>NW_005358092.1:4582294-4605812 GCF_000412655.1 Myotis brandtii
ATAAAAGCATAATATGCTAATTAGACCAGACGTCCTTCTGGATGACCTTTCCGGATGAGCCGGGGCTGCAAGGGAAGCCTAGGTCCCAGGTACCAGAGGGAAGCTGGTGCCGACAGCCAGGAGAAGGAAGGCCTACTCTTGCATAAATTTTGTGTATTGTGCCCCTAGTATGTATATATGTATATATTTCTTCTCATTACAGCAGGCCCTTTAGCATTTCTTGCAGTGCTGGTTTGGTGATGATAAACTTCTTTAGCCTTTTTTGTGTGGGAAGCTCTTTATTTCACCATCTATTTTGAATGATAGCATTGCTGGAAATAGTAATCTTGGTTTCAGATCCTTGCTTTTCATTACCTTGACTACTTCATGCCATTCCCTTCTGGCCTGTAGAGTTTTTGATGAGAAATCAGCTGACAGCTTTATGGAAGCTCCTTTGTAGGTAACAAATTGCTTTTCTCGTGTTGTCTTTAAGATTCTCTCTTTGTCTTTAATTTTTTGTATTTTAATTATAACGCGTCTGAGTGTGGGTTCTTCTTGCTTGAAACTCTCTGTGGGTCCTGGACTTGTGTGACTTTTTCCTTCACCAGGTGAGGGAAGTTTTCTGCCATTATTTCTTCAAACAAAATCTCTATACCTTACTCACTTTCTTCCCCTTCTAGCACTTCTGTTATGCGAATATTGTTACATTTCATGTTGTCCTATAGCTCCTTTAAGCTGTTCTTCTGTTTTTTAATTGTATTTTCTTTTGGTTCTCTGATTGAATGATTTTTTTCTACCCAGTTTTCTAATTCACTGATCGGATCCTCAGCTTCCCCTACCTTCTGTGTATGGGCTACTGTGTATTCCTTCCAATGTGTTCTTTATTAGTGCTATGTCATTCTTTATTTCCAACTGGCCTTTTTTCATAGTTACTATATCTTTATGCATGCTGTTAAACATTTTTGCCATCATGATTCCTAACTCTATATCTGATAAATTTTTTATCTCCATTTTGTTTAGCTCTTCTTCTGGATAAATCTCTTGTTCTTTCATTTGAAGGTTGTGTTTTTGTCTCTCCATTTTGGCTGTCTGTTTGGGTTTGTGTCTATGTGTTAGGTAGATCTGCTATGACTCCCAATCTCTAATGCAGGACAATGTCAGACACTATTTGTGACTGGCCCCAAGTACCCTGTTTGGAGCTATCAGCAATCCACAGCTTATGGCTCCCTCTGCTGGGACTGGGTGTCTTTGGAAAGGACCAAGATGTGCACCATGGTCTGCTTTTCCTAGCATAGGGCCCAGAAGGAGATCAGGCAAAGACTCAGAGCCTCCAGAGGTCCTCCGCTGCCTGCAGTCCAATTGACACTCAGTCTTGATTAGCCTTCAGCTACCACAGCGTAGTGGGAGAGGTCTTCCAATAGGGTGGAGCAACTGCCTTCTCCCCAGGCAAAAACCACCTGGATAGCAAAGGTCCATGGAGAAAGATGTCCTCCTCAGTATGAGGGAATGGCTCAGCACAGGAAATGGGTAGCTTTCCTCCAAGCTCCAACCTCATAGCCCCCAACCCTGGCTTCTGCTTGCACAGCTCCAGTCAACTATGCCCTACCTCTGTCAGGCCCCAAGATGAATGGCTGCACACAAAATTTTGTGTGTTGGCCCTTTAAGAGGGTGCCTGCATTTCTAGCCGTCTCTCTCTGGCAGACAGCAACCCTGCTGCTTTTCACAGCCAGATGTTATATGGGCACCTTTCTCAGTTCTGGTGCTCTGGGCTGGGAGCCCAACTTTGGGTTTAGACTGCAGAGTTCTTAGTGGGAACCCCCACAGCTGAGATATCGCTCCAAACTTCAGCTGCTGTCTGTGGGAGCCTAACAAGCCCTTTAGTGCCTCCACACTTCTACCTATCTTTATGCAGTCTCCACTTTCCATCCTTGGTTATTAGGGTTCTCTCTTGCTAGTCCTCAATTGATTTTTCAGGGTGGGTTTTCTGAATTATAGTTATATTTCTAGTTTGGAACTGGGAGTGTTAGTGTCAGTAAGTTTCACTTACTCTGCTGCCATTTTGGAATCTCTGGAGGTTTCTTTATGGGAATATTTTTAACTACAAATTCAAATTCTTGAACAGATATGGAGTTAATAAAATATTTTATTTCTTTGTGTATCCATTTTGTTCATTTGTGTTGCTGGTAGACAGAATGATATCCCAAAATGTGTATGCCTTAATATTCAAAACCTGTGAATAGATTTCCTTACTAGGAAAAAGTGACTTTAAATGTATGGTTGAGTTAAGGTCTTGAAATGGGAAGATTATCTTGGATTATCTGCATGAGTCTAATGTGATCACAAGAGTCTATGAGTGAGGTGAGAATGTCAGAAAGGGGATGTGACAACAGAAGCAGAGGTTAGAGTGAAGCAATTGCTATCTGGGAAACAGAAGCCAAAGAATGCAGGTAGCCTACAAAAGTTGGATAGACAGATCCTACTTGAGAGCCTCCAGAAGGAGGAATTTAATCCTGCCAATACTTTGATTTTAGCCAGGTGAAACCCATTTTAGACTTCTGACTTCTAGAACTGTAAGATAATAACTTTGTGCTGTTTTAAGTCACTATGCTTATGGTAATTGAACAGCAGTAGTAGGAAATGTGTCCAAGTGTCTTCCATGAATGTATCCATTTCATCTGAGTTGTCAAAGTTGTTGGCATGAAGTTGTTTTCTATTAGCTTTTTAATGTCTGTAGTCTCTGTGGTGATGTCTCCCTTTTCATTCCTGATATTGCTAATTTGTGTATTTTTAAAATTATACTGGATAGAGATTTATCTATCTTTATGATACCAGCTTTTGGTGTCATTGATTTTTCACTATTGTTTGTTCATTTTCTATTTCACCAATATCTTTTCTTTATATTTTCCCCCTTTTCTACCTACTTTTGTGTCTATTTGCTCATTATCCTCCTCCTCCTTCTCCTCCTCCTGTTCCTCCTACTTCTCCTCCTCCTCCACCTCTTTTTCCTCCTCCTCCTCCTCCTCCTCCTTCTTCTTTAAACCCTCACCAGAGGATATTTCCCCATTGATTTCTAGAGAGAGTAGAAGGGAGACACGGGTGGAGGGAGAGAGAGAAACATCAACATGAGAGAAACATTGATGTGAGAGAGACACATTGATTGGTTGCCTCCCATATGAACCTCTACCAGGTCTGGGGAATCTGCAACTGAAGTAAGTGCTATTGACTTGGAATTGAACCTGTGATGCTTTGGTCCATGGGCTGATGCTCTAACCATGGAGCAAACTGGCCAGGGCTATTCTTCCATCTTTTAAAAAAAATAAATATATTTTTATTGATTTCAGAGAGGAATGGAGAGGGAGAGAGAAACAGAAACATTGATGATGAGAGAATATCATTGAACAGCTGCCTCCTGCACACCCCATATTGAGGATTGAGTCCAGGCATGTGCCCTGCCTCCTGGTTCATAGGTCGATGCTCAACCACTGAGCCACACTGGCTGGGCTTCTTCCATCTTCTTAAGATGGAAGCTTACATTATTGAGTTTAGACTTTTCTTCTTTTTAAACTCTTTAAAAGTTTTAAAGTCACCACTAAGCATTGTTTTAGATGCATTCCAGAAATGTTTTCATTTTCATTCAGTGCCAAATATTTAATAATTTCCCCATTACTTTCAAATCTTTCTATTATTGAGTTCTAATTTAATCTTTTTAAATTTATTGACATTATTTTGGAACTTTTAAATGGTGCAATTTATGGTCCATTTTGCTGAATGCTTCATGTACAATTGTCTGATATCTACTCCAGCTTGCTCATTAATAATGTTCGCATCACATGGCCAGGTGGCTCTGTTGTATCGTTATCCCATACACCGAAAAGGTTCTGGGTTCGACCGCCCAGTCAGGGTGCATACGGGAGGAAAACTGGTTGATGCTTCTCTCTCATATCAATGTTTCTTTCTCTCTCTCTCTCTTTCTCTCTCTCCCCCTCTCCCTTTCTCTCTCTCTAACGTCAATAAGCATATCCTTGAGTGAGGATTAAAGAATAATAAAAATAATACATAATGTATGCATGTGGCTCCCAAATGGTTCCTATCTTGGAAACCTGTGAGTATGTTACCTGACTTGGCAAAGGGGACTTTGTATATGCCATTAAAATTAAAGACTTAATGTAAATGGACTGAATTCACCAATAAAAAAGGCACACAGTAGCTGATTGGATCAAAAACCTATACCCAACAATATGCTGTCTTCAGGAAACATATCTAAGCTGCAAAGACAAAGATAGATTCAAAAGTGAAAGGGTGGAAAATGATTCTCTAAGCAAATAGCATCCATAGAAAAGCAGGTATAGCCATATCTGACAAAATAGATTTCAAGATAACAAAGGTAAAAAGAGATAAAGATGAACATTTTATTTTTATATGTTTTTATTGATTTCAGAGAAACAGGAAGGGAAAGGGAGGGAGGGAGAGAGAGAGAGAGAGGGGGAGAGAGAGAGAGAGAGAGAGAGAGAGAGAGAGAGAAGAGAAACATGAATTGATTGCCTCCCACACACAGCCTGGACCAGGGGACTGATCCAGCAACCTGGTCATGTGCCCCAACCAGGAATCAAACCAGCGACCTTTTAGTGCACAAGATGACTCTCAACCAACAGCCACACTGGCCAGGGCAAAGATGGACATTTTATAATTAAAAAGGGACACTATATCAAGAAGATATAACACTTCTCAATGTATATGCACCCAATCAGGGAGCACCAAAATATATAAGACGGACTACTAACAAAACTAAAGGAGACACTGACAAAAACACAATTATAGTTGGAGACCTAAATACTCCATTGACTGCTCTAGATAGATCATTCAATCAGAAAAATCAATAAAGCAATATTGGCCTTAAATGACACACTAGACCAAATGAACATAATTGACATTTACAGAGACTTTCATCCCAGAGCATCAGATTATGCATTCTTCTCCAGCGCACATGGAACATTCTCAAGGATAGACCATATGTTGACTGGGTCACAAAACTAGCCCCAACAAATTCAAGAAGATTGAAATTATACCAAGCATATTCTCTGATCACAATGCTTGGAAATTAGAAATCAACTGCAAAAAGGAAGCATAGAAATGCAAAAATATGTGGAGATTAAACAACATATTGATATTGGACACTATGGGTCTGAGGCCACTGTCACTACTTGAGCCAAATTAAGCAGAGACAGGGTTGAATCATAATGAGCATTTATTCCAATAATGCCGGCAGTATGGGGAGAGCAGTCGGTCACCCTGGAAATTCAGTTCTGACTCCCCTCGCCAGTTGGCTGAATATATACGGGCAAGGGAGAAGATAGCTACATGCAGCTTTGAGCTCCGAGTGTCACAGTGAAAGGGGAGAGGAGGGCCTGCAGTCCGGCCTTCAGTAGCTACTTCAGTAGCTAAAAGTCCAGTAACAAGGTGGCTTCTATGATGTTACAAACAGCTCTGCCCATTCCTGAGGCAGACTCCTGAAGGGGGTCAGGGTCTGGGCATAGCAACCAAATCAAAACAAGTTCTGTCCTTGATCTGTTCTCCAAATGTATTTCCTTTCTGAGTAATGGACTTGTTGAGGCATCTTATCTTTTTACAGCCTTGTTTCATCCTCCAGTTTCCCAGGATCTGTAAGAAAACTTCTTATCTATAGTTAGTAAGGTGAATAATTATTAAACAACTGTGGCTCTATTCTAATTATGTGCCCTTCCCCACTATCAATACCACTAAAAAATTACTGGGTCAAAGAAGAAATAAAAGGGGAAATCAAATGATATATAGAGACAAATGAGAATGACAACACAACATACCAAACTTCTGGGATACAGCAAAAACAGTAATAAGAGGAAAGTTTTTTTTATCATTACAGACCTATCTCAAGAAACAAGAAAAATCCCACGTAAAGAACTTAACATCGCTCTGGACAGTGTGGCAAATGAAATACTGCCATTTGCGATAACATGGATGGACCTTGAGAATATTATGCTAAGCCAAATAGTCAGAAAAAGCTAAGAACCATATGATTTCACTCGTATGTGGGATATTAAACTGAAACTCATCAACAGACAACAGTATGGTGGTTACCAGTATGGGGGGTAGTAGAGGGGACCAAATATATGGTGATGGAAAATGATTTGATTTTGGGTGGTGGGCACGCAATGCAATATACAGATCATGTATCATAGAAATGTACACTTAAAACCTATATGATGTTATTAACCATTGTCACCCCAATAAATTTAACAAAAAAATTCACAGATACTAGAAAAAAATTAAAGACTTTGAGATGGGGAGATTGTCCTGAATTATACAGGTTGTCCAACCTAACTGTATGATCCTTAAAGATAAAGAACGTTTCTGGTTGTGGTCACAGGAAGACGTGACTACAAAAGAATGGTCAGAGTAGTGTGATGTGAAAAGGACTAGACTTACTTTGTTTGTTTTGAAGATGGAGGAAAGGGTCATGAGGCATGGGGTGGCCTCTCAAAGATGGTAAAAGCAAGGTAACTGATTCTCCCCGAGCATTTCAGAAAGAAATGAAGCACTGTCGACACCATCATTTTAGCTTAGTGAGACTCATGTTAGATTTCTAACTTACAGAACTGTAAGATAATTAATTTGAATGGCTTGAGCCACTACATTTGTGTTAATTTGTTATGGCAGCAACAGAAAACTAATACAGAACATTACATTTCCCCCATCCTTTTACTTTTAACCTAAATCTTTAAATTTAAAGTGTTTTTTTCTTATAGATAACATTTTGTGGGATCTGGCTTTTTGAAAATCCAGCCTGACAATCTGTCTTTTAATGGGGTGCTTAGATCATTTACATTTCATTTAATTTATCAATATGGTTAGATTTAAATCTACCATCTTGCTATGTTATTATTTGTCCCATTTGTTCTTTGTTCTTGTTCAGTTTTCCTGCCTTCTTTTAAATTGAGTATTTTCTGGTACTCCATTTCATCGCCATATTGACAATACCTGTTTATTTTTTAGTGGTTGCTCTAGGTTTTACAATACTTGTTAAGTTTTCATTTTCTACTTTCAAATATGATAACATTTCGCATGTAAAATCTTACAACAGTTTATTTCCATTCTTCCATCCTCTGTGCTATTATCATTATAGATTTACATCTATGTATGAGTCCCACAATGCATTGTAATCCTTTTTTATTTTTTGTTAATTCTCCCCCAAGGATATTTTTTCCATTGATACATAGAGAGTGGAAGACAGGGAGGGAGGAGGGAGGGAGGGAGAGAGAGAGAGGGAGAGAGAGAAATATCAATATGGGAGAGACACATCAATTGGTTGTCTCCTGCATGCATCCTGACTGGGCCTGGGAGGAACCTGCAACCCAGGTCCTTGCCCTTGACTGGGAATCAAATCTATGACCCTTTGGTCTGCAGGCTAATGCTCTAACCACTCACTCATACTGGTAAGGGCTGCACTGTTATCATTTTTGCTTTAAATAATCAATTATCTTTTCAATAAATTGAAAAGATATCTTTTATATTTACCCATACATACATACCATTTCTGTCATTTTATTTCTTTGTAAATCCAAGTTTCCATGTAGTTTAATTGTCCTTCTACCTAAAGAACTTCCTTTAACATTTCTTATAGTCAGGTCTGTTGATGGCAAGTTAGGTCTTTTTGTATGCTAAAAAAAAGTATTTATTTCCTTTTAATTGTTGAAATTTCTTTTTTTCTGGATGTAGAATTCTAAGTTGACTTGTGTTTTCTGTCAGCACTTAAAGATATTGTTCCAATGTCTCTGGCTTGCATTTTCTGGCAGGAAGTTTGTAATCATTCTTACCATTGTTATGATCTAGATTACAGGGGTGGGCAAACTTTTTGACTCGAGGGCCACAATGGGTTCTTAAACTGAACCGGAGGGCCGGAACAAAAGCATGGATGGAGTGTTTGTGTGAACTAATATAAATTCAAAGTAAACATCATTACATAAAAGGGTACGGTCTTTTTTTTTTTTAGTTTTATTCATTTCAAACGGGCCGGATCCGGCCCGCGGGCCGTAGTTTGCCCACGGCTGATCTAGAATAAAGAGAAAAGTAATTAATAGAAATGAAATGGTAAATGACAGAGAGGTTGAGTTAGCAGACAAAGATTTTAAAATAGATATCATAAATACAGGGTGGGGCAAAAGTAGATTTATAGTTTTGAGTACGTGGAACACAGTTTATTCTTGTATTATTATTTATTAATTATTGTATTATTTTCCATACAAACAACTATAAACCTACTTTTGTCCCACCCTGTATGTTTAAAGATTTAAATAAATATATGAACACAATGAGGAGAGAAATGGATGATACAAAAAAGAACTAAATGGACCTTCTAGAGGTGAAATTATAACATCTGAAATGAAAGTTTTACTGGGTGGGATAAAGAGCAGATACATATTGCAGAATTTAAAAAAAGTCAGTATACTTAAAGATACAACAACATAAACTAAACTGATTAATATTGCTTTATGGTCACTGAGTCTCTATTCATTTTTTTCCTTTCTGTCTTTTTTCTCTCTGTGCTTCAATTTGGATAATTTCGCCTCTAGAATTTTCAATTACTTATTTTTTGTATCTTCCATTTCTCACTTCATTATGTTTATGTTTTCTCCCAGTTTGGGCTCTCATGTTTCTGCTTTTTCACATGTCTAGTAATTTTTTTATTCTCTGTTGGGCATTTTGCATGTGACTTTATTGAATGCTGTATTTTGTTGTTTTCCCTTAAAGAGTGTTGGACTTGTACTTTGTTTTTGCAAGTAGTTAAGGATCCACTTGATACTTTCAAAAGACTTATCTTTAAGTTTTTTGTTGTTGTTGTGTTTTTTTGTTTGTTTGTTTTTAGGGCAAGTCTAGAGTAATCACTATTCCAGGACTAATTTATTTCTACTACTATAGTGTGATCATTCTGTCATCTGATTGAATGCCATCAATGTCTTTTCAGTTTGGCTGGTTGGAACTCTAATCTCTTCCAGCCTTGTGTGAGTCCAAATCCCTCAGTCATTATTTGCTCTGGCTTGTGGAATTTTATGCTACGCGTGTGCAGTTTAGTGTTCAGATTAAAGGAGGGCTCTCTGCAGAGAGAGCTCTTTCTTTATATTCCTCTTCTCTGGTACTCAGGCCTATAAATTCCAGCTACCTCAGCCTCTCCAAACTTCAGTCTCTGTGACTTCAACTCAGAAAGTCTGTTATGCTTTGCTTTGGTTCCCTCCCCCTGAATGCAATGTTGAAAGTCCTCGGGCAGTAAGTAAGCCAAGGGGATTGTAGGGCTCTCCTAGTTTTCCTTTTCTTAGGGATCATAGTCCTATGAAGCTAGTTCTCCAATGTCAGAAAATTGGTTTTAAAATATTTATATATATAAAAGCCTAAGCGACCGTGCGACCGGTAGCTATGATGCGCACTGATCACCAGGGGGCAGACACTCAATGCACAGGCATGGAAACATGGAACAGACTGATGAATCTCAGAGGGAAGTGGGGAGGGGGGGAGAACGAGAAGTGATTAACCAAAGATCTTATATGCATACTAGAAGTCTGGTGCATGGATTCATGCACCAGTGGGGGTCCCTCGGCCTGGCCTGTGGGGATCGGGTCAAATCCATGCACCAGGCCTCCGACCTCCCCCAAGGGGTCCCAGATTGCGAGAGGGTGCAGGCCCGGCCCAGGGACCCCACGGTTGCATGAATCCATGCACAGGCCCTCTAGTGTGACTATATTGGCATATAACAATATCTAGTTGTTGATAATAGGAGGGCAAATGTAATCCCAATTTTTTATTTCTGGCTAGTTTTTAAAAGCCAGAAGCTAACAACTACATTTTAAAATTTTATTTTATTGTTGAGAGTATTACAAATGTCCCCTCCCCCACCCTTTGTTTACACCCACCCATCTCCCACTCTATCCCAGACCTTCACCTGTCTATTGTCTGTCTATGGGCTATGACTAATTTGTATTTCTAAATCCCTTTACTCATCCCCCACTCCTCTCCCACTGGCAACCATCAGCATGTTCTCTGTATATATGAGTCGGTTTCTGTTCTGCTTGTTTGTTCATTTTGATATTCAATTGTTGATAGATATGTATTTATTGCCATTTTATTATTCATATGTTAAATCTTTTTTCCCTTTCTTCTTAAAGAAGACCCTTTAACATTTCTTGTAATACTGGTTTGGTGGTGATGAACTCCTTACATTTTTCTTGTCTGTGAAGCTCTTTATCTGACCTTTAATTCTAAATGATAGCTTTGCTGATTAGAGTAATCTTGGTTGTAGGTCCTTACTATTCATCACTTTGAATATTTCTTGCCACTCCCTTCTGGCCTGCCAAGTTTCTGTAGAGAAATCAGCTGACAGTCATGTGGGTACTTCCTTGAAGGTAACTAACTGTTTTGCTCTTGCTGCTTTTAAGGTTCTGTTTTTGTCTTTAACCCTTGCATTTTAATTATGATGTGTCTTGGTGTGGGCCTCTTTGGGTTCTTCTTGTTTGGGACTCTCTGTGCTTCCTGGACTTGTATGTCTATTTCTTTCACCAGGTAAGGGAAGATTTCTGTCATTATTTTTTCAAATAGGTTTTCAATTTCTTACTCCCTCTCTTCTTCTTCAGGCACCCCCATGTTCTGAATGTTGGTACTCTTTAACTTGTCCCAGAGGCTCCTTACACTATCTTCATAGTTTTGGATTCTTTTTTCCTTTTGCTATTCTGATTGGGTGTTTTTGGCTTCCTTATATTCCAAATTCTTGATTTGATTCTTGGTGTCCTCTACCCTGCTGCTGATTCCCTGTAAATTATTTTTTATTTCAGTTAGTGTATGCTTAATTTTTGACTGATCCTTTTTTATGTTGTTGATGTTCTCACTAAGGTCCTTGGAATTATCACTAAATTCCTTGAAGTTCTCAGTAAGTTCCTTGAGCATCCTTATAACCATTGTTTTAAACTCTACATCTGATACTGTTCTTGCTTCCATTTCATTTAGTTCTTTTTCTGGAGATTTCTCCTATTCTTTCATTTGTGACATTTTTTTTGTCTCTGCATTTTGGCTGCGCCCCTGTGTTTATTTCTATGTATTAGGTAGATCTGCTATGTCTCCCAGACTTGGTAGAGTGGCCCAGTGGCTCAGCCTCCCCAGTCACCTGAGCTAGGCACTCCAGTTGCTCCCCTGTGTAAGCTGCATGCGCTGTCTTATTGTAGTTGAACCCTGGTTGATGTTGGTCTCACTGGGAGGCACTGACCCCCAGGCCAGTTGGTTGTGAAGACCAGTTGCAACTACAGCAGAAGAGCTGCTGTTCAGGATCTAACCCTACGGAGCAGGACTTGCTTCAGTGTGGCTTTGGTGCTCACAAACTCTGCCCTTGAGTGTGTCACTCATGAAGGTGATAGGGTTGTAATCCAGTGTGGTCAAAGTTGACTACTGGGTGCATTGGCTCTGGAGCCTCCTGGGAGGTACAAAGTCAGCCACTGCCTGTGCCCTACCCCGGGCCACAGAGCAATCTACAGATGGCTTCTACTTGTGTTGGGGTTGAACGTGTCTAGCAGGAGCTATGAACCTAGGTGGGCTGCCACTAGTGCCCAGCGTGGGGCCACTTATTGAGAGGTACAGGGAATGCTGAGGCCATCTGCTATTTGTTTGAGAGATTTTTAGGAAAGTTTGAAGCATGAGGCAAGAGAGGCCAGTTGTATGGGAAAGCCACTGGAAATGGCATGGATGAACCGGCAAGTAGAAAGGGGAGAGGTCTCAGGGAATCACCAGGGTGGGGCAAAAAGTGTGAGCCAGGTTGATGGAGATGCAGATATGGCTCTTACTTTTGGGTTCTTTGGTGGGGAGGGCTCAGCAAAGGAACAGTAGTCTCTGTCAGCACTTTGGTAGAAGAAAGCTGCCCCTACAACTCTTGCCCTGATTCCAGATAAGTTAGTCCTTCCTGTATGTCCCTGGATCCTTTCAAGCTGTTGCCCTAGTGCTGGAGCTCAGAGGGCGTGAGTCCAAGTAAGTCCATACATGGGCCCTTTAAACCAATCTCTGCTGGTTTTTATAGCCTGAAGTTGTGGGTACTTCCCTTCCCAGCACTGGAACCCTGGGCTGGGGGGCCTGAGTGTGGCACTCCTCAGGGAAACCTCCACAGCCAAGACATCCCTCCTGATTTTAAACCACCACATGTGAGTGTGGGGACAGTCAGTTCCACGATTTTGCCCCTCCTACCAGTCTCAATGTGTTTCTTCTTTAATTCCCTAATTGTAGGACTTCCGTTCAGCTATATTTCAGGTATGCTTTGTAGTTTAGTTGTAATGTTGATGTGGTTGTGGGAGGTGGCGAGTACCATCTTTAACATATTTCAGGTATGCTCTGTAGTTTAGTTGTAATTTTGATGTGGTTGTGGGAGGTGGCGAGTACCATCTTTAACTATGCCGCCATCTTGACCAGAACCTCAACAACTACATTTTTAACAAGCACCCAAGTGATTATGATGCACCTCAATATTGTGCACTCCTGAGCTAGACAGAGGGCAAAAAAATTAATGATTTACATCTGTGTAACACTTCCCAGTTGGCAAAACATTTTCATATTTATTATCATTTAACCCTCACATCCACCCTCTGAGGAAGGCAGGGAAGAAACTATTACTACCCTCTTAGAACACAAAATTTGAGGCCCAAGGAAATCTTAACTTTCCTGAAACAGAATTGTAGATAGGTGGAATGCTGGAACTGGAACTCTAGTCTTAAGACCTTAATGCAGTCTTGTCTCCCACACATTGTCAGAAGTGAGGAGTCCTAGAGGAAAAGGCCTACGAGTGAGCTTGGGATTCACCTTCCCTGAGCCATGCCCCAGGTTTGCTTCCCAGAACTCTGGCTGCTCTGCCTTTCTCTGCCACTGTATGCCAGCCTCTCCTCCAGCATTGTGCCCCCCCGCCCCCCACGCCTCCCAGTGAATATTAGCTTTCAACCAAATGGGACCATTTGCTCCTTTCAGATCCACCCACACTCTTCTGTTTTCCTCATATTGTTACAGGCACCTCACAGACACCAGTAAAGGTGCTATCAGACAGCCCCTGAGTTGAAGGGAGAGGGCTGTTCCCTCCTCAGTTCTTGTTAGTCTCATAGGAATGAATTCAAACTAGTGACAGCAGTGTTGTAACAAAGGTAACTTATTAAAGAAATAAAGCAAATAATTTTATTAAAGAAGCAAGGCATGAAAATTTATCAAAATACATCCGACCTATAAGGCGGGGATGGGCTCTCTCAGCTAATTTGAGGAGTGAGTCTAGTAGGGATTCAATGGGTTATATATCCTTCTGCCTGTAGGTTTCAAAATTCCTCTGCCAAATATCTTGGTACAGATTAACTCTCAAGGTCTCCTCTTTTATTTTGTTACGGCTTTCCTAGAATTTCTGAGAAGTACCTGGCAATTTTATATTGACAAGCCCCGAGTCTGCTGGCTCTACTGTTTAAACAGTGACACGATCACTCCCTTTTCTCTCCTCCTTCCCCACGATGGCTGACTTCTTTGTTTAGTGAGATAGGCTCTCCCTTCTTTCCTTCCTACCTTGGCAGTTCCAGGGTGATTTACGCTATGTAGACTCTGGTTGCGGAGAAGAAGTATTAAATTCCCCTTCTCTCCTTCCCTTCCCCCTTGCTTTCTGGCATTCCTTGGTGTCATTTGTTCTCAAGATAAGGTTTTGCAGCAAGCTGGCTGCATGTTTGGCCTTGTTTAATTTTCTTGTCTCAGTTTCTTATTCCTCCTACCCTAGAATTTTCCTAGCTTCTCACTATCCTGAAAAAGTATTTTCTACTGTCTTAGGTGCTCTTCCTGAATCCCTACATGTCCAAACCCTGTCCCATCAAGGCTCAGTATAAATGCTACTTATGCCATGAGTATCTTCCATTTTCTCTTTCTTTAGATTCTCATAGCACCTTATTTCTCTCTCTCTCTCTCTCTCTCTCTCATTCACCACTGTCGTGTGGTTATCTGTGTCGCTCTTTTCCTTTTCCTCCTGGACTGCAGACTCCTTGAGGGCAAGAATTGGTGCCTTATCCCAGGGCCTTGGACACAATAAGTATTCAAGGAAAGAATAAAGTAGCAGATGGAAGTGGGGGGAAAAGAGGACAATGAACAGTTATGCTTAGCTATAGAGAAGAATTCAGCCATAGAAATGGCACTTTACCCATTTAGGTCTCAGATGTCTCTCTTTTAAAATAACACGGTGAAAAAAATCATACTTGAACCTTATCAAACTTCTAGATTCAATTATTAATTTACCAAAAATTTTTGGAAGAAACAGAAACATGTCAAAAACACCTAGGGAATGTAATCAGCAAAATCCAGGCCAAGGGAAGCTACATAGGAAAATAAACAAAATAAAATGACATGGTGGGACATTTGGTGGGACTTGTGTATGTGTACTTGTTTACACGTGTATATATATAATCAACAATAAAATGTTTCAAAATTGAGACTATGGGGCAAGGTCATTTCTGCATTTCCTCTTAGCTATGACATATATATTTGTAAAATTGTAATCCTGGGGTAATTTGATGGGAGCAGAAGGGATACTGGTGAGAGCTTTGATGTCCAAAACCACCTGCGGGAACAGCAAGGCTTTCTTTTTTCTGGCTCGGGTTAATAATTCAGTCTCTTTCCTCCCCCAACAAACTGACAAGAACAGAAGGTGCTGCCACCTCTGCCCACCAGCTGCATCACCCTGAGGGGAAACCCTCTCGCTTCAGCACAGAAAGCTCACAGGTTTCACACCTGGCTCTGACTGGACAGTTGTCCAGATGGGCATGTGGGGCTGGGGAAGCAAGTGGCTGTTTCTGCTCCTGCCCAGAAGATTTGGTGGATGCTAGACTAGACTAGAGGGGGCATTCGGGATCATTTCGTCCAGCCCTCTGCCCTCACACAGCCAGAACTCCTTGCTCACACATGCTTTTCTGTACTCTGTTTCCAGGACTAGAACTAAATCAGGCTATCAGCCTACAGGGAAGTAAAGCAAATACTGTTTCTCCTTGTGACCTTTCAGATCTGTTTTCACATAAACTTGCTTTATTGTTATATAATAATAGTGATGAAACTCCTAGCCAGCATTTGTATTTCACTGTATAGTTTTAAATATCTCTAGGCATTGGTTTCTTCAACTATAAAATGAGAATAATAATTGAGCCCACATCACAGGTTACTGTAAGGATAAATAAATAATGCATGTAATGCACAGTCACACATTTTCATTGTATTTGATTCTTGGTGAGTGGTGAGCAAGACGTGTATGTTTTCAGATGTGCCAAATGAGGCTCAGAGAGGGTGGATAGCTTCCTTGAAGTTACACAACCGGCAAAGGCAGAATCAGGACTGGAACTCAAATCTCCTAAGCCCCCACTGTCTTTTCTTCTTCGCCACATGTTAGGACATCCAACATGGAGCAGATAAGCTGGGGACAGAGATGGGGGGCAGCAATGGCCTTATACTTGTGTGCGTGTGATTAAATGAGGTAACTCCTGTTACCTTACTTAGAACAATGGTCTGGCAAAGAACACATGTTCGGTAAAAATCAGCTTTATTCCTGAGTGGTTAAGGCTTTACCAGTGGTCGGCAAACTCATTAGTCAACAGAACCAAATATCAACAGTACTTCTTCAAAATAGACTCGCCCAGGCCGAAAACCGATTTCTGCGCATGGGCCACGAAGTTTCAATTGCACTGTATGTGCGCGCCCGCATGTGGTATTTTGTGGAAGAGCCACACTCAAGGGGTCAAAGAGCCGCATGTGGCTCGCGAGCCGCAGTTTGCCGACCATGGGGCTATACTATGTATAAAGTACTTTCACAGATACATGATCTTATTTAGTTCTCACCAAAAGCCTATGGAGTATTTTGACTCACCCCATTTTACAGAAAAAGGAACAGGGACACACAAAGAAGTGACACAACAAGACTAGTAAACATGGAGCAGAATCCCACTCAGGCAAGGCTGCTCTAGGTTTTTTCAACCAGAGCTCCTCTTAAATGCAGCCGTGGAGGTGACTTTTCCACACCTTGCCTAGCAAAGGTCGGTTGAAGGGATGCAGTTCATGGCACGGGCCTCAGAAGGAGCCTCTGAGGCTGTCTCGCAGTCGTATTTTGGACTGGGAAAGCCCTATTCATACTTAATTGCCCACCAGATGGATCAAGCCAGTCCTACCAGATTTGGGGGTATTCTGAAGGCACCCTGAGCTTTGTGGCTTGAATAGAGTCCTCACACCCCTTCTCCCAAGATACCATTTCCTAGGGGCTTCTCTGGATTTAGGAATGCAATAGAGTCATAGAAAAGGAACATAGGTTTTAGAAAAGGCAGACATGGGCTTGAACCCTCACTCTGCTCCTCCCTATCTATGTGACCTTGGGGAAGTTATTTAAGTTGTCTGAATCTCAGTTTCCTCACCTATGCAATGGGTATCATGGGGTTGTTATGGTAGCACAATATCCATGCTTATTTGTTTTTAGCATTTAGTAGGAGCTGTTATATCTCCCTAGAGTCAGAAGACAGAGTTCACACTGCTGGTCATGGTACCTGGGTGAGTCACCTACTCTCTCTGAGCTTCCCCATCCTCATCTGTGAAATGGGAATCCCCTGAACTCACACCTGTGAATGTTCCATATGAACAGGAAAGTGTTGGAGGCATAAACCCAGATCCACACAGAACCTGTGGGCCCAGGTGAAGATGAGAGTACCCCTTCCTCATGGTTCCCCCATTCCAGCCCCATTCACGACCGGCCTCAAATTTGGAGAAGGTTACAAATTTCACAGGCACATTGTGACCATCCAGAAAGCCCTGTAGTGAAAAGGGCATAGAGAGAATTTTCCTCCTTCTTTTTTGGGGGATGGGGGCAGGGAGGACTGTGGGTTGTAATTGAGAATACATGAAAAAGTTTCAAGCTGGAGCCACAGGTCTGGGAACCCTGGTTACTGGTTCTAACCTGCCCTCTTGCCCCTGACAAGCTGCATGAGCTGGGGCCAAGGTCCACCATTCTCTGCAGTCCCACAGTGGATTCCGGGGCTGGGCAGAATCCCTGGACCGAGGAGAAGGAAGGACCTGGGAGCTCACCTACTGGACATCCTGCCACCCAAATGCCAGCATCCCCACCACATCGTTCCTGATCCCCAGACTCTGCCAAAATTTCCCAGGACAAACAGGTCCCTGCATCACAGGATGGTTATCTAGTTTTAGGATGACAAAAGGGCTAGGGAGATTTTTGTTATATTGAGTTGTGATCTGCCTTCTTTTACCTTTCTCCCATTTGGCCGAGGTCAGCCCTCTGAAGTCTCATCCTATATGTCAATTCCTAAACTCCTTCCAGCTCTGCCTTCCAGGAAGAGATGGAAAGACAAGAAAAAGGGAAGCAGAGAGGAAGACAGATCCAAGCCATCTGAGCTTTCTTATGTAGCATGTTTACACACGAGCTGAAGGTATCATGTTTGACAAATTGGTTTAAAATATTCTCTTTTTCTGAATGCTGCCAATTCCTCCTCATCCCCACCACAGAAATTGCTCTGTAAATGACCCAGGAAATGGGAAGCAGTCACAGCACCCCACCCCTTGGGGCTTTTCCAGTTTGAATGGCAATAGTAGTTTTTAAATTTTTATTATTTGTTAGAAGAATACTTTTATCAAATAAACTCTTACATGAAACTCAGATGAATGGATGGATGGGTGATGGATGGATAAGTAGGTAGATAAAATGGGGATAATGTAGTTGAGAAGATGTACTCTAGAGCCAGACTACAAGGTTCAAATTCCAACTGTCATTTATTACCTGTGCGACCATGAGCAAGTCACTTAACCATTTAACTCCTCAGTTTCCTCATCTGAAAATGGACAAATAGTTAAAACTATCTTATAGGAATATTGTGACTACTGAATGAGTTGGTGTATATCAAGCACTTATGAAACACCTGGAGCAGTGAGTGCTCTGTATTTCCCATTATTATTATTACTATTATTATTATTATTATTATTATTATTACCACCAATGACTAAAGTTGGGGAGACTCCCCCTTCCTTCAACTACTGTGACTCCTGAGACATTGGAAGTCTGGGAACACTACTTTTGAACCAGTTATGTGGTTCACTTTCTCATCTAATAGAGGAGAAAATGAGGCCCAGAGAGGGAACATCATTTGCCTAAGGTCACAATGGAGTGTGTATAGTAAAGCCAGATCCTGAGCTGAGGCCTCTTAACTCTTGGCCTTTGCAGTTCTCAGAGATCTTTCTGCGTGTGCCAAACTGTGGACCAGAAGTCAAGGCCAGAGACAAGGAATCTGAGCATCCCCCAGCAACCAGTGGCCTGACCTTGGCTGAGCTGCCCTGCTTGCCTTCCCCTCCAGGGTGGGTCCCAGAGGTCCTCTGCTAATGAAGTAGCAACCTCAGCTCTATCTTGCAGTCGGGGTGGAGGCTGAATGGGGTGAGAGGGTATGGATGAAGGCAGTGAGCTGTGAAGCTTAATTCACACTTAGGCCATGTCTTAAGAGCTAAGGCTACAAGGTGTTACATGCTGTATGTGCAAAGTGCAGTGATTAATTGACAGGTTTCTTCTGCCTCCTCACTTCCTTCTCTCTCACTCTCGCTGTTAAATATTGGAGGAAGTGTCTCTCCCCAAGACATGCAATTATAAGCAGTGGTGTTTATGATGAACCTCCAAGGTGATAGAGGAGAGAGGCCTTTGGCTTTTATCAAAACCAAATGAACGCTTTATCTTCTATCAAGGAACAACCCTTCATTTATTCATTTAATACATGTATTAAGTATCTACTATATGTGTTAGGAAGGGCCGCCCCCATGAGTGTGGGACATGTGCAGTCACATAGAGTCCTGTGCTCAGAAGGGCCCACCACTTGGTTTAAATGCTCTGCTATCACCATATCAAGATTATTAATAAATTTATCTTTATATTTGTGATTTGTAAGTGAAGTCCAGTGGGATAGTGGAGCAGTTACACCAATAGAGGAGATTCAGGTCAAGTGAGTGTCCGCCACTCCTTGCCACCCCATCCACATATAGCCTTCTCCATATCCCACGAGCACAGGCTTCTAGGGGAGTGCTGGGATACTCAAACTGAGAACAAGGGTGTTGGTTCATAGGCTTTTGAGTGGGATGCTCAAAAGCCTATGAAGCCATGCTTCCCATTCAAACCAGAATTTACTCTGCTCACAGGAAGAAGACAATGGCATTTAAAGAAACAGAAATGACCAAGGAACCCTATCATCTCCTTTCCTACTGTTGATAATCCCTGTATTAACCAACACATATGCCAAAATGATTACATAGAAGGAAAAGGAAGGCTAGAGTAATACATAGCTCCTTTCCCTTCACTCCTTCCTCACTCATCTGTACCTCAAAGGTAGAGTGTGTGGGTAGAATGTGTGTGTGTCAAGAAGTGAAATAGAGCATCTGAGTTTATTTTGTGCAGCATTTCCACTGTTCTGTTAGACACAAAATACATACACATGGATGAACTACAAACTGTGAATTGTGTCATTTTGGTGATTCCACATATGAGTTAAATGCTCATATTTCCATTTTAAATTTGCACCATAAAATATAAAGAAGAATGGTAAAATTCATGATAATAATGAACAAAATACAGTCCTTGTCCTCATAAAGCCTACTAGTCTAGTGAGAGAAACATGGTAATTGAATAATCCCAGAAATATATGTTGTAAACTGATAAGTACCAAGTTATAACATTATAGGGTTATCTGAAGGCATATAGTAGCAGGACCCACTCTAACCTTGGGGTCTGGGGAGTTATGTTTGATTTGAGGTGTGAAGAATGAGCGAGTGAGTAAAGAAAAGGAAATGAGTGTTCCAGACAGAGAGGACAGCAAGTGCTAAAGTCCTGAGACAGGAGAAAGCCTGGTATTACAGCTAAAAGATAACCAACTGGCTGAGGGACTCATGGCCCAGAGGATTCCTTAAATCACATTAAGGAATTGATCTCTATCTGAAAAGTTATGGGAAGCCATTAAGAATTTAAACATGAAAGTAATGTGATAAAGTCTGTGTTTCTTAAAAAGTCTGACTATTACATGTTAGAACAACCAGAAGAGAGCAAGACCAGGTAGAAAGAAAGCTATTACAGTAATCCAGGTGAGAGATGCTAGTGGCCTAGGCCATTGGTCGGCAAACTGCGGCTCATGAGCCACATGCGGCTCTTTGGCCCCTTGAGTGTGGCCACGAAGTTTCAATCGCACTGTACATGTGTGCCCGCATGTGGTATTTTGTGGAAGAGCCACACACAAGGGGCCGCAGTTTGCCGACCACTGGCCTAGGCTATGGTGGGTTGAGAGAGAATTGAATGGGTTGAAGAGATAGGTAGGAGGAAAAGTGATGGAGTGGGTGGGGGTGAGGAGACTAGAGAAGAAGATGTATCAGGAATGACTTCTGAGTTCTAGTCTGTGCCACTGTGTGGATTATGAGGTCATTTACTAAAACATATATCAATGGTGGAGGCCAACATCTGAGAGAGGAGGAAGAGTGAGGAAGAAGGTTATGAGTTGACCTTTATGTTCAGTTGAGGTCCCTTTGAGACATCTAAGCATGGGTCTCAAGAATGCCATTGGCAGCTATCATCAATAAATCAACAAACAAATGTTGGCAAGGATGTAGAGAAAAGGGAACCCTTGTGCCCTGTTGGTAAGAATGAAGATTGGTGCAGCCACTGTGAAAAACAGTATGAAGGGTCCTCAAAAATTAAAAAAAATAGAGCCTTGGCTGGTGTGACTCAGTGCTTAGAGTGTTGGCCTGCATACCAAAGGGCCCAGGGTTCAATTCCCGGTCAAGGGCAAGTACCTCCACCCAGGTTCAATCACTGGCCCAGTCGGGTTGTGGGCGGGAGGCAACCAATTAATGTGTCTCTCTCACACACTGATGTTTCTCTCTCCTCCTCCTCCTCCTCCTCCTCTTTCTTCTCTTCCTCTCTCCCTACCACTCTCTCTAAAAAGCAATGGAAAAATATCCTCAGATGAGGATTAATAAAAAAAAAATTTAATGGAACTTCTTTAAGACACAGCAATTCCACTTCTGGATATATAGCCAAAGAAACCCAAAACACTAATTTGAAATGCTGCACCCTTATGTTCATTACAGCATTATTTACAATAGCCAAAATATGGAAGCAACCTAAGTGCCCATCAAAGATGAGTGGATAAAAAAGCTGTGGTACATATATACAATGGAATATTACTTGATCATAAAAAGAATGAAATATCACCATTTGCAACAGCATGGATGGACCTAAAGGATATTATGCTAAGTGAAATAAGTCAGTCAGAGAAAGATAAATACCATATGATTTCACTTATATGTGGCATCTAAAGAACAATATAAATGAACAAATGAAACAAAAATAGACTCATAGATAGAGAACAGACTGATAGTTGCCAGAGAGGAGGATTGTTGGGGGACTGGGTGAAAAAGGTGAAGGGATTAAGAAGTACAAATCAGTGGTTACAAAATAGTCACAGGATGTAAAGTACAGCATAGGAAATAGAATCAATAATATTGTAATAACTGTATGGTGCCAGGTGAGTACTTGAAATATCGGGGAGACCACTTTGTAAGTTATATGATTATCTAATCACTATACTGTACACCTGAAACTAATACAAAATAATATTAAATGTAAAAATTTTTAAATTAAAGAAAAAGCCATCGGCATATTTATCCAGAGCCCTGGAGTAAGGTTTGGACAGAAGAAGTAAACTGGTTAATAAAAATTGGCACCATGGAAAAGGCTTAAATAGGCACTTCACAAAACAGATTGTCCAAATCACCAATAACTATATAAAAAGTGCTCAACATCAATAGTCATTAAATAAATGCAAAATTAAATCCATAATGAGATATCATTTTATTAAAATGGTTAAAATTTTAAGAGTGACAAAACCAGGATGTGGAAAAACCAGAACTCTCATACATTAATGGTGGACACATAAGATTACACAACCACTTTGGAAAACAGGCAGTTTCTTCAAAAGTTAAACATAAACATACAACCCAGCAACTCTACTCCTTGATATTTACCCAAGAGAAATAAAACATTCATCTATACAAAGACTTGCAAAATAATGTTCATCACAGCTTCATTCAGAATAACTCCCAAATGAAAACAACCCAAAATGTGCATCAATTGTGAATGAATGTATAAATTGTGGAATATCTATACAATGGAACCCTGCTTATTCCCCAAAAGAACCAAACTATAGGTACATGCAGTAACATGGATGAATCTCAAAAATATTATGTTGAGTGAAAGAAGCCAGATAAAAAAGAGTGCATATGTATAATTCAATTTATCTGACATTCTAGAAGAGGCAAAACTAATCTTCATGATAGAAATCAGATCAATAGTTGTGGGGAGAAATCAGATCAGTGGTTGTTGGGGTGGGCTGACTGCAAAGGAGTGGGGGAACACAGATTTTTGTGGGTGATGGAACCCTCCCATATCTTAATTGTGCTGGTTACACACATGAGTTAAAACTCGCAGAACTGTGCCGAAACCGGTTTGGCTCAGTGGATAGAGCATCGGCCTGCGGACTGAAAGGTCCCAGGTTCGATTCCGGTCAAGGGCATGTACCTGGGTTGCGGGCACATCCCCAGTGGGAGATGTGCAGGAGGCAGCTGATTGATGTTTCTCTCTCATCGATGTTTCTAGCTCTCTATCTCTCTCTCTCTTCCTCTCTGTAAAAAAATCAATAAAATATATTTTAAAAAAAACTCGCAGAACTGTACACTAAAATGCATGACTTTTACTACAAGTGAGTTATCCTATCTAATAATAGACAAAGATTGAAATTAACTGTACCTCCGCTACGCTTCCCATTGGCTAATCAGCGAGATATGCAAATTAACCGCCAGCCAAGATGGCAGCTAATTTACATATGTAGGCGCCAAGTGATGGAGCAAAGCCCACTGGCCCCGGGCAGGAGCAGCAAGCGAAGGCTGGTATGGTGAGCAAAGAGCGAAGCCAGCCGCGCCGGCTTCGCCCCCCGGGAGCCGAGCGGTGGCGAGAGCAGAGAGCTAAGCCCCTCATGCCGCCACTGGGCTCTGCCCCTGGGAGGCAAGCGGCTGCAAGAGCAGAGAGCAGAGAGCTAAGCCCCTGGCACCGCTGTGCAGGCTCCGCCCCCGGGAGCCGAGAGCAGTGGCGAGAACAGAGAGCTAAGCCCCAGGACCCGAGCTAAGAGCCAGAGCAGAGAGCTAAGCCCCTCGCACTGCCGCGCTGGCTCCGCCCCTGGGACCGGAGCGAAGAGCGAAGCCCGCCGTGACGGTCCCTACCGGCGAAGAGCAAAGGCCTGGATTCCAGCCGCCAGAGGAAAACTGGTGCCAGCAGCCAGGGGAAGACAGCCAAGATGGCAGCTAATTTACATCTGTAGGCGCCAAGCGATGGAGCAAAGCCCAATGGCCCCGGGCAGGAGCAGCGAGCAAAGGCCAGTATGGCGAGCAAAGAGCGAAGCCAGCCGTGCCG
>NW_005358092.1:4606128-4614381 GCF_000412655.1 Myotis brandtii
GAGGAAAACTGGTGCCAGCAGCCAGGGGAAGGGGCCCCCGAGGGGCCCCAGACTGCAAGAAGGCACAGGTTGGGCTGAGGGACCCACCCGAGTGCACAAATTTTTGTGCACCAGGCCTCTAGTCCTATATAATAAAAGCCTAATATGTTAAGTGTCTGGTCATCCATTCAACCAATCAAAGCGTAATATGCTAATGATACGCTAAAACTGCTCAACTGCTTGCTATGATGTGCACTGACCACCAGAGGGCAGACAGTCAACCAGTCATTATGATTTGCACTGACCACCAGGGGGCAGACGCTCTGACTGGTAGGTTAGCTTGCTGCTGGGGTCCAGCCAATTGGGACTGAGCGAGATGGGCCAGACATGCCCTGGAGCCCTCCTGCAGTCCCTCCCAGGCTGGCCAACCTCCTGCATCCCTCCCCGGCCCTGATCGTGCACTAGTGGGGTCCCTCAGCCTGGCCTGTGCCCTCTCACAGTCCGGGACCCCTCAGGGGATGTCGGAGAGCCAGTTTTGGCCTGATCCCACAGGCCAGGCCAAGGGACCCCACTGGTGCACGAATTCGTGCACTGGGCCTCTAGTACCTTAATAAAAAATATTTTTTAATTGAAGCCATGAGTAAATATAAGATTCACTAAGTGAAGAGGCTAGAGTGAGAAGAGAACCAGGGGCTGCTAATCTCACCAGCAGGTCAGAGGTGTTATCCCCATCTTATACATGAGACAAACGAGGCTCAGAGAACCGACATGACTTCCCCAAGAACACAGCTGTTAAGTAGTAAGGCCAGGGCTCAAAGCCAGAGCCATCTTGTATTAAGGTGCATGTTCTTTTCAGTCCCTCCCATAAACCAGGCTGGGCCCATGGCTGAGCATAATGGCCAAGTATGGAGTCAGACCCCAACTCCTACTCTTTGAGGGAGAGAGGATGTAAAGGTTGGGCCTGGATCTGGAAAGCTACGTGCTGTCCTTTTATATGAAGATGATGCTCCTCACCCATCACCAACTCACTGCACAGGGAATGAGGATTATCACGATTCTCTGCACCAGTCCTCACTGTACCCAACGGGAGCCCTAGCAAAATGACCGGCCAGGACTGGGGGTTCTGCCTGGGTCTGCCAGACACCCAGAGAGCCATGGTGAGATCTGCTCCAAAGGAAAATTCATATCCTGCCCCATCATGCCAGGAATCTCCACATTGCCACAGCTCTTTATACTTTCCAACTCCAGAAATATCTACTGAAGACAACTGCATGAGCCCTCTCCTAGCCCTGGCTCATTTGATCAATCCTAGCTCTCATGGTCTGATCTCTCCCTGCGACTGTTACCACAGCCTCACAATCGCTTACTCTGACTCCCAACCCACTTCACTTCTCATTTTGTGTCACTGTGTTCTTCAAAACATCATCAATGTTTCCCTGTTGCCTAAATAGTGCTTTGAAAAACAAAGGCAGAGATGGATACCAAGAGGGACTGAACAACCCAGAGAGATGAAGGCAAGAAAGAGAGGAGAGAGAGGGAAGGGCAGAGGTCAGGGGAGGAAGGAAGGCAGAAGAGGGAAGGAAGGGGAGAGAAGAAGGTGTGCAGGAGGGCCAGACAGAGACCACTGTGGTTCCCTAGTCTCTTCTCTGCCCTGCTACTCTGGCTCAGGGCTTCTTGTCCTCCCTTCTGTGTATCCACCAGGGGCCTCTAGCATCTGGCAAATGGCAGCTCCCTCATGTTTTATCTGGTCAGAAAGTGACCAGCATTCAGCTCGTGGGCAACGTCAGCTCCTCGCCTGGGTGGAGAAAGCTGGCCTAGGACCTCTGGCACTTTGGTGGCAGAGATGGGTTTAAATCTACAGCTCCTGCCTCTCCCTCTGGGGGACTGATGCTCCTAGGGGAGCTTTTCCAGGAGCCACTTTCTCCAGAACTGGGTGGAGGCAAGAGACCTCCTTTCTGGTTCCTGGATATGGAAATAAATAACTGAGTGACCTTGGTGACGTTTGCTGACTTCCTGAATCTGGCCGTCCTCATGTGCATAGTGAGGGTCAGATGAGAGGGCATTCCTCACTGTGGACCACTCACAAGGTATAATATTATGTTACCTTTCTATGTGCATCAGGTAATTAGATGTATATAGTCATTGCTATTTTGTAGAACATGGAAAAAGATACACAATCCATTCCTTACTTGCATGATTGTGTTTTCTATAAAAAGGAGTGTGTCCAGAAAAAGTTTTTTAGAAGTTGAACTCTATAGAAATCTGCCAGACAGAAAAAATCTCCAGGAAAAGTCTCTTCCTCTTCATTATCCTAACCATCCCCAACATCCACAAACCTCCACGGTTCATTTATTTTCTCTCCTAGTATTTAGTGAACACGTCCCATGATCTGGGGATGCAGCAGTAAAAAAAGAAAAAGGCAAAAATGATGATACAACATTGGAGAAAAAATAAAGAAGAAAGGGGGATATTGAGTGTTTGGAATGGGAATAGAGATTAGTTGCAATTTTTTTAAGGGTGACCCAGGAAAGAGGTAACTATGATGGCAAAATGTAGGCAATGATCTGAAGGAGGTAAGGGAATGAGTCATGCAGTTATGTGCAGGAAGAACATTCCAGGAAGAGGGACAGCAAGTACAAATGCTAGCCTGGTGGTTTTGAAGATCAGCAAGGGGCCAGTGTGGTGACAGTGGAGTGAGCCAGGGATGGAACAGCATCAGACAAAGTCCGAAAGGTGTGGTGAGGTTCAGATTGAGAAAGGCCTTGTAGGCTGTATCAGTTCCCCATTGCTGTGCAATGAATTACCATGAATTTAGCAGCTTCAAACAACACATACTATCTCATAATTTCCACAAGTCAGGAGTCTGAGAATAGCTTAACTGGGTCCTCTGCAAGGCTGTAATCAAGGTGTGGGCCAGAGCCAGGTTCTAATCTGGGACCTGACTGGGGAGGGGTCTGCTTCCAAGCTCACATAGCAGCATGCAGTTCCTTGCAGGCTGCGGGAGGTGTCTCTCAGCTCCTTGCTGCATGGTCCTCCCCATAAGGCAGCTTGCACCATGGCATCCTGCTTCTGAAGCCAGCAAGGGAGACAGTGCCCGAGCAAGACAGATGTTATGATCTTATGTAATGTGATCATGGACATATAATCACATATGCAGGGTGTCCCAACAGCTGATAGCTCAATTGATGTTTCTTTCTTTTCAGATTTAACCCATTGGAATTAATAATTATTCAAAGTATGTATACATTTTGGGGGACACCCTGTATACTGTAACCTATGTTGTTCTTTATTGACTAGAAGCAAGTCACAAATCCTGTTCATACTCAAGGGAAGGGGATTATGCAAGGGTGTGAATATGAGGTGGGGGACATTGGTATCAGCTTGGAGTCTGTCCACTCTGCCCTCTGTCCCCCATTGACTGATGTCCATTGTACTTGCCAAATACAATTATCACCCCACCTCCCAAGATTCCATAAAGCTCATCCTTCCTTTTTCATAAAAGGTAGCACATATTTGCAGCTGAGTAGTTTTATCAGCTTTCTTCTTTCCAGTAGAATTTGGGGGATCCTAAAGCCTCCTTTAATTGTGCACTCTCTCTGTCCCTCACAGTTCAAGATAGCAGTGCTCTTTCTGAAAGAGAACTTTGAATCTCAGAGGGAAGGAGGAGGTGGGGAGAGATTAACCGGGGACTTACATGCATATATGCATAGCCCATGTACATACACAATAGTGTGGTGAAGGCCTGCGAGAGGCGGGTGCAGGGTGGAGGGGGTCAATGGGAAGAAAAAAAAAGGGAGAACTTCTGTAATACTTTCAACAATAAAGATAACATTTAAAAAGGCTTTGTGTGTCTAGTATTGTTTTCGGTGGGATTCACTTCATTAGGCAAAAGCCACACCCAAGATCTTTGTGAGAAGCTCCTCCGGAAATCACTGAGTGATAGCTCACTTAAGCTTCCTTGAGGCTGTGGTGGATTAAGAGGTTCTGGGAGGCATATCCTTAATCTCTTGAACAGCCCTCTTTTTGACTCAATTCTACTCTGATCCTTTCATCTTCATGATGTTTTAACAAAAGATTGTATCACACTTCCTGCTTTTTCTCTAGACCAGGGCCATTTCTTAATTTTAGCATCTTCTGCCATGTGGAGAGGCTGCAAATTTTCAAAATCATCAAGTCATGATTTCTTTTCAATAGTTTTTAAGTGAGCTTTCTCCTTAATTTATCTCTCTACTCTCACATTTACTATAAACAACAAGAAATCTGGCAGCACCTCAACATTTTGTTTAGAAATCTCCTGAGAGTATTAACCAATTTATCACTTACACATTCTGTTCCCACATAACTGCAGGAGACAATTTTTCTAAGCTTTCTGTCACTATCCAACAAGGGTCCCCTTCCTCCAGTTGCTATTAATAAAACCCCACTGTCTGTGAATCCTCATTGGCAAGTCCTCTAAGTCCACATTTCTGCTAACAGTCTAAGCCAGTGGTCGGCAAACCACGGCTCGTAAGCCACATGCGGCTCTTTGGCCCTGTGGCACGGGCCACGAAGTTTCCATCGCACTGTACGTGCGCGCCCGCACGTGGTATTTTGTGGCAGAGCCACGCTCAAGGGGCCAGTTTGCCGACCACTGGTCTAAGCAAAGCAATCTAGGCTTTCTTTTCATTCTCCTCAAAATTCTCCCAGCCTCTGCCTGCTACACAGTTCCAAAGCCACTCCCACCTTTTTAATATCTGTTATAGCAGCACCCCACTTCAGGAACCAAAATCTTCATTATCTATTGCCGTGCAATACTTTCATCACAAACTTAGAGGCTTTAAACACCACACAGTGAGAACCTCACAGCTTCTGCAGGTCAGCAGTCTGGGGAGGGCTTGACGGGGCCTCTGAAAGGCTGCAATTACATTGCCCATGGAGATAAAATAGCTTGGTCTTCAGGGGTTGGGGGAGTAAGAATGGGGAACGACTGCTAATGGGTATGGGGTTTCTTTTGGGGGTGATAAAAATATTTTGGAATTAGATAGTGGTGATGGTTGCCTAACTTTGTGAATATATTTTAAAAACATCGAATTATACACTTTAAAGGTGAAAATTTTATGGCATGTGAACCACTTCTCAATTACAAAGAGATGTTAGCTAGAGCTGGGTTCTCATTGGAGCCTGACTGGGGCAGGATCTGCTTCCAAGCTCACATGGCAGCCGTAGTTCCTTGCAGGCTGCTGGGAGGAAGGCCTCAGTTCTCGTTGGATGCTGACTGGAGGCCTCCACAGGTCCTTCTGCATGGCCCTCTCCGTATGGCAGCTCACAACATGGCAGCCTGCTTCTTCAAAGGCAGCAAGGGCTTGCCCGTGGGCATTACAGTTTTACAGTCTTATGTAGCATTGTCACGTATATGCAACCACACCCTGTCCCCTTTGCTGTATTCTCTTGGTTAGCAGCAAGTCCCAGGTTCTGCTCACACTCAAGGGAAGGGAGTTGTGCAAAGGTGTGAACACCAGGTGGTGGGGGTGTGGGGGTCACCTTAGAGTCTGCTGCCATGTAGACTAATTTACTCTGAGATGAGGGTTTTGAGGTGAGGAGTCACATCATCTGACATGTTTTAAAAGGACATCTCTGGCTACCATGTTGAGAACAGATTGAAGGTGCCAAGAGTAGAAGCAGGAAGCAAGAGTTAGAAAGCTACTGTAAAAAATAATACAGATGAAAAGTGGGGTGAGGGGCTGTTATTGGGTTGACACAGACAAAGTTCTCTTCCACGCCTTAGGGGTCCTCAGTGCTTCCCCAGGAGATGAGGATTCTTCTCCCCCAGCAGGCTTTAGCCTTCTCTCGGGGATTTGCCCCCTCTTTCTTTAAGGTCTCTTCAGCCCAACGCACACACTAACAAGCCCACTAAAGCAGACAGCAATTGAACTGCTGTTCCGTCTATCAGCAAAATATTGTTAAGTAACTATAGCATGGTGCTAATACTGAAAATACAAGGAGAAATAAGGCATGATCTATGTGCTGGAGAAGTTTATGGTCCAGTGATGGTTATGCCACTGTAGGTGAGCACACTCTGCCAGCACATGAACAAGGATGGGGGGTGCAGGGGTTATTCAGGGGTGAAGACCTAGGGCAGTGGTTGGCAAACACATTAGTCAACAGAGACAAATATCAACAGTACAACGATTGAAATTTCTTTTGAGAGCCAAATTTTTTAAACTTAAACTATATAGGTAGGTACGTTATTATTAACTTAATTAGGGCACTCCTAAGCTGGCCTTTGCTAAAAACGTCCTCAATCTGATTGAGGTACGTTTGCTGAGGTTGACCCCTTCCAACTCTCCCATCCACACTCATCTTGTATACTTGTTTCATCTATCTCCTTTCGTTCATCCTCTCTGTATGTCCAAACCATCTCAACATACCTTTCTCAGTCCTCGACACTACATCTTTGTTCCCTCCACAACGTTCCCTGTACGTGTGCGCCCGCACGTGGTATTTTGTGGAAGAGCCACACTCAAGGGGCCAAAAAGCCGCATGTGGCTCGCGAGCCGCGGTTTGCCGACCACTGACCTAGGGGGAGCTAAGAGATACCTAAGCCCCATGATATAAACTAACAGACATAGCCTGCTCCATGAAACACATTCTTAACATTGGCAGGTTGAGTAGTCTCTACCTCCCCACCCCAGCCTCCACTCTCTTCCTACCCCCAACCCCACCACCAAGCTACCTTTGACCCTACCCCAGAGAACCTTCTGCACCCACCTTTCTAATTCTTTGCTTCCACCGGAAGCCAGAGTTAGGTCCCTCTTAGCAGCCTTTACATCTAGAGAAGAGCTGTCTACTAGAAATATAATGTGAGAACATGTGTGATTTTAAAATTTCTAAATAGCCACATTTTTTAAAAAGTGAAATTAATTTAAATAATATGTTTATTTAACCCACATATCCAAAATATTATCATCTCAACATGTAATTATATAAGATTATTAATGTAGCCTGGCTGGTGTGGCTCAGTGATTTAGCATTGACCTATGAACCTGAAGGTCACGGTTCAATTTCCATCAGGTCGCATGCCCGGATTGCAGGCTCTATCCCCAGTAGGGGATGTGCAGGAGACAGCTGATTAATGATTCTTTCTCATCATTGATATTTCTATCGCTCTCCCTTCCTCTCGGAAATCAATAAAAAATATTTTAAAAACAGAAAAATTATTAATGTGGTACTTGAAAACTTTTTTTTCATACTAACTTAGAAACACATTTCAATTTGGATTCTGAATTTTTATTGGGAATATGTGGTCTGTATTTAGATTTCAAAAAATTAGATTGAAAAAGTAAATTCACATCCCCAAGCTATCTCATACATACTTGAATTTTCCAATAGAACATCAATTTTTAAATTTACTTTTAAATTTGTTAAAATTAAGCACCTTAAGAGTTCCTCGGTAACACACACAAGCCACATTTCAAGTGCTCAATACCTACATGTGACTAGTAGCTACCAGAACATCGGCCTCTCCTCTCTGGGCCCCAGGTCACCACTCAGCTTCTGCTTTCTCTAGTCACCCATTTCACCCAGATCCTGCTATGCCTAGCATCTCTATCCAGACACATAGGACCATAATGCCTCCCCTTCTTCCCTGCACCCCCATTTCCAGCCTGCAGGAGGCACCCATGACTCATACCCATCCCTGATTCCCCTGGCCCACTTTTGACCTGGTCCTCCTTGCTAGATTAACACCTCTATGCATAAACATTAGCATGTCGGAAAGCAATTTGCATACTAATTACTTCTGCCCTAGTCAAATTCACACAATTTCAGGATCAGGAGGCATTCTCCCCTCACTGAATGGGGCCCCAGGAAGCTGGATCTTGTCTTCCTGTCACCTATTGGAGGAGGTGGGATTGCAGTATTTGCTTGTTTTAAGAGATGGGAAGAACCAGAAAAGGTACCTGAGCATGGGTGGTAGTGTGGGTGGGGGAGAGGGTGCCTGTGTGGGGGCTGTGGGAGTGGGGAGGATGTTTCACATATGGCTCATTTGTTGGAATGATCTGGTTGTTAAATAAGCACCTTAAAGAATTATTTCACAGTCATATTTTAAATTTTTTATAATTTAAATTCTTTCCCTCCAGCTGTTTTTTTTTTTCAAGCTTCAGATCACTGGAGGGAATTGGCTTTATTTGCACAACCCCACCTCTGAGACTTAGCCCCACCCCGTAGGACCCCTTCCTTGCCATGCCCTGCCCAGGTGCCTCTGCTGAGCATTTGCCTTCCCCAGTCCTCCCACTT
>NW_005358092.1:4614624-4616518 GCF_000412655.1 Myotis brandtii
CGCCCAGTTCTGGCCTCCCCCTTCCTGGGAATGAGCCTGCTGTGCTGCCGCTGAGAGGCTGGGATAATCCTCCCTGAGCTATTTCAAGGATAAGTCCCGCTGCCCTGTCCCCAGCTCCCACACTACTGGGATCTCAGCGCTGTAGACACCATGCCACCAAGGGAGGGGCACAACTCTGTGATGCACATACAAGGGCCGTGGGCACCGGGCTGGAGGTTCCAGGTTCCTTAGAGCATGTCATGGTCAGTGGAGTTCAGTGGCAGCCTGGGATCCTAAATCCAAGAGCTGGAGAATTGAGAACCAGCCATCCTGGGTCTTCAATCTTTGCCTTGAAACACACACACACACACACACACACTCACACACACACACATGCACGCACACACACACACGCACGCACGCACACACACGCACACACACGCGCACGCACACACGTGCACGCACATACACACATGCACGCACACACACGCACACACACATGCACGCACACACACACGCACGCACACACACCTCTTATTTTCCTGCTCACCCTTTACTTTCACACACCAAACCTCATTATGACTTTTATAGACTTTGCCTTCATGGGGACTTTATTCTAATTTTTAATTCATCACCTGAGGATATATTTGTATTGATTTTTAGAGAGAGAGGAAGGGAGAGAGGGGAAAGAGAGAGAGAGAGAGAGAGAGAGAGAGAGAGAGAGAGAAACATCAATGTGATAGAAAAAAATATATAGGTTGCCTCCCATGTGTGCCTCAACTGCAGATTGAACCTGCAACCTGTGTATGCCCTAACTGGGAATCAAACCTGCAACCTTTTTGGTGTAGGGGATGGAGACAGTCTGGTAAGCCAGGGCAAGTGGAATAGGGAAACTGAGACAAACAGTTGAACAAACTGACAGAGCAATTTACAGCAGCTACAGAAGGTCACCTCCCTAGAAATATCATGTAGGCCTCAATAGTATTTCAGATCCAGACCCAGAAAAGCAGCAAAACCAGGTAGGCAACACCAGGACCAGCTGCGATGGCTGATGACCCCTTGCCCTGACACTGACCAATCAGTGAAGACCACGGCCTGGGAGGAGCACACCTAGAAAACTGGTTAATACTCTGCTGAAACCCTGCCCTGCAACCTCTCCTAAGATTCCCACCTTTGAGAAAGAGATAAAGCTTCAAGACAAAGGACCTAGTGTGTGCTCTGCCTCTGGGAACCCCCACCATTCCATTTCCCCTCTTCTTCCCCCACTTTTCCCCACAGACATGCATCTCCTAAACCCTAAGGGACCCCATGCGACTTGCAACCAGGCAGCAATGGGCAGCAGCAGCTCCTCCCCTGAATCTGTTCCCAAGGACCCTTTTCTCTGACTTCCCAGAGAGCTCGAGCAGCCCAGCCTCGGCTCTCCTGTTGCTTCCTCTATGCTAAGCCCTTTCTTGTTTCCTAGCCCCAGCTTTAATAAGCACTCCCTCATAGTCATCTGGACTTGCGTTGTGAAATTTTCCTGCACGAAGACAAGAACCCACACGCTACCCACATATGGGCTAGGTCCCCTTTCAGGTAACAGGATGGCACTCCAACCAACTGAGCCACTAGGCCAGGCCAACCTTATTCTATTAAAAAAATATTAAAAATTATACTTTATGCTGGCTCACAGATGAATACGTTAATACTAGAGGCCCGGTGCACGAATTTCATGCACTGGGGGAGGGTGTCCCTTAGCCCAGCCTGCACCCTCTACAATTTGGGACCCCTCGGGGGATGTCTGACTGCCGGTTTAGGCCTGATCCCTAAACTGGCAGTCGGACATCCCTCTAATAATCCGAGACTGCTGGCTCCCAACCGCTCACCTGCCTGCCTGCCTGATTGCCCCTAACTGCTTCTGCCTGCCAGCCTGATC
>NW_005358092.1:4616551-4620180 GCF_000412655.1 Myotis brandtii
CCCCTAACTGCCCTCCCCTGCAGGCCTGGTCACCCCTAACTGCCCTCCCCTGCAGGCCTGGTCACCCCCAACTGCCCTCCCCTGCCAGGCTGGTTGCCTACAACTGCCCTCCCCTGCCGGCCATCTTGTGACCACATGGGGGCAGCCATCTTGTGCAAGGGCATGACAGTCCATCTGCATATTACCTCTTTATTATATAGGATTCTATATTAAAATATCTTCTTCAATCTAAAGTTCATTTTCTTCTTCTGATTTTAATTAAAATATTTTTGTGGGCCCCTAAAATAGTGTGTCTACTGTGACTAATGGATAAGTCATGGTCCCGTATATGCTCCCTCTTCTTTTCCCAGGCATGGTCCTCCTGGCTGTAGAGGAGGCCAGAATTAAGGGGGGGAAAGGAGAGGGGGGAGGAGAGCTGTAAGGTCCTCACGTGGGTCATTTTGGGCTCAGAGAAGGGCACAAAAGTTCCCTGTCCCCTCCCTCTGAAAATGGAGACCTTCTTCACCTGGGTGAGGCAGGTGCTGACCAAAGGATTCAGTTATGGTTTCATGAAGTCCTTCCTGGCCCCTCCCTACCTGCCCCTCCATGCCACTGCTTAGAGATAAATCTGAGGGAGCCCAAGTTTGGCAACAGGAAGAGATGGCTCAAGTCTAGACTCCTTACTATGACATATGAGACTCTCTTAGAGAGGTAATATAATATAGTGGATAAGAGTGCTTAGAAAGAGATGAACCTATCTGACCGTGGATAAGGTCTTAAATCTCCCAAAGCCTCATTTTTTCCCAACTGTACATATGAATGACAGAATCTTTTCCTCACCAATTTTAATAAGCATTAACTATTGTATATGTACATGTATTTTCCACAATGAAACTCTATACACTTGTTAGGAAATAGGATTGTTATGTAAAACAAATACACACAGATCTCCTGCCTCTTCTCCACGGTTCAGGCACTCTGTCATAACTGAGATTATATATGTGGGCTCCAAAAATGGTACCTAGTATTGTGGTCTGGTTCCTATTTACTTCTCTAATATCATCTCACCCCTCTCTGCCTTGAACTTCAGCAACACCAACCTGCTTATGGTCTCCTTCATTCCCCACTACACACTGAACTGTACATTTTCTCACCTCCTGACCTTGTTGCAGAAACTGGCTAGCTCTTCCTCCTGGGCATGTAGATAGGCTATCTTTCCCAGCCTCACCTAGCCAATGGAGTGGACTGCTATATGCTGCTTCCAGGCCTGTTCCAGCGAACCTCCCACATCCTCTTCATGCTCTTTCCCCTTCCAACCTTGGAAGCCCAGTGTTTTGCTTGCTTGTTTGTTTGTTTATTATCAATCCCCACCCGGGGATATTTTTCTCATTGATTTTTAGAGTGAAAGGGAGAGGGAGAGACAAAGAGAACCATCAATGTGAGAGAGACATATTGATTGGTTGCCTCCCACATGTGCCCCAACTAGGGCTAGGGATCGAGCCTGCACGAACCCAGGACCTTTCAGTCCTTGGGCTGACACTCTAATGACCAAGGGAAACCGGCTAGGGCTTTATTTATTTATTTTTGTTGTTGTTTTTGTTAATCCTCACCCGATGATATTTCCCCCCATTGATTTTCAGAGAGAGCGGAAGGGTGGAAGGGAGGGAGAGAGAGAAAGAAGCATCGATGTGAGAGAGATGCATCAATCGGTTGCTTCCCCGCACCCACCCCGATAGGGGCTGGGGCTGGGGCTGGGGATGGAACCAGGAATCCAACCTGTGACTCTTGGGTGCGTGGCAGATGCTCTAACCACTGAAACAAAACAAACAAACAAACAACAAACAAAAAAATAACCAGGGCGGAAACCCTATGTTTTAGATAGTAGAGCCATTAATGGAAGGAACCTGGGTCCCTAAATTAAAATGTGAAGCAAAGGTCCCAGCTGGGTGGCTCAGTTGGTTGGAGCATCGTTCCATATACCAAAAAAGTTGAGGGTTCGATTCCCAGTCAGGGCACATACCTAGGTTTCAGATTTGATCCCCGGAAGGCAACCAATTGATGTTTCTCTTTCTCATTGATGTTTCTCTCTCTCTCCCTTCCATCCTCTCTCTCTAAAAATCAATAAAAACATATTTTAAAAAATAAATAATAATGATGGGTAGCTCAGTTGGTTAGAGCATCATCCCGATGCACCAAGGCTGCAGGTTCCATCCCCAGTCAAGGTACATACAGGAGGCATCCAATGAATGCATAAATGGGTGGAACAACAAATCAATGTTTCTCTCTCTCCCTCCCTCCCTTTCTTCTTCTCTTTCTCTAAAATTAATACATTAAAAAAAAAAAAGACTATTCAACCTAACTCCCCCAGAAGGAGGGACAGGGAAGGAGGATAAAATTCAGGGAGTATTAGAAAGAAAGTAGGGTTGCCAGATTTAACAAATAAAAATATCAAATGCCTATGTGATTTTCAATTTCAAATAAGGAATAAATAATTTTTTAGTTTAAGTATGTCCTGTGCTTAGTTTTGGACATATGTATATGTATAAATTGGTGTTTGTAAAATTATAATATATATTATTATAAGAATGTAAATTTTATCTGAAATTTAAATTAACTTGGTGTCCTGTATTTTTCTTTGGCAACCCTAAAAGAAAGGCCTAGAACTCTAAGACAAGCCAATGAACTAAGGAGGAACTATTGCAGGATCTCTGCACTATCGTTTCCTTTATATATTTAAACATTTTAAATCCTGTTTTTTAAAACTATCTAGCTTGATTTTTTGAGGGAACACTTACATAACATAAAATTTACCATCTTAACCATTTTTAAGTGGCATTAAGTACACTCACATTGTTTTGCCACCATCACCACCAATCTCCAGAACTTTTTCATCATCCCAAGATAGCATGTCAAAGAAAATCAGAGCTAACAAAACAAAACAAACAAACAAAAAAAGGAAAAAAGAAAAAGAAAACCAGAGCTGTACAGCAGTTAAAGAGGTGAAAACGGATTTTTGTCAGGACTTCGCAACATTGGAAAAGAGACCTCGGTATAGAACCGGAGTCGATTCTGAATATAACGTGAATAAATGGGGATTTATAGCCAAGAGCCGGGGCAGTGGTTCTGGATGGGAAATACTAAGAACATGAAGTAATTTTTTGCAGAAGTGACCTGACGGGATTCTCGCTGAAGGCAGGCCAGGGCGACCAGGTATCACCCGGGGGATTTGGTCAGCTCTGTTGGATGCGGAGGGTGGGGGATTCTCGCTAAAACTCGGAGATGCAAGTAGAGGCCTCTCTCTGGAAGAGGGGGCACAGGAGCCCGACTCATTTCGGTCAAACACCTCCCACCCCACACAGCTTCCCCCCGGCCGTCCGTCCAACAACACCTCCCACCCCACACAGCTTCCCCCGCCACCACCACTCTGCTTCGCCTCCACGAACCTGATTACTCCCGCTACCGCGTCTATAAGTGGAGTCATTCAGTGTTTTTCCTTTTGTGTCTGACATTATTTTATTTTTAAAGGGGGATGGAAACGAAGTGAATTCTATGGGGAGAACGGCCCACAGAATTGAAGACAAGAAAATAAAAGACGTTTCAAATCAGTGAGTCTGTGGGGCCGAGGGGAGGGGCTGGGGGTCAGGCAGGGG
>NW_005358092.1:4620874-4634433 GCF_000412655.1 Myotis brandtii
CACGGGTTCCTGGCCTGGGGGCCGGTGTTCCGAGAGGGTGTGCGGGAGGATCCATGCGCTTCCGACATTATAAGCAGCTTTGGAGAGGGAATGGTGTAGGTTCATTTTCTGAAAGAGTCCGTGGTTCTTACCCGATTCTCCAAGGTAGTGCTGCTCGTTAGGAATATGTGAGCCACAAATGTGATTCAAAACGTAAAAAGAGCCCAGGCCGGCGACTCGGCTGGTTGGAGCGTCATCCCGGTCAGGGCACAGAACTAGGTTGTGGGTTCGATCCCCTGGCGCGCGAGGGAAGCAACCGATGGGTCTCTTATTCTCTCTCTCCCTCCCCCGCCCCTCCTTCCCTTTTTCTGAAATCAATAAAAACTTATCTTTGGGTGAGGATAAAAATAAAAGTTAAACAGGTGATATCAATTTAGTAATATGTTTTATTTAACTCAGTATAGCTGAAATATGATCATTTCAGCATGTAATTGCTATGTATACAGTCGTTCCCCACTTATCCCCGGTTTTGCTTTTTATGGTCTCAGTTATCCTGGGTCAACCACAGTTTGCAAATATTAAATGGAAAATTCTGGAAATAACTCACAAATTTTAAGTTGCACCCCATTTTGAGGAGCCGGATGAAATCTCGCAGGTGTCCCACTCTGTGGTTGCTCCCCACCCCTTAGTCACTTAACAGCTGACTAGGTTATCAGATCACCTGCCAGGTACCACAGTGCTTGAGTTCAAGTAACCTTTATTTTGCCCCAAAGCCATTCACATTAACTTTTATTACAGTATCTTGTTGTAATTGTTTCATGGTTGTTGTTAATTTCTTACTGTGCCTAATTTACAAATCAAACTTTATCATAGGTATGTATAGAAAAAGTATCATGTATATAAGGGTTCAGTACTATCTGTGGTTTTAGGCATCCACCTAGGGTCTTGAAACATACCCCTCATGAATGAGGACTGTAAAATACTTTGAGATATCTTGCATTCTTTTTTCCTATTAAGTACTTAAATTCTATGTATATTGTACCCTTAAGCTACAGCTCAGTTCAGACTATCCACATTTCAGGTGCCCCAAGCCACATGTAGCTAGTGGCTACCATGTTGGACAGCACAAGCCTGGGGATCTCAGTCCAAACTCCTTGCCATGGTATTGTGTTTTTCACAATCTGGCCCCTCCTTATCTTTCTTTTTTCTGCTACTTGGTCAAGGATAGTTATACCCTCACCACCAAACCACTTCCTTTGTTCAGGCTGTCCTTCTACCTGGAATGCTCTCTCTGGGCCTAATAGGGACGTAGAGCTTCTACTGAGAGGCTTTTCCTGACTCCCACGGCCCCAAAGGGTTTTATCACACCTTCCTCAGTGTTACTCATGGCTGGATTAGAGCACTTATCCTATGCTGTTGAATTGTTCTTGAGGCTATCTCCATAGCTACTAAACTGTCTTATTCATCTTTGTGGTGATCATGGCGGGCACCTAATAGTTGATCAGTAGATGTTTGCAGACAGAATGAGTAAACTACCCGCCAGTTATACTCATTTTTTAAATTTTTGAATGGATCTGTTACTTTCTTGTTTGGGAGATTTGTGCCTGAATCACCCCCTTGTACATACGTGTACATACACACAGACATGTGATAAACAACCACAAGGAATGCATTTCAAGATGTGCACTGCCCTGGCCAGTGTGCTTAGTGGTTAGAGCGTCAGCCTACACACCATAGGGTCTCAGGTTTGATTCCTAGTCAAGGGCACGTACGTGGGTTGCAGGTGCATCCCCAGCACCTAGTGTGTGAGGCAACCAATCGTTCTCTGTCTCTCTGTCTCTCTCTCTCTCCCTCTTGCACTCTCTCCTTTCTTCCCTCCCTTCCACTCTCTCTAAAAAAATAAATGGGAAAAATATCCTCTGGTAAGGATTAACAACAACAACAAAAAAGATGTGCACAGAAAAGTGTCTTCTGCTTTTAATCCCCTCCCCATCTTACAGAAGGGAAAACTGAAGTGCACAACTGTTAGGATGGCCAGCAAATTTGCATCAATATAAATACAAAGGCCCTAGCCAATTTGGCTCTGTGGATAGCTCTCTCTCTCTCTCTCTCTCTCTCTCTCTGTAGGATTCTCCTTGAAAGGAGTGGGGGAAGTCTCAGCGGGTTAGATTCTTCAGATAGGAATAACTGGCCCCACTTTGGTCATTTGATAGGAGGGAAGTGTGGAGATGAGGAGGTAACACTGGGCTCTGATAAGGATTCAAGGCAGGTTCAGGTCTGAGAAGCTGAGGATGTCATTACTGGAAAACAAGTTGGAGAGCAGAACGATCGTCTCAGATGACGAAAAGTGCTGGCCTGGGAAGGGTAGGAGAGAACAAGTAGGGTGGAAAGAAGGGCTGGGAAGGCGGGCAGAGGGAGCAAAGGAGTGAGTACACCTGCTTGTTGAAGATGTTGGTGTGATACATTAGGACTAACCACTTAGCAGTGACCCTCTCCATGTGTAGAATGGGAAATAGAATCAGATATTCAGAGAAGGCAGGCAACTTACACAAGGTCACATAGCACTTCAAGCCCTCCCTGCCACATTCACTCAGCCCCTCACACCCCTTGCAACCAGGGGTTCCAACATGGTGCCTAGGAAAACAGGTCTGGGGCACAGTGCCAGGCCTGATTTGTGTCTTCCTCACCATCTTCTACCAAGGGGCTGTGATTAGGCCTATTTATAGGGGCCCATTGCCTTAATATTCTGCCTGGTGCATCTCTTGCCAATCAAATCCGTGCTGTCTGCAGTGTGATTGCTGCTTTAGTGACACCAGGGAGTGGAGTTAATTAAACCCAGTATAAATAGACTCTGCCCTGTCTTACAATTCGAAGGAGTGTTTTTCCTTCCTGTTTCCCACCCCCACATGCCCCTTCTTCTTCCTGGCCCCCCCTTAGCTCTAGCCTGGGTGAGCAGAGCCTGGACACCTATACCTAGAGCAGTGATGGCGAACCTTTTGAGCTCGGCGTGTCAGCACTTTGAAAAACCCTAACTTAACTCTGGTGCCGTGTCACATATAGAAATTTTTTTATATTTGCAACCATAGTAAAACAAAGACTTATATTTTTGATATTTATTTTATATATTTAAATGCCATTTAACAAAGAAAAATCAACCAAAAAAATGAGTTCGCGTGTCACCTCTGACACGTGTGTCATAGGTTCACCATCACTGACCTAGAGTCATGAGCCATTGCCTGTCCTATCTCAGGAACAGACCCTCAGTCCCTCAGAGGCTAAAGTGAGAGGAACCCAGGAGTCCACCTTCTCTGTGGTTTTCCAGACCTGGGTACCATTTGGTAGTTAACTGTGGCAATCCTCCCTCCTCCCACCCAAATCCATCCTCCTGCTTCTAGGCTTTTTTTCACTCTGCAACAAGGGTTTCTTTCTTGTTTTCCAGGCTGAGGGGGTTGGAATGACATAACGTAAAATGAGGGTGTGTAGCAGGGTCCCTAGCACCTTATGGGGTCAGTCAGTGTTGCACCTTCTCAGAACCCTTTTCATCAGCCTCTGTTGTCCCTACCAACTTCCCTTCTTCATTCACTCAGTAAGCACAGACGACCAGCTCCTGTGGGGTTCCTGGCTTCCCACCAAATACTGTCCCCAACTCCCCGCCTGTACAGGCTGAACTTGTGGGGTGGGGCTGTGCTATCTTCTCTCTGTACCTTGCCCTGTGGTAGGTGGGGGTGGGTGAGTGTGTGGCGGCCCTGATGCTCTGGTTCCCACCCACAGGCATCATGACTCCCATGAGGACCCAGCACTCGTTGGCAGGGCAGACCTACACAGTGCCCCTCATCCAGCCAGACCTGCGGCGGGAAGAGGCCATCCAGCAGGTAGCAGATGCCCTGCAGTACTTACAGAAGATCTCCGGAGACATCTTTAGCAGGTGGGTGCTGCCACCCATCCTCACCTGATCAGGGGCTTCTCCCTACCCTGTGCAGTCATTCTCAAGGCACCCTCTAGAAGCAGCCCTTCTGGTGATTCTTGGCCCTGGGGGCACCCAGCTGGCTTCCCTGTGCCCAAGGGGCCCAGCTTAGAAGCTTGTTCTCCTAAGTGCTCATAAGAGCTATCTAATGTTCCACTTAGCCCCCTGGGTTCCCTGTGGCCCCACAGGCCCTGGTGGTGACACTGCTCTCCTAACTCATCCTCTTCCTCCCACTGGGGGCCCTATTCCTTCACTTATTCCTGCAGTTAGCAAATACATATTCAATACTTCTTGTGTGCAAGGCACTGCTACTCTCCTTAGTCACAGTGGTGAATAAGGCAGCGTCCCTGGCCAACTAGAGGATATGCTCTGGCAGGAAAGATAGACTGTAATTAATCAATTATGTGTTAGTTTTAAAATTACAATTGTAATAAGACCTATTTTTATTTTTTTACTAGAGGCCCGGTTAATGAAATTTGTGCACGGGGCGGGGGGTGTCCCTCAGCCTGGCCTGTGCCCTCTCGCAATCCGGGACCCCTCGGGTAGGGTCCCTAGGCCTGGCCAGAGATCAGGGCCTATCGGGACTTTCCTTCCCCTGATTGCTGGCAGCTGGCCCCACCCCCGTCGCTGCCACTGCTTGCCATCTGTGCAGCGCTGCCCCACCCTCACCCTGCCCCCCTGCCACCAGTCACCTCCCTCTGCGGATGACAGGTGTGGGGTGCAATCGCTTGGCTGGCCTGGGCTTCCCTCTGCAGGGTGATTGCTGGCTGGTTCCGCACACCCACCACAGCGTTGCTGGCTGGTGGCCTGGGCCTCCCTCTGTGAGGCAATGGATCACGGGGCCCCCAGATTGATCACCCCACAGAGGGAGGCCCCACCCACTCCCGCAGCCACGCCAGCTGGGTGGCCTGGGCCTCCCAATGCAGGGTGATCGATCGTGGAACCCCCCCCCCCATCGATCACCCCACAGAGGGTGGCCTGGGCCTCTCTTTGCAGGGCAATTGTGGGGCGATGGCAGTGCCCCCCACCAATCGCATTGCACTACCATGGCGCCAGTGTGTGTCATAGCGTGGTCATCCGGAAGGTTATTCTACTGTTTGGTTGTTCGATCGATTTGCATATTATGCTTTTATTATTATAGATAATTCTTTATTGTTGAAAGTATTACATATATCCCCTTTCCCCCCCATTGATCTCCTCAGCCCACACCCTCCTCCGCCCCAAGTCTTCAGCACCCTATTGTCTGTATCCATGAATTATGCATATATGCATATAAGGTCTTTGGTTGATTACCTCTCCCCCCTCCTACCCCCCAACTTCCCTCTGAAATTCCACACTCTGTTCCATGCTTCCATGTCTCTGGATCCACTCCATTCATCAGTTTATTTTATTAATTAGATTCCACATATGAGTGAGATCATGTGATATTTGTCTTTCTCTGACTGACTTATTTCACTTAGCATGGTACTCTCCAGGTCAGCCCACACCTCCTCCGCCCCAAGTCTTCAGCACCCTATTGTCTGTATCCATGAATTATGCATATATGCATATAAGGTCTTTGGTTGATTACCTCTCCCCCCTCCTACCCCCCAACTTCCCTCTGAAATTCCACACACTGTTCCATGCTTCCATGTCTCTGGATCCACTCCATTCATCAGTTTATTTTATTAATTAGATTCCACATATGAGTGAGATCATGTGATATTTGTCTTTCTCTGACTGACTTATTTCACTTAGCATGGTACTCTCCAGGTCCCTCCATGCTGTCTCAATGAGTAGAGATTCTTCTTTTTTACTGCTGCATAGTATTCCATGGAATAAATGTACCACAGCTTTTTTTATCCACTCATCTACTGATGGGCACTTGGGCTGTTTCCAAGTATTAGCCATTTTAAATTGTGCTTGGTATGAACATGGAGGTGCATACATTCTTTCTGATTGGTGTTTCTGGTTTCTTAGGCTATATTCCTAGAAGTGGAATCACTGGGTCAAATGGCAGTTCCATATTTAATTTTTTGAGGAAACTCCATACTGTTTTCCATAATGGTTGCATCAGTCTGCATTCCCATCACCAGTGTACTAGGGTTCCCTTTTCTCCACATCCTAGTCAGCACTAGGGTTTTCTATATACAATATCATGTCATCTGTGAATAACATGTTGATTTGTTGATGGTAGCCATTCTGACAGGTGTGAGGTGATAGATACCTCATTGTCATTTTATTTATTTATTTTTATTTTATTATTATTTTTTTTACTGTTCATCAGATTATTTATTCACTTGATTTTTAGATTCACTTGTTGATAGATGTGTATTTGTTGTTCATAATTTGTATCTTTACCTTTTTCTTCTTCTTCCTCTTCTTAAAGGATACCTTTCAGCATTTCATATAATACTGGTTTGGTGGTGATGAACTCCTTTAGCTTTTCCTTATCTGTGAAGCTCTTTATCTGACCTTCAATTCTGAATGATAGCTTTGCTGGATAAAGTAATCTTGGTTGTAGGTTCTTGCTATTCATCACTTTGAATATTTCTTGCCACTCCCTTCTGGCCTGCAAAGTTTCTGTTGAGAAATCAGCTGACAGTCGTATGGGTACTCCCTTATAGGTAACTGACTTTTTTTCTCTTGCTGCTTTTAAGATTCTCTCTTTGTCTTTTGCTCTTGGCATTTTAATTATGATGTGTCTTGGTGTGGTCCTCTTTGGATTCCTTTTGTTTAATTTTTTGAGGAAACTCCATACTGTTTTCCATAATGGTTGCATCAGTCTGCATTCCCATCACCAGTGTACTAGGGTTCCCTTTTCTCCACATCCTAGTCAGCACTAGGGTTTTCTATATACAATATCATGTCATCTGTGAATAACATGTTGATTTGTTGATGGTAGCCATTCTGACAGGTGTGAGGTGATAGATACCTCATTGTCATTTTATTTATTTATTTTTATTTTATTATTATTTTTTTTACTGTTCATCAGATTATTTATTCACCTGATTTTTAGATTCACTTGTTGATAGATATGTATTTGCTGTTCATAATTTTTATCTTTACCTTTTTCGTCTTCTTCCTCATCTTAAAGAATACCCTTCAGCATTCCATATAATACTGGTTTGGTGGTGATGAACTCCTTTAGCTTTTTCTTATCTGTGAAGCTCTTTATCTGACCTTCAATTCTGAATGATAGCTTTGCTGGATAAAGTAATCTTGGTTGTAGGTTCTTGCTATTCATCACTTTGAATATTTCTTGCCACTCCCTTCTGGCCTGCAAAGTTTCTGTTGAGAAATCAGCTGACAGTCGTATGGGTACTCCCTTATAGGTAACTGACTTTTTTTCTCTTGCTGCTTTTAAGATTCTCTCTTTGTCTTTTGCTCTTGGCATTTTAATTATGATGTGTCTTGGTGTGGTCCTCTTTGGATTCCTTTTGTTTGGGGTTCTCTGCGCTTCCTGGACTTGGAAGTCTATTTCTTTCACCAGGTAGGGGAAGTTTTCTGTCATTATTTCTTCAAATAGGTTTTCAATATCTTGCCCTCTCTCTTCTTCTGGCACCCCTATAATTCGGATGTTGGTACGCTTGAAGCTGTCCCAGAGGCTCCTTACACTATCTTCGTATTTTTGGATTCTTTTTTCATTTTGCTTTTCCGGTTGGGTGTTTTTTGCTTCTTCGTATTTCAAATCTTTGACTTGATTCTTGCGCTCCTCTGGTCTGCTATTGGGTGTAATATTCTTTATTTCAGACCATGTATGCTTAATTTCTAGTTGTTTCTTTATCATAGCATCGAGGGTCTCATTAGTTTTCGTGAAGCTCTCCAAAAGTTTATTGCAAGCCCTCAAAATTGCGTTTTTTAGCTCTATATCCTCCATTTCTGTCATGTTTTTTTGTCTCCGCATTTTTTATGCTTTCTTGGTGCACCCCCTAGTGGTCTTTGTGCGCAGTCTTGTTCTAGTTAAGCCTTGATTGTTGTAGTTAATACTAGAGGGATTTGACCACCAGGCCGACTGGCTGTGTGAATCAGCTGTGTCTGCCGCGGAAAACTTCTGTCCTCTGGGGAGGTGCTAATCTAGCCTTTGCCTGAGGCGATCTGGCAAATGGCTCTGCGCAGGGCTTGGGCGGGGCGGGCTCAACAGGGCGGGCGGAGGGAGCGGTTATGGCCCCTCTCAGTCCCGTTCCCAGAGGCTCTGCTTCTCAGAACCCCAGGAACCGCTGCAAACCTCGGATCTGTCATTTGTGTCCTGTTTCTTTGTCTCGGCATTTTTTATGCTTCGCTGTGTCGATAGAGTGGCTTTCTGTGCTAAGTGTCCCAATTACCTGGGTAGATACTTGGTGCACTCCCTTGTGGGCTTTGTGCACAGTCTTGTTCCCCATTGTCATTTTAATTTGCATCTCTCTGATGATCAGTGACTTTGAGCATTTTTTCATATGTCTCTTGGTCATCTCTTTGTCCACTTTGGAGAGGTGTCTATTTAGGTCATTTGCCCATTTTTTAATTGGATTGTTTGTCTTCCTTCTGTTAAGTTATAGGAGTTCCTCATATATTTTGTATATTAACCTTTTATCAGATGCATCATTGCCAAATATGTTCTCCCATACAGCGGGCTCTGTTTTTGTTTTGTTGATGGTTTCTTTTGCTGTGCAAAAGCTTTTTATTTTGATGTAGTCCTATTTGTTTATTTTTTCCTTAGTTTCCTTGGCTTTAGGAGATGTAGCTGTAAACATATTGCTACTAGAGATGTCTGAGATTATGCTGCCTATGGTTTCTTCTAAGATTTTTATGGTTTCACATTTTACATTTAAGTCTTTTACCCATTTTGAGTTTATTCTTTTGTATGATGTTAAGTTGGTGGTCTAGTTTCTTTTTTTTTCTTTTTTTTTTGCATGTATCTGTCCAATTTTCCCAACATCATTTATTGAAAGAGACTCTCTTGACTCCACTGCTGCTCTTGCCTCCTTTGTCAAATATTAATTGAGCATAATGGCTTGGGTCGATTTCTGGGTTCTCTGTTGTTTCATTGACCTACATGCCTGTTCTTGTGCTAGTACCAGGCTGTATAACTTGAAATCTGTTATTGTGATTACTCCATCTTTGTTTTTCTTTCTCAAAATTGCTGCAGCTATTCGGGGTCTTTTTTGATGCCATATAAATTTTTGGAGAGTTTGTTCTAGCTCTTTGAAATATGCCGTTGGTATTTTAATAGGGATTTTATTGAATCTGTAGATTGCCTTGGGTACTATGGACATTTTAATGATGTGGATTCTACCAACCCATGAACACGGTATATGCTTCCACTTGTTTATATCTTCCTCTATCTTTTATTTTCAGCGTCCCGTAGTTTTCTGAGTACAGGTCTTTTGCCTCCTTGGTTAGGTTTATTCCTAAGTATCTTAATTTTTTTGTTGCAGTGGTAAGTGGGATTATTTGTTTAGTTTCTCTTTCTGAGCATTCATTGCTGGTGTATAAAAAAGCCATTGATCTTTGGGTATTGATTTTGTAACCTGCTACATTGCCAAATTCATTTATTAAATCTAGTAGTTTTTGGTAGAGTCTTTAGGGTTTTCTATATACAATATCATGTCATCTGTGAATAATGAGAGTTTCACTTCCTTATTTCCAATTTGGATGCTTCTTATTTCTTCTTCTTGTCTGATTGCTGTGGCTAGGACTTCTAGTACTATGTTTGAATATGAGTGGTGAAAGCGGACATCCCTGTCTTGTTCCTGTTCTTAGGGGAAATGCTTTTAGTTTTTGCCCATTAAGTATACTGTTGTCTGTAGGTTTGTCATATATGGCCTTTAGCATGTTGAGATATGCTCCCTCTATTCCCACTCTGCTGAAAGTTTTTATCAAAAATGGGTGTTGGATTTTGTCGAATGCAATAAGATCTATTTTTAAATAATTTTGTAATATTTATATAGCATTAACCATGTACCATCATTGATCCAAAGTGCATTAATTCATTTAACCCTCACAAGAACTTTATGAGGAGCTACTGTTGTTACCTCCATTTTATAGATGAGGAAACTGAGGCACAGAATGACTAAGAGACTTGCCCAAGTGGCAGAGCCAGGAGTCACACCCAGGTATTGTGGCTCCAGACACTGGAGTTCTTACTGTCTTTTTGTCTTGGGAAGGAGGTTACCTTGAGAGTTATTAATGGGAGGCTTGACTTGGCTTGGGGGAATCAGAGGAGACATATGAAGGGAAGAAGATGCATGGTAAAATCTGAAGGGTGAGTGGGAGTTATTGTGAATGGGTAGGTTGGGAAGAAGAATGTTCCAGAAAGAAAGAAGTACATGAGCTAAAGCCCTGAGGTGGGAAGGACTTGAATGGAAGGCAGTGTGGCTGGGGCAGGGGGGTGGGGGGTCGCCTCATGAAGCTGGTGAAGAGGCAGAGCCTTAGAGGTGTTTGGCGATTTTGAGTTGGTGAGTGGCAGCTTTTTGTTTATTCCAGTGCTAATCTAGCACAATCCTTAAGCTATTACGATTTTTCACTCAATGTTTATTTAACATGAGTCACTGGTATTTGCTATTTCCTTGCAAAGGTCCCAGGTTTTGTCCTGTCTTTCTCTGGCCATAAGCAACCTGAGATGGGCTTAGTTAGATCTTCCTGGGTGCCCACATTATGCCTCACATAGGAACCCTTTATTGCACCCAGTGTAAAGTATTTGACTGCCTGATTCAGGTTGATTTCATGGTCCAAGTCATCCCTCACCCTGCTTCTGCACCACCAGGTGACCTCTTCCTCCTCCATCAGTTGTGAGTCCACCTCTTCCTAAAGTCCTCCCCAGTGGGAACAGAGAATGGAGTCATTGTCTTCAGTTGGATTTGGTATAAACACCAGATCCACTGGACTCTTCTGCATGCTGCCTTCCCACCGATGTGCCCGCCTGCCCGAGCCTGTCCAGAATATAAATGTAACCAGGGGACGATGCCCAAGTGGTTCAGGAGGTTGACTCTGGAGCAGGCTGCCTGGGCTCCAGCTGGCTTCCCCATTTGCTTGCTCTGTAACTTTGGGAGAGTTATTTAACTTCCCTAAGCCTCGGTGTTCTCATCTATAATGTGATGATAGTAATGGTATCTTACAAATAGGATTATTGTAAAGATTAAGTTAATTAAAACTTGCAAAGAAATTACAGGGCTTGGAATATAGTAAGTATGCAATCAGTGCTCACTCTTAATATCATCTCTGCTCATTTGCCGCCGATGGTAGTCCTCTATTAAGCTGCTATCAATAGTTATAGAAAATGTTTGGTGCCCCTTTTGAGCTTATTTTTGTGTTAAATATTTTCAAGGAACACATAAGCAAGAGGACACAGGCCTTTAAGAGCTGACAGTCAGAGATTATGGCTGCCCCATGCCCAGTTATTGAATATTTGTGTTCCTCACTGGAATTGTGACAGCATGCTTGCCTTTCTCTAAGGCGGGCATTGGATTTTTAGCATACGTTAATTTCCCTTCCTGGTATTTGGCTCCTGTAGACAATTTAGCGGGGTGATCTCCAGGGCAGGGATGGTGAGTTGGTTGAGAGTGGGTATGGGCCCTCCAAGTATCTGAAGGAGGGGAGAATGTCTCTGAGGAGCCCTCAAAACCAGGTTTCAGGTCACCCCATTGCTGGATCTTGAGGGATACCAAAGATGTGTATGGCATGGTTCCTGTCCTCAAGGATCTTGTATTTTGGAATAGGAAAGCAGTAGGTCTTGGCTGCTTCTTAATTACATAGCATAAACTGTGGGCCTCCCGGGATCTAGAGAAGAGAGAAATAAATAAGAATTGACGGCATATTTATCAATTAGAACTTCCTAAAGTAGTTTAGGTAAAAAGTAACCCATCAGTAGAGCAGGTTTTGGAGCCGAAGGGTGTGATGCTATTATCAGGACTTGAAATTGCTTTTACTCCATCTCCGCTCTCTGCCTCTGGGTTGGCCCCATTCCCAGACAGGCCTTGTTCTTGTGGTGGCAAGGTCACCCCCGTAGGGTCAGAGCTCCCAGGTTCTAGTTCCAGTCCAGCATTTCCTCAGAAGTCCCACTCGCCCATTGGCACAGCTTGGTTCTCTTGTCTGTGCCAGAGCTGAATGCTGGGGAGAGAGGGGAATGACACACCGACTGGCTCCGACCTGTCACATGTATTACCATTATCCTAAGCCCTGGGTTTAGCCCCCCTGAAGTCCATGGACTGAGTCTGTGGGAGTGAAGGATTCTGCCACGAAAACAGAGGCTGTTACTTGAACAAGAAAAAGTAGATGGTAGCGAGGAGAATCACATGCCTACTACATGTGGTCAGGAAAGGCCTCCTGAAGGAAAGGGGCATGAACTAGGCCACAGGAAAGACAGGGGGTGTGGTTGGGCAGGACTGGGAATGTGAGCCTGCAGGCCATCTGGTAGGGTCTAGAAATGTGTGCCAAAGGCTTAGAGGCCAGAATGTGGTGTGTCCTGGCTCCCAGAGTACGGACATTGCTGCCTGTCTCATACAGTCAGAACAGAACAGGGTGTGAACTCAACTTGCCGTGCGTCTATGGGTCTCACTTCCCCCTCTGATCTCGTGCCCTTGAGAGATTGCTTCCGGCTTCTTTTCTGCAGTGTGGGCGTGCTCCATGCAGTGGAGTGGGAGGGAAGAGGTTGTGTGAGTGAAAAGTTGGGATAAGTGAGTCAGGGCCCACGGGGGCTTCTCTGAACAAGGCAGGACTTTGAGCTTGATCCAGTAGGTGCTGGAGCACAGAAGTGATGGGACAGAAGAGTTTTGGGAAGGTTCGTCAAGCAGTGGTCACAGAGTGGACAAGAAGAGGCGAGAGTGGATTCTGGGACTGTTGTGTGGTCGGGGCATGGAAGGGATAAGGCTGCAGTCCAGGGGAGTTGCCGACAGGGAGGGATGGATAAGAGACATTTCAGAGGGAACAATGATGACAAAATGGGAATGAGGATGAGGGAAAGGGATGACTGGGATGACTGGGACAGGGGTGGGGAGTGCCTAGACCTAACCTCTCTCTTCTGCCCCACCCCATCCTGTAGCCATCAACAGGCAAGGGGGCTTTTCATTTCTAATGGGCTTTTGTGGTGGGATGTGACCCCAGCTTAGAAATTTCCCCCCTTAAACATGCTCCTCCTGCTTGTAAACCTTGCAGAAAAGAGACACTTTCTATCTCTCCTCCCCACTGCTCTCCCATTTCAGGCCCAGGCCTGGCCCCTTGGCCCAGTGGAACCTGGGTGCAGTTCTGCAGGTAGGTGAGCTCATGGCAAATTAGCATTCCAAGCTGGTGTTCCTTTCTCCTGCTTTGCCGCAGTGGGAGCTGTGCAGAGACTGGAGAGAATGACAAGTACCTTACAGGCTCTCCTGGAGCCTCTCCTTCCAGCCCAGTCCCTGGCTTCTCTGCCCTTTTCACCTGGGAGAAGCCAGGCCAAAAATATCTGCCCAGAGATGTCACCTTCTTCACAAGATTTAGGTGACGAGGCAGAGGGTGCTGCAGTGGCATGGGGAAGAGGAGCTGGGCAGATTCTGCAGTGGAAGTTGGGGTGCTATCACTTGCCATTACTGTCAGACAACCAGGGAAGCTGCAGCCCCTTCCTCCTGGGCAAGGATCCATTTTCTCTGCAAAGCCTTTTCCTTTTCTGTCTTTCTACTTCTTAACG
>NW_005358092.1:4634488-4639937 GCF_000412655.1 Myotis brandtii
ACCCCCACCTCCCTGCCAGTTTCTCTCTACTGATTGGCACCTGGTGACTCTCCAGGTTAGGAAGCACTCAATCAGCTGCCTGCATAATTAGCAGATCATTCTTAATTATCCCTGTAAATTATCCCTGTGAGCGGAGAAGATAAAGGTGAAGGCAAGAGCCCAGGTTCAGGGTCTGCTGCGCCTGGGGACAGGGGAGGCAGGGCAGGAGAGGCAGCAATTATGGAGGAGTGGGTGCCTCCTTCCCCTCAGCAGCCTGCCTCTGCGGACTGGCGTGCGATCTGATTGTGAAGAGCTGATCTGATTGTGAGTAGCCAGGGCAGTACTGCAGGGGCCAGGGGCCTGCCTGGCTTCATAAACAGGGGGATGGAGAGTCAGTGTTGGAAGAGTCCGCACAGGGAACCCAAGCACTGCCCTGGCCAATCTGTCCCCCTCCCTCTGTCACACCAGGAGCAGAGTGGTCCCTAGGTGCCTCCTTGATGCCTCCCACCCCAGCCCGGGGAGCGACTTATTGTTGCTCTGCCTTCTGCCCTCCATGGTGGTCTCTTGCAAAGTATTTATTTCCTGGCTGGGACTTTCTTCTCTGTCTGCCCATCGTTGCCTCTTCTGGCTTCCTCTGAGTGTCTGGAGTCTCTTCATCCCTCTCTGCATCTTAGTAAGAGCAAATGTTAACCAAGTACTTAGGATATGTCAGCTAATACAGGAACACTGGACTTACATTTGTTCGTTTTAACTTTTACGATAATTCCATAATATAGAAGCTACTCCTCCTACTTTTCAGCCGAAGAAACTGAAGCATAGGCCTATTAAGTGACTTGCCCAAGGTCACTCTGCTACTAAGTAGATGTTAACCCATGTCTATGGGACATTGTACAAGGCTTCAGTGATAAGCTTGGAAACTGACCTACTTTGAAGTTTGCCACCAAGCCAGGGGCTGTAGATCAGGAATGGCAAACAATTGCCCTTTTGCCACCATCCCCCACCCTTACGGTGGCCATTGCATAAATAAGTGGAACAACAAATCAATATTTCTATTCTCTAAAAAAGAAATTAAAAAGGGAGAAGATAGACCAGGAGCTATGTATCCTCACCCGAGGATACTTTTTCCATTGATTTTTAGAGAGTAGAAGTGAGGGAGGGGAGAGAGAGAAACATCGATATGAGAGAGACACATTGATTGGTTGCCTCTCACATGTGCCACAACCAGGGCCAGGGATTGAATCTGCACCCAGCCCTTGACTGGGAATTGAACCCACACCCTTCAGTGGGCGGGCTGATGCTCTAACCACTGAGAAACACCAGCCAGGGCTGTATTTCCTTTTTAAGCTGCTTAACATTCTTTTAGCTCATTCTGAGTTTATAGTTAACCAAAACCTTAGGCCTTTCTTCATCTGAGCTACTGTTCAGCCTCCACCTTCTGTATTTGTGCCCTTGACTTTAACCTGAATGCTGGGCTTCCCGTTCACACCTTGTTAATTTCATCTTGTTTCTTGCATTTCATCCTTCTGGCCGCAAGATTATGTGAGCCTAGTTCCACCATGCAGACCATTTTTGACCCTCCCCGTTTGACATCCCCCGTTTGATATCCCCAGTGTTGACTGAGCTGGACTGGGCCCTGCCAGATACCTTGGTGCAGCCGAAATCAGCCCATTCTCTGCAGTGCCCTTCAGAGACTGTTGTTCATCTGGCCTTGTTTTCTCAAGTGTACTCTCCCCCAACCCCCATAGCTCCATCTTGTCTGCAGGATTTTGTGAGAAGCCATCGAAATCCTTGCTGACTCAAGATGCACTGTGTTTAAGGTTTCCCCCTGATACACGAGTCTAATAACCCTGTCTAAGTAAGAAATGCTGTGAATTTAGAACAGTGCTGGCCCCCCGGACCTGCCTCTTCCTTTTCTAAGTGCTTACAGACACTCTATTTAATAATCCATTCTGGATATTTGCCAGGGTTTGTTGTTAAGCTTGATGTTTACAATTTTAAGGAATTGGCCCTTCTCTCCTTAATGGAAGAAGCAGAACAGAGTAGCCTATCTCCGGGTTTCATGTCCCTCCCTCTCCACATTGACTCCAAGAGGAGTGGTTACATAACCACTAAGGTGCTTCAGCACCCAGGGCCAGAGTGACAGAGGTAGGAACTGGACGAAACAGCTTGATCAAGTATGCCTTCCCAGTGGATGAAGACCTTTCTCCCTGCGGAAAAGAGGGAGCCCATGCTGGAAAGATGGGTGGTTTTACGTTCTCTCGTTGGAAGGAAACTGCCCGTCTATCTGCATCGCTGCCCCACTCAGACTAGTCTGTCAAGGAAAACTAAGCTGCTTTGGTGCCTGTTGGTATCCCAGCCTCCACCCCACTCCACCTCTGGCACTTGAGGAGCCAGGCATAATCAGGGAGACTTCGTCAGGACAGAGACCCTTGGGTTGTGAAATTGTCTGATGGAGAGGTGGGTTCTTTGGAGGGACAAGACCCTTTTAGAGTGGGTGGGGATGCTTTACGAAGGCTGGGCCAGTCTTGACTGCTCCTTTCAACTTTTAGAGAAATCTCAGAGTCCCTTAACCTTGCAGTCCCCCACCGCAGAGGCAGTGAGGCCACTTTGCCACCCACCATATCCTCCCACTTTTCCCCAGATACTCAACTTGCAACTCTGCCTCATTTCTCCTGCCTCACTTGTGTGCTCACTCCTGCCAGGTGAATGCAGAGATGTGGCCGCTCTGAATGTGGAACGTGGTGGTCATGGCAGGAACTGGTGTTCTGGGAGGTGGGGGAGCCTATGGAGGAAGGATAGACTGGCACACGAGAGCCAGGGTTAACGCTGCAGCGAGAAGACCCTTGCTGTTGCTGAGTAACGTGGGGACAGCGAAAGTGGGGCTCCTGTGCACTTACATTTAGGGCACATGGGTGTCAGTCATCAGGAACCACAGAGGGGCCTGAGAGGTCCAGCACTGCGCTAGGCACTGGGAATACCCAGGAACAAAGCAGAGTCCTCAGTCCTTTGGAGCACATGTAGGCAAGTGACACATAATGTCAAGTGACTGTGTGAAAGAGTGGGTGGGAGTTGGGAAGTGACATTGCATTTTCAGATTCTGTGGTCAGAGAGGCTTCGTGAGGGGGTGCAGTGAAGTGAAGGAGCCAGTGTGGATATTGGGGGACAGCATTCCATTTGATGCAAACGCCACGCAACAGGAGTTTGGCATGTTTGGGGAATACCCGGGCAGCGGGTGTTGCTGCAGCCAACTGATTGGGGTAGGAAGGAAGGGGAGGAAGCCCAGGAGCAGCCAGACCATAGCCTTGAGAACCTTGGTCAGGACTGGGGATGCACTCACAGGAGACATGAACAGGTCGAGGACTTGAATTTAGGTCCAGCCTTGTCATTCAGTCTTGCTGAACTCTGGTTTCCTTATCTGTAAATAGGTGACTGTGTCCATGTCACTCATGAAGATTCTGTCTCTGCTTGCCCCAGCCTGAGGCTGCAGACTCTGGAAGGCAGGAACAATGTCCCTTCAGGTGACATGTGTAGGCACCAGGGTAATTGCCCAGCCCTACCCAGAGCTCCAAGAAACATAATGCAGTACATTCTAGACCCTTCAGTTTGGATGATCTTTGGGAGGTCACCTGAGAGTTCCAAGATTGACCCTGATAAGCAGATAACATTTTTTTTTAAGACCCTTTGCTTAAGTCCCTGGGTTTTTGCAGGTTAGAAGCAGGAGGTATGCAGGAGGCTGCAGGGGTTTGAGGAGCAGCCCCTGGACCTGTCATTTTTTTCCGTGACAGGATCTCCCAGCGAGTAGAGCTGAGCCGGAGCCAGCTGCAGGCCATTGGGGAGAGGGTCTCCTTGGCCCAGGCCAAGATTGAGAAGATCAAAGGCAGCAAGAAGGCCATCAAGGTAGCCCATATGTCCCTGTGGCTGACGGCCCATCACAGATATCCCATTCTCTACCATATCCCTGTGCCTCTGAGGTTGCCCACATCCCTACCGTTACTGTCCAGCCACAACTCAAGCTTCCCTTCTCCTCAGAATCCCCTCATCCCAAACCTAGGCTCTCTGGAAGTTCTTGGGGCCCCTGAAAAAGTGATGTCAGACTCTCCATGTCCACAGGTGTTCTCCAGTGCCAAGTACCCTGCTCCAGAGCACCTGCAGGAGTACAGCTCCATCTTTACGGGTGCCCAGGATTTTGGCCTGCAGAGACGCCCCCGCCACCGGATCCAGAGCAAGCACCGCCCCCTGGATGAGCGGGCCCTGCAGGTCTGATGGGCACACCCAGCTCACACACTTGCAGGGCATGACCAGTGGCAAGTGGCAGTACTGGATGTGGGGGAGGAACTAAGGGCCCACCATAGGGTTCGTCCCCCAAGAGGATTCTGACGGGATGGGGTGGAGGTCACTGGTCTGGCCCTGTAACCACCATCCCCGTCACATTTCTGCCCCACCCCCAGGAGAAGCTGAAATACTTCCCTGTGTGTGTGAACACCAAGTTGGAACCTGAGGATGAGGCTGAGGAGGGGCTCGGGGGTCTTCCCAGCAACATCAACTCTGTCAGCTCCTTGCTGCTCTTCAACACCACTGAGAACCTGTATGGCCAGAAGGGGGGCTACAAAGGGGTGGTGGGAGTCCTGGCTGGCTTAGTGGGGGGCCCCAGGGACATCAGACTCAGATGTAGCAAAAGTCTGCAGCCTGCAAGGCCAGGACCAGTTTGCTTTGCCTTGTAAGGCCTGGGAATCCACCGTACAAACTAACTGTGGTTCCTGATGAAGTAGGAAAGGTAGGTCAGGGCCATGGGCCTAGAACAGATGATAAATCGCCTGACCTCCACCTCACCTCTCTAGGTACAAAAAGTATGTCTTCCTGGACCCCCTGGCTGGTGCTGTAACAAAGACCCATGTGATGCTGGGGGCAGAGACAGAGGAGAAGCTATTCGATGCCCCTCTGTCCATCAGCAAGAGAGAGCAGCTGGAGCAACAGGTAGAGATGACTGTGCTTGGGTGGGTGGGGGGTATAGGTGGTTGAGGATGTGGGGCCCTGCTAGGGTTTTCTAGGCAAGGGGTCTATGGAGCCCCTTATCCCACCTGAGCCCCACTGACTGTTCCAAGGTCAAACTGCAGGGCCCATGACCCCTGCAGCACCCCAACTCACGTACCCCCACCTAATTCTGCAGGTTCCAGAGAACTACTTCTATGTACCTGACCTGGGCCAAGTACCTGAGATCGACGTGCCGTCCTACCTGCCCGACCTGCCAGGCATCGCTGATGACCTCATGTACAGCGCTGATCTGGGCCCTGGCATTGCCCCCTCTGCCCCTGGCACCATTCCAGAGCTGCCTGCCTTCCACACAGAGGTGGCTGGGCCTTTCAAGCCAGGTGAGTGAGAACCACGAATGGGAATTGGGCCTCTTTCTTCCCCAGCCACCTCACATTTCTTACTTGTTTCAGACCTAGAAGATGGGGTCCTAACAGCACCT
>NW_005358092.1:4640201-4663489 GCF_000412655.1 Myotis brandtii
CAGGCCAGCGCTCCCCCGCCCCCACCCCCACCGCAGACTGTGCCCACTCCAGGTCCAGGTGCCAAGGATGACAGCAGCATGTCTCCTTCAGGTAGGAGCAGCAGCGGGCATGTGTCACATTTAGATCCTCAGCACATGAGTAATTCCCAGGGTCCACCTCTGTAGGGTGGCACCTAAGCTGGGTGGGGATTGGAGAGGGACCGGTGCCTGGACCCAGGACCCAGGACCTCCTGAGCTCAGGCTTCACCGAAGTCCCGGCTCCACCAGCTTGGTTCCACTTCAGGAACAGCCCCTCCTCACAGCCAGCTGTTGAGGGCTTCTCTGGACCCTAGAATTGTGGGCCGGGCAGGGCTGTCCCACAGCCTAGCCCTGCCTGAGCAGCCTTCCTTCCCCACACCCAGCTCCAGTCCAGGGGGCTCCCAAGGAAGTAGTGGACCCCTCCAGTGGCCGGGCCACCCTGCTGGAGTCTATCCGCCAGGCTGGGGGCATTGGCAAGGCCAAGCTCCGCAGTGTCAAGGAGCGCAAGCTGGAAAAGAAGAAACAGAAGGAGCAGGAGCAAGGTGAGGGGACCCTACACCCCTCCAGTAGGGCTCTAAGAAAAGGGCCGCCTCTTTAACCACCACCAGACTCCAATAGGGTGCTCCTTGCCACCCAAGTGTCCAAACTCCTGCCCCCTATTCCCCAGGGTGTTTGCTGTAAACCCTGGGTGGCCACCCTAACATCCTTGCCTCTGGGGGAGGGTTCCTGCTGGGGTTTGGAGCCTGCTTTCCTCTCTAAGCTGGTAGGGGCCAAACAAGAGAAAATCTCCTACCCTGCCACTTGTCTGAGGAAACGGTCAGGACCCGAGATACTTGAGAGACAGAGGACCTGGACCGATGGCTCAGTCCTGCTTTTCCAAGCCCCTTGAGGCCACAGATTACTTCTGTGATGCTTGCATCAATATAACACCTGGCATAAAGCAACTGTGTCCTGGATGTCAACAGTCCTGAGCTTGAGTCCTCGCTTTGCTTCTGAGCTTTGCACTGTGACCCAGGCAAACTGCCTAACGTCTCTGAGCTGGTTTCCTCATCCATACTGTGAGCTGCTAATTCATGCCCTGTCTCAGGGTGGCTGTGACAGTGTTACTCAAATGTTACCCATTTTTCTCATCAGTGCCCTGGTGCTGGATCCAAGAGCTGGTGGTAACATGATGGCTGTGGGGGCCTGGGGTGTGTCAGTCGTGAAGAAAAAGAGGACAAATGTGACTAAACCCTGAGGTTGTCACCCAGGAACAGGTTTCACACTGGTCCCTTCCTCCTCCCTCACCCATGGTTTTCCTGTTGCAGTGAGAGCCACAGGCCAAGGCGGCGACCTGATGTCGGATCTCTTTAACAAGCTGGTCATGAGGCGCAAAGGTAGGACAGAGCACTACTGCTTCCCAAGGCCAGGGATTGGGGTGTGTCATACACACTCTGCCTTTTTCTTACTGTTTCTAAGACTTTAGGGGCTGGGTGAACTGGTTCCCCAAAAACCCCTCTCACCCTCCACCTTTTCCCTCCCAGGCATCTCTGGGAAAGGACCTGGGGCCGAGGCCAGCGAGGGGCCAGGAGGAGCCTTCGCCCGAATGTCAGACTCCATCCCGCCTCTGCCTCCCCCGCAGCAGCCACCTGGAGAGGAGGACGAGGAGGACTGGGAATCCTAGGGGCTCAGCAGCTCCTTCTTCTCACCAAACCCAGGCTGAGGCTCTTGCCCTCACATGGAAACAGCTGGGATGGGCTCCTTGGCCTGCAGATCTCTCAGCCCCTGCTGCCCTTGGAGGGATGGGGGTCACAGAGGACTACCCAGGTCTGTGCCTGGACCATCTTCAAGGAGCAGGGAGGCTGGCTTCTGAGGGTGGTGGGAGGGGGCCTTCGCTTTCTGCTTGTGCTCCACCCACCTCCTTCACTAGCATGCTCCTCTATTCCCTGAGACTGAGGTACAGCAGTACACGAATCAATAAAGAAATATAACTGAGCATCAACCAACAGTGCACTTTTAATTAAGGAACTACAGCTGTGCAGAAATGCAAACATCTCCAAGCCAAGGCCTGTCCTGCTCCCCCTGGTCTCAGGCAATGGGGCAAGGTGCCGAGTGGACCAAGCCCCCTTTCTCTGGGGCCAGGGAAGAGAGGTATAGTCAACAGGGCAGCTGTTGCAGATGGAGGGAGGGATATTTTCACACAGAAAAAGTGTCTCAGTGACAGACAGTGTCTCTAAAAATAGTCCTGCTGAGAGCCTAATGGCCCTTGGTGTAATTGCTGATGCCAGGGGAAGAGGTATCTTGGAGTTTGCTCAAGTGGCTGAGAGGGAGAGAGGCCCCACTGACTGGAGAGACCTGGAACCAGCCCAGGAGGTAGCATGCTGTGGAGGGCTGTGGGACAGGTTAGGGGCCAGCAGGCGGGGAGCACCGCACAGGGCTCTGCTCCCACTTCCAAATGACTTCAGTGCCTGACTTGTCAGAGATGGTGCTTAATCCCCAGGTGGCAGTGGGTCAAAGTAACCAGAAGCCAGAGGGCAGAAGAGCCCAGGACACCAGGGGCTGGAAATGGGGAATATTCTTAATTTGGAGGGAAAAGTAAAGGTCTAGAACACTAATTTTAGCTAAAAGGGGAGAGAAAAGGGAGAGGCAGGAGAGGCCTGCTCCATCTTGCCTCTGAGAAAGTGGGTGCTGAGAAACGAGCGCGAGTAGATGCTGAAGTGGAAGGTGCAGCTTCCACAGCTGCCCAAGTGGCTGGGGGTAGGCTCAACTGGGTGTGGTGAACAGGAAGAAAGACCCAATTTCAGGGAGGGGAACTGCCCTGGGACGGGCTCAAGGATGGCCAGGAGCCACTGCTTGTTCAGGATCGACCTAATTTTCGCCTACTGGCTTCTGCACCTGTTCCTGGATCCTGCAACCAGGGATTCCACAGGGGCTGGTCTGCATTCCAGATGGGTGCAGCCGTCCCTCAGGAAAGGCCAGACTTCTCGTGATGAAACTGGGGAGACAGGGAAAGACAGTGAGACACTAGGTGGGGATCTTGGTGGAAGTGTTCTCAGGAAGGAAAAGGCAGGACTGACCTTCCGCAAAGCAGCAAAGGCAGGGCCAAAGGTGGCTTTGACCTCCACACGGTCTCGGATCCAGGCTGGCAGCTTTGCCAGGATAGGTGGACGGGCGTACCGCTGGTCCAGGAGCACTATGCTGGCAAAATCCTTCTGGTGCCTGATGGCTCTCCCTGGATGGGACAGGTTGGGGCTCTGATTAAACCCGACAGTACGTTCTACTGTGTCCCTTTCCCCTCCTCAGACCTCAGACTAGAGAGATGGTAAGTAAAATCCCATCCTGTCACCTCACTCCTCATCCATTCCTCCCCAACTATTCATCCAGGGCCAGTCCCCGGCTTACCTATAGATTGGTTGACAGCCTTCATACATAGATTCTCCACCAAAGCCTTTCCTGGGGGGGCCTGACCTGGGGTTCGGGGCTGGGAAGCGCAAAGGAGATGACCTATCAGAACTGTTTCTTGTCCCCTGCCTAGTGTTCTGAGAAAACGACACTGCCAGGCTCTGAGCAAGACCAGTCGGCTTCACAGGCACAATGCCAACAGCTGATAGAATGGATGATGTCCTGAGAAGCTCAAGAGCAGGGGTCCTCAAACTTTTTAAACAGGGGGCCAGTTCACTGTTCCTCAGACCGTTGGAGGGCCGGACTATAGTTTAAAAAAAAAAACTATGAACAAATTCCTATGCACACTGCACATATCTTATTTTGAAGTAAAAAAACAAAACGGGAACAAATACAATATTTGTATTTGCATGTGGCCCGCGGGCCGTAGTTTGAGGACCCCTGGTGTAGAGGGTATGGAGGATGCTGCCATTCCCTCCAGAGCACACAGCAGGGGCAGTGGGGAAGTCACAGCCTATCTTAGCCCTAGAGCAGGGGTGGGCAAACTTTTTGACTCGAGGGCCACAGTGGGTTCTTAAACTGGACCGGAGGGCCGGAACAAAAGCATGGATGGAGTGTTTGTGTGAACTAATATAAATTCAAAGTAAGCATCATTACATAAAAGGGCACGGTCTTTTTGTTGTTTGTTTTATTCATTTCAAACAGGCCGGATCCGGCCCACGGGCCATAGTTTGCCCACGGCTGCCCTAGAGGCTACAGCGCTCTCCCCCCTCCCGCCCATCCTCCAGAACCTGAAGGTACTCACAAGGGTGTGGTCCAGGTAGGCCATTTTCTCTTGGAGCTCTGGAGACTTGATGTTGGGGTAGGGCAAGCCCACCATAACCACACACCTGGGTGGAGGCACACAGGAGCCAAAGGCACCTGGGGTTCACAAGGCCCAGGGCGAAGGGCCGGGTCCTCACCCACATGACAGCTGCTGCGTCTACCACTCCAGTTCTCAACTGTGCTCAGTGGCTCTCCCTCTCCCTCCCCACCCTATACCACCTGGAAAGGGGTTTTTCAGCTAAAAGAGCCAATCTAGGCCAGGGAATTGAGTTCTGACAAAGTTACCATCTGCCTAATTTTCCACCTGGCCTCAGGGGCCACACCCAAAGCTGCGGAATCACTTCCCCATGCAGCTGACTGTGCAGTCAGCCCAGGTGCAGACTCGGGTGGCAGCAGATTGCAGGGGGAGGGAGGGCTGCTTGGAGTGAGGGGTAAGTGGGGATCAGAGTCCCGGGAGATGGGAAGCCCACTACTTACCGCCCGAGGTCATCAGAGAAGTTGATGCCTTCACTCATCTTTCCTCCAACCACCGAAAGCAACAGGGCCCCATTCACCATGCCTCCTGCCTGGCCATGGCACTGCAGGAACAGCGCAAAGCTGGGACGCCATCCGGAGGGTTTCAGCTGCCAACCCCACAGGTCTGGACCCAAGGCCTGGGTTCCAGCTCTCACCTGAATGCACCTGGAATACTCTGTCAGCACCTGTTCCACCTGGTTTGCTCGCTTGGGTTCCTGAAATATCTGAAAGTAAACAGACATCTCCCAGAACAGGGTTTCAGGATGCCTGGCTCATAGATCTGCTCCAGACCTTGTTTTCCATCCTGGGCTTTGGGGACTCCTCTGGGAAGTGACCAGGGATTAGAAGTGGTGGGAGACGCCCCCATATGGGAGGCCCAACCACCCAGTTTGATGTGCAGGAGAAATCCCACGGGAATTCTGGGTCACCATCCCCAGAGTGGAAGGTCTAGCTGAGGGGTCACTTACCTTTTTCCTGACAGCCAGGCGGGCGAGCAGGCCACTCTTATCCCAGTGGGCATGGACCTGGCGTTGGTACTCATAGGAGGGGAAGAAACAGATCACCCCTCCAGGCACCACGTTGCACAGGTTACAGAGGATGCGACCTGTCTCGTCCATCTAAGAAAGGAAGACGAGCCCCTCCATGGGGCCACTCCTGAAGCCACACCCAAAAAAATCTCCTAACCTTAGGGCTCAGAACCAAGTACAGAGACTCACGGGTGAGTGCGGTCAGGGAGGCCTATGGCCAGGTGGCGCCCCTTGGCTGGGAATCACAGATTGGAATGTGCCACCCTCCCTCCAAACACACTCCACTGCTGCTCCTGGTGCCTGGCAGCATCTGACACACCGCAGTCCAGCACACTGAGCTGCACCTGTTACTGGTGTGCCAAGTCCTCCTCCCCAACTCCCAACGTCCTGTGGGCAACTGGAGATTAGGCACCATCTATGACAAATCGGGCACTGGAAACCCAGGCATGCCACTAGAGAAGTGCCCCTAGTACTGGCATCCCTGCTAGGCAGGGCTCGATATGACCCAATGACAAAAGGAAATGGTTTCTCATGAACTTCATCCTAAAGAGATGGCTGGAGGTGTCAAGAAAACTATTTTTAAAAATTCTCACCCAAGGACATACCTTTCATTGATTCTTTAGAGAGAAACATTGATTGGTTGCCTCCCATACATGCCCCCACCAGGGATTAAACTTGCAACCTGGGTTTGTGCCCTGACCGGGATTCGAACCCAGGACCCTTTGACACACAGGTCGATGCTCCAACCAACTGAGCCACAGTGGCCAGGACAAGAAAAGTTATTTAGCAGCCTCAGAGGTGAAGGGTGCGGGGAAACTCAGACCTTCCTGATAAACACCTAGACTATTCATCCTGTGCCACTATTCATCCTGTACCAGCTGTGATGAGGACCAGTACTAACTTCCACAATGCTTCAACACTCGGGATTGGCCAGCATGTCCCCACCCCAGAAATCTCTCTCCTGCCCTAGCAAAGGCCAAGGTGAGGCAGGATGGCTGGTACTAACCATCTGAGGCAGCTCTCTTTTCAGGTATGTGAATTCCAGCTGCTGGTTGGAGGGCCCACTGCAGAGGACGAGGGGCAGGATGTTGTCTGGAGGGATCACGTGACCTGGGGAGACCCAGAGAGAGGCTGAGAACTGGAAATGCAAGGCTGAGTCCAGAAAAAGCACTACTCAACCCTTGCCTTCCAGACCAGGAGTAGCGGTTTCTATCACTTACCCACCCACCAGTTTCCACACTAAAACAGCAATGCTCAGAACTCTCCCAGGTAGACAGAGGGGGCACAGAGCATGAGAGCATGGAGATGGCAAGCTCAGAGAGAGCTGGCAAAGGATGAGATGCCCATCCGTGTTTCCTCAGCCCCGGAGGCCTGATAACAGCACATGGTTCAACTATGACAACACGGGGTCATAAGTGACTATGTGGCCCATTCAACCCTGGACATGGATCCTCACCACAGGAAAACTCCACCAGTCGCTCGGCTTCCACCCCAGCACATGTCAGCAGCTGCTCCCGAAAGTCAGAAACCTGAAGACCACAACGTCAAGGCTCTGTGACCTCCCTGAGGTCCGGGGAGAGGACCTCAGGTCTGAGCAGGCAGGGGCCTTAACAGAGAAGGGAAGAGAGAATCGCTTGGAAAGACAGAAGTCTGGGTGAGGAGGCAGCAAATACATAAGAACAGAGAAGAGGTAAAAAGAAAAGCTGATAAGAAATTAGCAAAAGGATAAAACAATTAAATGGTGTCCAGTGTTGGTAGTCTCATTTAACTACTTGTGGGAATAGCAAAGGAAATTTGGCACAGTGGCTCTCAGCCCTGGATATGCAACAAAATCGCCAGTGGGAATTTAAAAATATATATATTCACATGGCCAGGGCCCAGCCCAAACTATTGAATAAGAATCTCTAGCGTGAGGACTATGCTTTTGTATTTTTAAAAGCTCCATCCAAGTTTTTTACCTATCATATTGGCAAAAATCGAAAAGTTTGACCACTCTGGAGAAATAGGCACTCGCATACACTGCAGGTGGGATGCAGCATAGTACCACCACAGCGAAGGGGAACGTGAAAATACTGAACAAATCAGATATATTTTGATTTTCTAACCTAGCAATCCCATATCTAGGAGTTTCCTCTGAAGATACAGCTCAACAAACCAATGAACATATGCACAGGATATTTCTTGTGAAGTTATTTGTGAGGGCTAGACTGCCTTTCCAGAGGGACTGGTCGACTGCGCTATGCTGCATCCACCCAACAGAAACCTGCACAGCCAACGAAAGGAACGCAGACCGTGCCTGTGTGCTGATACAGAGTGATCGCCAGAGCATACTGGTGAACAGAAACTGAGTATGCCACCTTTGATGTAAGAAAAAAAGGAAAGGAAAAAAGAATAAGTACATACATTGCTTATTTTGGCAAAAAAAGAAAAAAAAATTAACATGAAACAGAAGGATAGACCAGCTAATAAAAGATGTTCACCTACAGGATGGGGAACAGGTTGGGAAGGGATGAAGTGAGACTTTCTGATCTTTGTATAGTTTCAATTTTTGAACCATACAGAGGTTTTACATATTTTGAAAATAGAATTAAGTCAACAAAAAGGCAAACTCTCAAACTGAAACAAAGAAAGCCTAGCTACCTATCAAATTCACAACATACGCTCACAGAAGAGCCTGACAGCAATGGCTTCCCGTCCTCAGTGACCACATATTCTGGCAGGATAGACTCAAAGGGCAAAAAACAAATGTAAAGAAATAAAACTTTAACCAATAGGTTATTGTTAGAATATTGGTATTATATTTTTGGCACTATTTTAAGTATATTGTGGGAAAAAACAAGTAATTATGTTAATACTAGAGGCCCAGTGCAAGAAATTTGTGCAAGGGGCTTAGCCCTTGCAGCCATGGCGGCTTGCCTCAGCCCTCGCTGTGGAGGCTTGTCTCGGCCCTCGCAGCCCTGGCTTCATCTGGAAGGTCATCTGGAAGGATGTCCGGAAGGTCATTTGGCTGTCCGGTCTAATTAGCATATTATGCTTTTATTATTATCTATACTAATAAAAGGGTACTATGCTAATTAGGGTGGAGGTCTTGTGGATGCCCATCCAGACATACATCCAGACAAAGCCATAGTGGCTGTGAGTCCCGGGGCTCACGGCAGTCATGGGCTCAGGTAGCTGTGAGGCCTGGGGGCTCAGGCAGCCATGAGCCCTGGTGGCTGTGGCAGCAGCAGCGGGATGATGGGGGCGGCACCTTCCCCTGATCAGCCTGGTCGCCTCCCGCAGACAGAGACCAGAATGCTGTCAGTAGGACATCCCCTGAGGGCTTCTGGACTGTGAGAGGGGGCAGGCGGGCTGAGGGATCCCCCCTGCCCAGTGCACGAATTTTCGTGCACCATACCTCTAGTAGATATATAAAAAGCCAGCGACTGGAACACCATTAACAACTGGAATGACCAGTCACTATGACGCCCACTGTGGCCAGCGAACCGGCCAGATCGGGGGGTGAGGTGGGGGGCCGTGACCAACCTCCCATGGCCCCTCCCCCTGGCCAGCCCCACCCCCAATCAGCCCCCACCACCCAGATTGGCCCACGGCCCCTCCCCCCAGCCAGCTCCCGCCCCCAATCAGCCCCCCCACTCTGATCAGGAGCAAGGCTGGTGGCTACCGCCTGCGGCTGCTCTCCCTGGCTGGCCCAGTCCCTGATTGGCTCCCCCAACACCAATTGGGGCCTGCGGCCTCTCCCCCCAGCCAGACTGACCCTGATTGGGATGGGCCGGCCAGACCCCACCCATGCACAAATTCGTGCACTGGGCCTCTAGTATAGGATAAAAAAAACAGAAGTTTAGCTTGAGAAATGAGATACAGCATAAGGTCAAATAAATTGATTTTTGAATCAGAAATATCAACAAGGTCTCATGATGTCTGAAAACATATTTCCCAGGTCAGTACTGAAAAGACCCACAAATAGTAATCATCCACTGTACACACACAGCACCCAGATCTTGGTTTCTAAGTACCCATCCCCAGTAAAAGAAACTAGGGCACCTTGGAGAAATGAATGATTCCAGATCTGGGGCAAAAAAAGCACCAGGTGGTCTGAGGTGTTTTTTGTGCCAGGCAGCAAGAAAGCATCCCAAGACTAAGGAGGCCACATCACAAGGACCAGCAGCAGCAGGGAGGTTCCCACAGGCCACAATGGATTTGAGCACTGAGCCATAATGACTACCAATTATTTTAATACACGAATGAAAAAACTATACGGGTCTAGACACATGAAAGAATGGAAAAACAATAAAGCTACAGGGGCGATCGAACAGGCAGCCAAGGCTGGGAACAGACTGCTTGGGGATGCCAAGTAGCGCTTCATGCAGGAAGTCCTGTTCCAGGACAGTGGTCGCCAACCTTTCGGACCTCACGGACCACCAGTGGTCTGCAGACCACCGGTTGGTGACCGCTGTTGTAGGACATCTCCTCAGGAAATAACCACTGTGCAGGGACTGGTTACATTTACCACTCAATTGTTTAAACTCTGTTGTTTTCTAGAGAAAAACTAGAAATCACCTAAATACCTAACAAAAGTGGTTATATATAGTAAAATATAATACATTCATGTTACAGCGAAAGTATGGCGAAATAAGTGCTTACTTACTGACAAGAAAAATGTGTATGACATTTTGTTTCTGAGTAAGAAAAAGCAAATTACAACATCATTTACAGATAATGCCATATTTTTGTTTTAAAAATACGTATGTATATTTGTAAAAATTATGCATACAACTATGATATGCACCAAATGAATCTTTTGCTAGTGAAATTATGAACCTTCTTCCTGTTTTTGTTTATCTGTGATTTCTACAATGAAAATATAATACTTTCCTAAAAATATATTTAAATTTGTAAAAGAGAGAAAGTTATATCTATAGTGGGTACAGGAAGGGAGTGGCAGTAAGGCACTAAGTGTGAGGAAGAAACTCCAGCAGGACTTTCTTTGGAGAAGTGTGATCCCACCGCTGCAGACACACAGGAGCAGTGGCAATGCCCGGTCCCCAAGCCTACAAGGCCCAGCAGTGAGACAGTACAGCAGTGCCACCTGGTGGACATTGTTTGGCCTGTTCAAGTCAAGCCCTTTCTGGTTTGGGAACCCAAGGGATGAGATGAAGAGGCCTAACTGTGCACCATTCCTGTCACCGTCCCATCCACACCCGGGCACAAGAGTCTGGATCCGGTGTCCTTACCGGCTGCATGGTGCCCCCCGCAATGACCACTGCCCGGCATTCCTTCACCACCTGGGCAAAAGGCACCGCTGGATTCAGCAGCAAGAATTTCAAGCTGCTCTGACTGAGGGTGCCTGATAAAAAGACAAAGAAAAGAGCTACATGGGAAGGGGGCAGGTACAGGCCCAAGAAACACTTCTATCCTCCGAGGCAAAGGGGTCCATGTAGGAGGCATGAGAGATAATCACTTTCTCTTTAAATCAAATCCTACTTAATCTGCAGGACAACCATGAGGTAGAGTACTATTAGCTCCCTTTTTGCATGAGGAAAATGAGGCTCAGAGACAAAGAAACTGGTCCAAGACACACAGCTTATAGGGGATGGAACCAAGGCTCAAGCTAAAGCCCATGTTGCCTTAACCACTAGGCTACATGGCTCCTCACATCCTTGCCTGAGACAACCAACCATCCTACACACCTGCATCCCTCCTCACTACCCCCACTGCCTGCCCAGGTCACAGGAGGCTGGCATCACCACGTTTCTTTGTCCTGACCCCGGGAGGTGCTGGGACGGAAGTAAAGGCCCCTCTCATGCTCTGGCCTCCAGCTCCAGGCTAGCTCCCCCTCGGATTACCTTGGCGGCTCAGCATGACCCTGCCGTCCTGGTTGGCAGTGGTGAGAGCTTCAAGGAAGCCTTCGATGTGCATCAGTGGAGAAGCAGGTCGAGGCACCCTGGCCTCCCCCTCTTCCACAGGGGCTGTGGGAGCTGCACAGAGTAGAAGGGAGAGAGTCTGGGACCACAGGCGAGAGCAGAGAGCCTCCTTTCAGTTGGACTAACGGGGTTCTCTGGGGAGAGTCCACGTGTGAGGAACATTCCTGCCCAGGGTCTGCAGCCCAGCCCCCACCACCTGACTCACCCTCAGTCACCCCAGGCTGCAGGCTCTGTAGGAAGTGCTGGAACCCTGTCAGTCTGGGCTGCTCCCTGGCGGGTGCGAGGACCTCCCCATACCTTTCTGTGAAGCCAAAGAGCTAAGCAGGAATAAGAGCAACAGAGACAAATGAGGGCAGCAGAGAGGGAGGCCAGGGTGGACAAGAGGCTTCCATCTCTCATCTGCATCTCAACCAGGGCCCACCCTCCCGCCGCCCCAACACCAGGCATCTTGGCAGCCCCTCCCCAACCCGGCAAGGATGCTCCCCAGTGAGGACAATAGAGATGAGGGTGCCTGAGTTTCCACAGGGCAGGAGAGAGAGGCTCTGTGAGGGCAGCAAGCAGAGGTGCAGCTGGACCCCACCCAGGCCCCAAGGAAGGGCAGCCGTACCTTTCTGCTGACCATGCTCTTTTCACAGTAGCGCCGCACCTGCAAAACCAAACCCGCTGTAGGTACATGGAAAACTTAATCAGGATGGAAAACAAAAACAGATAACCACTCTCCAAAACCCCGGGAGCATCAGTCACCACCACCTCCCGAGGAGCCCAAAGCCTCCTGAGGCCAACCATGTCACCCTCCTTTCTGAGGTCACTCCACCCCCACTGTCCCCACACCACACAGTGCTCTCCCACGAGAGGGCCTCTGCCAGGCCTCAGGCACAGCCTTCACAAGTCTGCATGGCTCCACCCCTCTTAAAGGTCCTGGGTGATGGCTGTGTCCCTCTGCTTTCCTTCACCATGACGGCACCTAAGCTAGACCTTGGAGGATTAAGAGTTAGTCTTAAAAAAACAACAACCCTATGAGCAAAGGCATAAAGGAGGTAAAGCCTGGGACTTGTTCAAGGGACACCTGGAGTGCAGTTAGGTTGGCGTGTAGGCTGGAATGCAAGACGATGACTTTGGAGCCTTTAAAGAATTCTCATAAGAATGGTATCTTTCAGTTAAGATTCACTAGACTATAGTTTGTAAAAGTTATTAGAAGGGAGACAGAATGAAATCAAGAAGACCAAAAAGAAGGCAAAGGAAAAGACTGCACTGAAGTAGCAGCTGTGGAAATGAAAAGGTGGGGTAAATTCAACAGCTATTCCAGGCTATGGGGCCTGGCCACAGTTTAGATGTGAGACGCAATGGGAGAAAGGACTCAAAGATGACAGGATTGCCAGCCTGTCTGAGGGGGTGATGGCAGTAACCATGACCAAACCAGTCAGGGCAGCTGGTTTGAAAAGGAAAGGCCCGATGGAAAGAAAGCAGGGTCTTGAGTCTGTGCGGCTGGGCTGGCACACTGTCTCGGCATGCACCATTTTCGTGTGGCCTGTGCGTGGCGTCCTCCTATGGTGACCTCGTTGAGCCTCGGCTTCCTTTGCTCTAGAATGGAGATGGCACACCCTACTCTACAGTCACAGAACCTGGTGCACTGCCTCAAACACAGTAATTGCTCCGTTACTGTTAGTAAACTAGAATCATAAGGTTGTGAGTCTAGTAGCAGTGGCTGTACCCCGCCCCTCCCCTCCTGCCCTCCGGGGAGAGCACCAATATGTAGGCCTGGAGCAAGCAAAGATGTGAGGCTGCAATAAACTATGGCTGGAGTGGAAAGATGAGAGAAAGGTCAAGCAGAGTGGCCCAGCTGTGAGCTCACTCACCTCAGCCCAACAGCAGGATCACACTCACAAAATTAACTTCCAGCTCTACCCAGCAGCCAGGGGAAAGACCGTGCCCCAAGAAAGATGGCGTAAAGCGGAGGGCCGGGGCATCTCTAGTTGTGCTTATTAATCTAATCTCCCCCTAATCTCTCTGACCCTTCAACCCTAGGTCCAGGATCCTCTTTTGTTACTGACATTACTTTTCTTTTCTTTTTTTTCAGGGTTAATGGCATGTCTGTGCTGTAGATCCTCAGCCCTCTGGACTGACTGAGGACTGAAGGAATTTCCTTTTTATTCATTCCACAGTGTTAACAGTGTTCTGCCCACAGGTGGGGGTAGGATAAGATTTGATGAGCTAACATGAACCAGTAAAACCTCTACCTTGAACAGGTTGATGTTGTCGATCTGGCTCTGAAAGAGAAAGTCATTGATGGTCTTCAGCTCTGTCCCTAAGGGTAAACAAACAAACCTTGGGGTCCTTCTCTGAAGACCATGGTGTTGGGGTCCCAGAGGGAAGCTCAGAACTGGCTCAGACCAGCCCTGGGCCCATGAGGGCCATCTTCTTACCTGTCTGTGAGAGGCTCTGTGTATTGGGATTTTGCTTAATGTTCCCTAAAAGAGAATTCAAACAGACAGGTCAAGATGGTGGTCCTCTGGCCCCATCCTCTCACACTCCACAGTATACTAGTCAAATAAGAACATTTGTCTGTGAACCGGCTTTTTGATAGTTTTAATACCCATAGACCCCCCACTGAGAACAGATGTTCCAGGAAGCCTCAAAGTCTGACCCAATGTGATATGGAGCCCAAAGCCTGGTGGTTTCATTCTTTTCACACCTCCTCTAAGGAGGCAGGGACAGAGTAGCCACCCCAGTTTAGGCAGGTGCCAACAGGACACGCCCAGCTGCTTGGTGACAGAGGCAAGGCAGAGATGGAAGCCAAGAACACCAACATGAGACAAAATCCCCTCAGAACCACCGCGCTGGCGTCCTGGACTTCTGCTTCCATGAAAGCCTTCAAAAGGGTCCCCGGGAAAGGACAGGGCTGCTGCACAGAATGCTGGAAAGGCGCACGGGACCTGGAGCCAGTGGGTTCTAGTTCCTCTCACTGGGCTCAGCAACCAGAGGCTCTAGCTTCATTCACTCGTGTCACTGAGGGTCAACACACCCATGCTGCCGTCCTCACAGGAGCACTCTATCATGTAAAACGGCATTCACTTGTACTGTAGTGCTATTACTACCTCAGAACGGTGAAATAAATCAGGGTCCTAAAAAAGATCTAAGTTAGATGTCCTGACAGCGTCCAGGGAGCCGAGTCTGGCGAGCGGAGCAGGATGGAGTTAGGGGTCGCGCGGCTCCTTACCACCCAGCACAGTCACAAACTTCTCCAACAGGTACAGGATCTGTTTGATGTACATCAGGTTCTTGGCCTTCAAACGCTTCCTGAGGACAAATCAACAGACAGCAAGTGGGTTACTCCAACAGCACCTTCCCTTCTAAGTGCCCCAAGCTGAGGCCCTTCTGGCTGGTGTCTTTCAAACTGGGTCACAAGCTACAAATACTCCCCTAGAAAAATAGGCCGGCTGTGGCCAAGGCCTTCAAAGCCAGGTGCTGTGTCCTGAGCACCCCTGGCCTATGTGGGTGCACACACACAGGAGACAGCAGCACGCTAGGCCACCCCGCAGAGATGCCAACCTAAGTGCCTCCTCTGGAGGCTGGCTTGGGGTGCTGAGGCTGAGCAGGATTTTCCCTTCCCCTCTGAGGTAGTGTCTCACCTGTATCGTTCCATGTACTGGAGCAACTGGGAATGTGCCTGGCAGAGCTAAGGAGAGAAGAAATGGGCATGAAGGCAGACTAGGGTCTGGGCAAGTGGCATAGGGCTGTGCCAATTGTCTAGATTGTGGTTAGAAAATGCCAGCCCAGGACACACAGGAGGCAATCAAGGTGAGGAGAGTGGGGCTGGTTACAGACTAAAGGTGTGGGTTTTAAAGGCCCATGGGCTGGTGGGACCTGAGAGAGGGGAAGGAAGGCAGGTTCTGCTGCAGTGGCCACTTTGTGCCAGGGAAAAAGCAAGAGGCTGAATCTCCGTAATGAAGCTCCCTGCTAGTTTTTACTGGGCTGGGAAAAGATGTGTTGCCTACTAAGAGTGATAGTTCAAGGTAACCATCATGTCCTGGCCTAAGATCAACCCATGCATTAGTCAGTAGAGGTGGTGGAATGTCGTATGGGTTTCAGGGTCAGAAACCAGTGGTCAAATCCCAGTTTCCCACTTACTAGCTATGTGACCTTAGGTACTGCTTAAACCTCTCTGACTCTCTGAGTTCTCAATGTTAAATAGGAATACAAGCCCAATGTAGAATAGACGTGAACATCAGAGATAACTCTTACAGTGCATGGCACATAATAGGAAATAAATAAATAGTAGCTTTCAGAAATCTTGAGCATTCTTCAGTTAAATCCTCTCAAAGCAGTATCAGTAATAATGACATCTAACTACACGAGGACCCTACTTCTCTCAAGCCATTACCCTGGATCATGGAGTGGTTAGTAGCATCCTGGGCTGGAGGGACTCAGGACCACACAGGCCAGTGAAGACCAAGGCACCAGTTCCTCTGCCTGAGCTAGACCTCAGTTCTGAGATCTGCTGGAAAGCAGTCACCTCTCATGAGGCTGCCGCCTTGCCGCAGTGCACCACTACCAAGCGCCATTTCTGGAGGAATCCCGGGTCCAGGCAGTTAGAGAAATGTTCCTTTGCCCCATGATAAACCCTGGCTCCGGGAGGGAGAGGCTGACCTACCTGGGATCCACTGACCTCCGTACTGTGGATGCCTGTGATGGTGTCAATCAGGTTGTGCGCCTCATCGATGATCACTACCTGGCCCTGCAGCCGGATCCCCGCGGCCTGCCGGGTGGCCGTGTGCAGCAGCATCTGGTAGGGCAGCACCACCACCTGGGAAGAGATGGGGCCATGTGAGTGGGGCGGGACTCCCTCCTAGAGCAGGGTCACCAGCCTGCTCTAAGTTCCTGGTGTGAACAGTTTCATTTCCTGCCCAGAACAGGTGTAGAGAAAGGACGGCATCGTAATGTGCTTTTAACAACAGACTCTTTCCTCAAAAGTTTTATGTGTAACATCAAATATATGAAACAAAAGTGAAGCTGATCTGACTTCTGACTGAACCAAGAGTGGGGTTATGGGGAGGGAAACCCCAGTTGCTTAGCCTTGTCCATGCCCCCAAGGTAGCCCCTGAGGCACCTAAATTTCCTCAAAAAACGGTGAAAACCACCAGCATAGCAGAAGGCAGCCCAGGGCTCTGGTCCAGGAGCTGTCACTTCCTATCTGTGTGATTCTGGGGCCCGTGAGCCTCATTTTCCTCATCTGCAAAATGGGCTTGATAAACTGTCAAAACAGGGTTAAGAAGTGGGGTTGGGTGACAAAAATAAAAACATTCTGTACATTTTTTAGTGGCTTTGGTGTTATGACAATTTTCCAGTTACAAGAATACTGATAAACTAAGTGAAAATTCAGAAAACTGGAAACTTAAGACCCAAGTTTTAATATGGTTCCATTACTCACCTGCTGTGAGAAAACAGATAAACCACTTAACCTTTCTGGACCCCACTGTCCCCAGGTGTAGAATATGGAAAATACCTGCCTTAGCTAGCTTAATGGGATACCATAAAAGCAAAAATGAGGTGAAAAGTGCCTTAAAAAGTCAAGATCATAAGAATTTCAGGACATTTTACGGCACTGGCACACAGTGTCTACAGCGCTGACCCTCGCTGTGGCAGGCCCTGGGAAGGACATGAAAGTGCTGGGAGCGCTGCTGCATTGCTCCGAGGACCACACACGCAGTCCAGGGAAATAGACTGATGAGCAATTACTGCCACATGAAATTATTACTAACACAGTTAGTTCCCTGCATCTTTTAAAATCAATTTTAACCTTTTCTTGATTATATGGAATTCTCCACAAATAATATCCTATTTCCAAAAGTCACTCAAATGAAGGAAGTAGCAAGAAATGTCAAATCATTACAACCAAATAACAGTATAATTTTTGACCTGTTAAATTGGTAGCTTTGCTGTTTAAATAATACTCCATATGCCCAGTCTAGAAAACAGTCCTCTCAAATGGTGCAGTAAGTGCACAGTCAGGACAGTCACTCTGAACGGCCATTTGGAAATAGATTTATGTTCTGTAGCTCCCATTCCTCCCGGTGTCTGCCCTGGCATCTCTTACTGTAGTTTCAACTAGGAATGCACACCTTCTCCTGGGCCTGACCCCCCATAATGCCACAGTGCCTGCAGAACAGCCACCAAGGGACCTGGGGCCTCCTGTGACCCTGTGCCCTAGGAGAGTGGGTTACGTGTCACCGGTGTGCAGTATGTCGGTCAGTCCAACCATGGCCAGTGACATCTTCCCAAACTAAGAGGAGTAAGGAATTCCCTCACAGCCTAGGCTGCAGTTAAAGCCAAGAGCCACTGCCCAACCCTCTGCGGTCTTCACCTGGGCAGCTGGAATGGCAAACCGGCTCCCATAATAGGGACAGGCCCCAGCCTCCTTCCCCAGGGACACCAGCTGCTCGATGTCCTTCACCTCCAGCAGCACCTGGTCCTGGAGGAGCTGCAAGTGCCTATGGCTGTAGAAGGGACAGGCAGCCTGGGGTGCCCGCCTTCTCCGCTTGGGTTCCTGGTCCTCAGCTCTGCTCTTGCTCTCTGCAGGTGGCAGCACAGGGGCAAAGGCAGAAAGAACAGTGACGGTCCTGTGGCCAGGAGCAGGCCAGTAAGGTCATGTCTACAAAACCCTTACGTGAACTATTTATTCTGGTCTCATCATAACACTCTCGTACTTTACTCTGTGTTCAAAACCCGGATTTCGGAATTAACTCTGACCCAGAAAGCAAACACACCTTCTCCCAAGGAGAGGCTCTTTAGGAAGAACCATCATTTCCATTAAGATACTGTCTGTATTGTGCTGGCCCCTGCCCCTCCCGCGCCTCACTCCCAGCTGCCCGAGGCCAAAGGATGGTCCCAGAGGCTGCTCCTTTAGCTCAAGGGTGCAGGTGGCTACCGTGTCTGCTCCTCTGCAGCTCCATACAGCGGTCGTTAATCAGCTGCACAGAACCCAGGTTTTTCACGTCTTGATTTATACAGAGATTCTATGAGACAGAGGAACAAGAGGTAAAGAAATGGTGCTGCTACATGATACACAGCAGCCCACCAGGGCCTCGCAGACCAGCCCTCCCCCATTTCCTTCCAAGGGTCAGCAAGGCCCGAGAGGGGCGATCCTCCCCTCCTCAGCCTGCCTGCAAGAGGAAGACGAAGGCACAGGGAAGGGAGTAGAGGGCACCAGGGCTGAGGCACCCTGCTCTGTCTACCTGCCGAGAGCCGAGGGAGACGAGCCGGGTGTCCTTGCCAAAGGGGCTCTTCTGTACCTCGTGCACAAACTGGGCCAGCTGGGAGTGGGTCCGACTGCAGTAATAAATCTGCGCCGAGGAAAAGCAGGGGATTTCAAAGACGGTATAACATTCTCAAGTATTCTTTGCACATCAAGGAATGCCATGGGTGATGGGCTGAGGGAATGGGGAAAGGGGTCACAAATATACAAACCTACAGCAAGGTAACTGTCCCAGAGAAGATCTTACCGAAATACCAGGGTTCCCCACTTCACCCTCAACTCCTAAAGTTCAAGAGAATGCCCACAAGATGGGACTCCTCCCATCAGTCATGCTCAGCCCCTAATCCAACTGTTCTGGAGGGCTTGGCCACCTTAGGAAAAGTATTTCCCTGGGTGGTGACTCTTGACATGGAAAAGGTCCCTAAGATTCTGGGGAGTGGTGAGGGGCTGTTCCACACACACCTCCCAAGGGCATGGAGGGTGGGGCTGGCAGTAAAGCAGGTGGAGGCTGAGCTGAACACCCTTTCTCTGAACTCCGCTAAGATTTAGAAGAGTGAGGAGAGGAAAAAAGAGAAAGAGGGGGGGGGGTGTCTAGTTTCAACAGAGAAAACAAAGGTATTACATGAATGAAACCAAATGATTTGAATTTGAGAAGTGTTGGCACCACATATGCCTCATAGCTCTCCATGCAAATGAAAATATGAACAAAAGAGGAGCATGCCATCAGAACATCCAAAGGACAAAGAACTCTCACTCTGACCTGCCCTGGCCTTCCCCAACTCCTAATGCAGAGAGAGACCCAGGGTCCTTGGCCCAGAATGGCTGTTCTCCCATGTCCTGCGGCACATGAGCCTGGGCATCGCTCCCACGAGATGTCTCCCCAGGTGCCCAGACCAGCTTGCCAGGTGAGCACCTAGAGACCAGGTTTGGGTCTGGGGAGATGGAGTCAGTGGGCTGGAGGCTCCTCACCTACAGGAGGGACCCTCGCATTTTCCCTGGACTCCAGGCCAATCACAGCACAAAGCTTAGGACATGGCATCTTACCTTAGTTACATGTTCTTCCTCCAGGTCATCCTCATCCTCATCTAATCTGAGAGAAAAACAAAACACAGAAAAACATTCTTCTCAGCAAACGCAGGCCAACTAGAAACACACTTACTGAGCATCTTACCACGTGCCAGCGATCAGCCCTAGACCTAAACAACTAAGAACCAAACTGAAGATTGAGCTCTGAGCTAGGAGACGGACACATCCCAGCAGTGAAGTTCCACCAAAGCAGCAGGTGGTCGCTTGCGCTCTCGGTCAGGGAGACGCCCCAGGCTAACACCAAGGCCATCCTCCCACTGCCACTCAGGAGAGGACAGAGAGAGAAAGGACATGGTATTCCCAAAACCCTAGGGTCAATGCTTGACTGTCATCCAAGGCTACTCTCCTCTCACTGTCTAACCTCCAGCAAATGGGACTTCTCTCAATTCACCAAGAGAACTTGATTCTACCACTCTATCAGAGCTTGGGCATGCTGTGCTCTGTGCCAGGAATGCTCTCTCCCTCACTTCTTCCCTTTACCTAGCCAACTGCTAGTCAACTTCAAGACCTCCTCATAAACATTACCTGCTCTGGGCAGCGTTCCTCAATCTCCCCTGGCAGGGTTGCCTGCCCTGTAACACACTGCCATGGTCCCTGTGATATTCATCTCTTTCAAAAACCATTTCTTCTTCTGTCTCCTCAACCACCCTATCCTGTCCACAGGCGGATCACGGTGTGTCTTGTTTCTACGAAGCGCCCCCACAGCCTGCAAACAGCAGCAACTCCATGCACATTTCCTAAGTGAAGACCCAAATGACAGGGTGAGGGGATAAAAGATGCTGTCACTCATGACCATATCAATCTCTTCTCCCCTCAGAATTAAAAAAAACACCTTAAATTAAAAAACTAACTAAATAAATCATATGCCACATAGTGCACAGACTCAGCAGGATCTCGGTGCAAGGCTGGATGTGTGAATAAACGAAGTCTGCCCTTTCTGGGAATGAATGAGGAGCCCATCAGCACTGGGGACTGTAAGTCAACCTGCATCACTTGGCTGGTTGTTTAGTCAACGTTATTAGTCTAAGCTTCTTAGAAAACACAAAATCCTTTTTCAGATATACTCTACCTTGTATATAAGGTGGGGACATCAGATGGATTTTTTTGTTTTTGTTCACCTAGCAATTCAGTTTTTTTAAAAAGCAGAAATGCTCACTGCCTTGGGCTATTAGAAAAGGAGTTAGTTACAGTGTTAGTTTCTTGGTCAATAAAGAACTGTTCAGTCAGCTTTGTCTGAAAGGCCTGGATTTAAATTACAGGCCACAGGAACCAAGATGGTGGTGTGGGTAAGCACCTGAATCCAATGCAGTTTGGTACTTAAGAGTCTGAGATTTAGAGTTGGGTGACCGGGTTCAAGTCTCAGCTCCCCGCTACCTGGCCTTGTGGCCTTGGCCAAGGCATCACACCTGGCTGGGCCACAGCTCCCTCAGGTGTAAAGGGAAGACACAAATACTGATGCGAGAATAATGGCATTAACAGACGTGCAGCCAGTGCCCGGCAGAGAGAGAGGGCTGACTATCACTGCCATTATCACTTACGCACCCTAAGGAGGAGCCTGTCTGAGAGAAGAGGCAGTGGCTGGCATTCCATCCCTTCAGATGCTCAGAGTGACAAGGAAGCCTGCTTCTTTCTTGGCACAAGGAAGGAGCTGCCTCCCATGTGGGCTCAGCAAGGTGGTGGGTGGAGCAGAAGTGCTATCTTACCCATTAGGGGCTCCTTTCTCCTCATCACTCTCGTACTCTGAGAGGACCAGCTCCTCCTCCCCAGATGCCAGCTGCTCCAGAGGCTCAGCCTCTGTTCCTGCCGCCAGTATGTCCCTGCTGAGACGGAGGAGACGCTCTGTCTCTTCTTCTTCCTGTCTCTGTACAGGAGCAGTGCAGGAGGGGAAAGATAACCTCAGTACTGATGCCCCCACCTTCGACAGAGTCAGCCTCAGTGTGGCCATCCCCAAGGACCACACACACACACACACACACACACACACACACACAGGCCATTAACTTGGGCCTTGCTGCTTTACTGGCATCAATATCCTAGGTATCACTACCTCGGCTCAAGTTCCCATCCACTGGGTCATAAGGACTTAGGGAGTGGGGGTCAGGGAGAGGAACCTGAAGACCTGGCCACTCACCCAAAGGAGCTACACCTCGAGGCCCCAAGCAGCCACCCTGGGAGATGACACTCACCTCACGCTTGGCTGCATACTTGAGCTGTGTATTGTGACGGAGCTGCTGTAGGCGTTCTTCTCGCTTCTTCCTCCTGATCTGCTCCTTCTAAAGAGGAAAGAAGCCGTAAAGGAGACTCCTGCAGGAAGCCCAAACCAAGGCTTTCTTACAGAGTCTGGGGCTGCTCAGCCTAGTGCCTCTTCACACAAGGCAGTTCTCCTCCCCTGGCCAGCACCCATCACCAGACCCGGAGCCTCGCCAGGTCCCCGCCTCACTGCTCACTGCAGGAAGTCTGTATACCCCCTCCCAAAGCCACATACTCTCACAATAAAATGCATTCCTTATTGAGTTTGCAGCCATGAAACCATGTTGCCAATGGCAACAGTGAGATAGGTTCCTTTCCCAGGTGGGTAATGAATGGGACCTGCCAACCCCTTATCTAGAGAAGGCCTGTTGACATCAGCTTTAAAAAGATAGCAAGGCCCTGGCCAATGTTTCTCAGTGGTTAGAGCGCCGGCCCATGCACCAAAGGGTCACAGTCAAGAGCATGTACCTGGGTTGTGTGTTCACTATGCGCCCTTGGTCAGGGAAGCATGTGTGAGACGACAATCGATTGATGTAAGAGTCTCTCTCACATCGGTGTTTCTCTCTCTCCACCCTCCTTGAAAAGCAATGGTAAAAATATCCCCAGGTGAGGATTAACAACAAAAAAAGACAGCAAGGGTGCAACACCATTAACTCAACAAAGCTGCCAGGAGAACTAAGAGGCATTGCAAAGCCAAAGAACACATATTTAAATCTTGGAATCAACCCAAAATAATCACTGAAGTGCTGTTTCCTAGATCACTCCCACTTCTTTTACCCTGGATCTCACCTTTAGTCGGTCCACCAGGTCCCTTTCTTCTTTCTTCTGCACAAACTGAGTAACCCAGTCAGGTTCTCCAGTAGGCCCCAGGGTGTCTGGAGTCTCTTGACGTGAGGATGAAATACATGGGGGCTGGTCCTTCCCATCATTGGAGGGGGCAGTTCCAGTTTTAAGGAGACGTGCCTCCTCTTGACGTTTCTTCTCTTCAAAGTCACGAAGCCAGGAAAGGGCCCCACAAATAAGACTTAAGGATTTTCCCTACAGGAAAAACATGTTTTCAGAAACAGAGAACAAACCAAGCTTCCCAAATGACCTTTCCATTTTACTAAAGCTTCAAAGAAAGTCTGACTTTAAATATTAGACCAGCCTGGGGAAGAAAGAAAAGGAAATTAGCAAGAAAAATAGCCAGGAAAAGTAGGACGAAGGAAGGAATAAAAACGAAGCTCTTAGCTTAGTTATACAAGTCACTGCTCCTCAAAGAATTTGAAGTGGCTTATCAGGTTACACATAACTACTGTAAGTCAACATAATTAGAAGTGAGAAAGTAGATAAACGGCCCCCAAAAGAATTAAGGCAAAAACATGTGGAGCATGAAATGCCACCCACGTGCTGAGGAGGAGCGACACCTTTCAAGCAGCTGGTGTGCAGGTAGAACATGACCAGTCCTGTAGTCCCGGCATTCATAACTTTGTTGAAGCAAAAGAACACAATTCTTTTTATATATATACA
>NW_005358092.1:4663602-4668011 GCF_000412655.1 Myotis brandtii
CCTACTGGGGATGTGCCCGCAACCAAGGTACATGCCCTTGACCGGAATCGAACCTGGGACCCTTCAGTCCGCAGGCTGACGCTCTATCCACTGAGCCAAACTATCACTGTAGTTTCAACTAGGAATGCACACCTAGTTGAATAAGACGAAGCATATTCAGAGATTCAGTTAAATCAATTCTTGATTTAAAGACAAGAATTCTCCCTGTGGGTCCGTGTTATGGGTTGAATCTTGTCTCCCCAAAATCCACGTCAAAGTCCCAACCTCCAGTGTCTCAGAATGTGGCCTTATTTGGAAGCAGAGTCATTGCAGGTGTATTTAGTCAAGATGAGGTAGGCCCTAATCCAATATGACTGGTGTCCTTATAAAAAGGGGAAATTTGGACACACAGGCCGCAAAGAAAGGTGATCAGCAGGGAAAAGAGACATCTAAGGAGCGTGGGAGACATCCTTCTCCCACGGCCCTCAGAAGAACCAACCCTGAAACCAAACTGTTGGGAGGCTTGGTTCTTTCTGACTTCTGACCTCCAGAACTGGGAGAGAACAAATTTATGTTGTTTAAGCCACCCAAGTTTGCACGATTTGTTATAACAATCCTCCTAGAGAGGCTGCTGCCGTGAGTTTCACAAAGCTGCTGCTTCTAGGATCCAAAGGGCAGGTCATTTCAGGTGAGTCTCAGGAAGGCCAACACCTTCATGTCCAGGCCATCATTCCCCCAACCCTGCTTAACCCAGGGGTGATCTCAGAGTATCCAGAGCGAGGTTCTCAGCCTAATTTGAGCTTGAATGAACTGCAGGTGAAATGCATGTGTATCTAGTGTTGGGGGGAAATAGCAGAGCACAGTGGCTAGAGCTTTAGACTCCACAGCCAGTTTGTCTGGGTCAAATACAGGCTTCTCCACCTATCAGCTCTGTGACCTTAGGCTAACTTCTCTAGGCTTGTTTCTAAAAATGCAAAATGGGAATACCAGTAATAGTAGGACCTTCCTCAAAGTTGCTGCAAGCATTGAATAAGATAATACACATAAAGGGTAATACCTGCAACAAGATTAGAGGGAACACCTGGTACATAAATGAGCAACCAGGGCTTGTATTTTGCAACTATTAAGTAACTAGTGGCCTGGTGCATGAATTCGTGCACCATTGGGGTCCCTCAGCCTGGCCTGCGAGATCGGGCCAAAACCAGCTCTCCAACATCCCCTGAGGGGTCCAAGATTTCGAGAGGGCACAGGCCAGGCCGAGGGACCCCACCAGTTCACGATCAGGCCAGGGAGGAACGTGGGAGGTTGGCCAGCCGAGGAGGGACCGCAGGAGGGCTCCAGGGCATGTCCTGCCTGTCTTGCTCAGTCCCAATTGCCTGGATTCCAGCAGCAAGCTAACCTCAGGTCGGAGCGTCTGCCCCTTGGTGGTCAGCACATCATAGCGACCGGTCGACTGTCTGCCCCCTGGTGGTCAGTGCATGTCACAGTGAGCGGTTGAGCTGCGTTAGCATATCATTAGCATATTATGCTTTGATTGGTTGAACGGACGACCAGACAACCAGACACTTAGCATATTAGGCTTTTATTACATAGGATAATAAAAGTACTATTAACTTGGGATGAGGATCTATTCGCTTTCATCAAATTCTCAGAAGGCCCTGAGAATGATGGCTACTTCTGAAGAATGGATGACTCACATATGTTTAAAAAAGCCCCATATGTTCCATTTCTGTCCATTTTTGATAGAGACTGAGCGACAAAGACTTGCAGACAGCAGATGCCAGAAAAACCTGGGGCAGCCATTCTGTGCTGCCTGGGAATGGGGAGCCATCCGCTTCAGCTGTCATCAAGCGAGGAGTAGGAGAGACGTCCCCCATGTAACAGTGGCCCAGGCACAGATGCCTGGCCAGAGAGCCAGCAGCCTCCTCCTGAAAGTGAGCTGAAGAAGTTTCTAAAGGGATGGGCAAAGTTATCTTCCAGAAAAAACGGTGGCAAACTCTAACATCAAGAAAAAAAAAGACCACCAAACCCCTGCAGATCCATGTTCCGTAATAAGGCCACAGAAATTTTAAACTGGAAAATATTAAAAAGATGTATAATCAACTGCTCACCTGTTATGAAATAAATTTAATGAAGTACCCACAGTATACCTAGCTTTGCACAATGTTATTTCCTTGGGATTTTGTTAAAATAACAGTTTAAAAAGTTTATGCAAAGAAAACTAACTTCATTCTTTCTAAACGCCTACACTGTAGCAAGCACTGGGCTTGATGGTGGGAACACAGAACTCTCTAGAAAGTGCCCACAGGCACAAACTTAAACATCTGACTTGAAGAGTTTATGCATTCCTGTGGGACACGGACCCCAGAACTGCAATGCTATACAAGGCACAGTGGGCACAAAGGCAAGAGGTCAACTCAATGTGGTGGACTCATGAAAGGTCTAAAAAGATGATGCTTGAGGGAAAATAGGCACCATCATAGGGAACGGGCATCTGAGGCAGAGGACTAGAAGGTGAGGCACAGCCTGTAACAACATGGCACCCCTGCAGGCAGTGGGGCACAAGGACAGGAGGCAGCTCTATTAGGGGTGGGATGTGGAAGACAGTGGCTTTTTCTTGAAGGCAACTGAAGTACACAGATGAGGCCACAGAACTGAGAGCACCAACATGAAGGGCCGAGTAGAGGGAAGAGGAAGCCTGGAATGGACAAGGGGCTGAAGACCGAAAGACCTGAGAGGGAGGAGGTAGGCCTTCAGGTTAAACAAGTTGGTATGTACACATGCTCTTCTATGTCCTTTTCTGAACACATTAAAATTAAACCAAAGGCATAAAAGAGGCTCACACACACAAAAACAAAGAAAGTGGAAGAAGGGATAGTAACAAGTTTTAGGAGAGAAAGCAGAGAAATGGAACTAACTTAGCAGAGTAAAGGACACTGAGCCCCGGTGTCTACAGAGGTCTCCTCAGATTCCCCCTCAGAAATGCCCGGAAACTAGCAGGGCCAAGGCATAGCACTGAAAACAAAGGTATTAATTGAAATTCTTTTAAGGATAATTGGACCCCCAAGTTGCAGTCCCCACTCCTCACAGAAGACAGTTTATTCTCTGGTAAAGCTGAGCCAGGAGGTCCTAGAGACAGCAGGTTGAGTGAAGCGTGGGGAAGAGGGCTGAAAGCAGAGCATTAAGTGAGAGACTGTGTACCTGAAGTCACGTCTCCAGTCTCCTCAAAAATACTGGCTGTCAGGCTTGAACTAGGCAAGAGTTCAAAGGAGAGACTTCTCTGGAAAAACTAGAAGGCTCTTGGGAAAATTCTACAAATACTGACAAATGGAAGCCCCCAAAGAGTGGCTGGGCCTATGGGTCCACAGTCTCCATCACTGGCCTTTCACTCAGCCTTGCAGTGGCATTTTCTTGAACACCAACAGAAGACAGCCAAGGATCGCCAGGCATTTGAGGAAAGCCTCAAAACAAAACATGGAACCCCAAATTGGGGGGTGGGGGGCGGGCAATGCAGGGGGGAAAAGACTTCAAACTACTACTATCATTGATATCTTCAGAATGATATTATTTCCATGAAACAAGAACAGGATGCTATTTTTTTAAAAATTACAGAATAAGAACAAGCAAGAATATTTAAGAGATGACAGCCAAAATAAACTGAATAGAAAGACTGGGCAATGAAGTTAAAGAAATCTTGAAGAAGTAGAATTCTAGGCAAAAACAAAAACAAACAAACCATGGTGCCCAAAGAGATGAGCAATTAGAAGAAAACATAATTATAGGATTAACCAGGAGGCCCAAAACCCAGTGAATGGGAGTACCAACAAGATTATTATCAAACTAGAGGCCCGGTACACAAAAATTTGTGCACTCGGGCGGGGTCCCTCAGATCCGCCTGCGCCCAGGACCCCTTAGGGGATGTCCACCTGTCGACTTAGGTCCACTCCCTGGGGGGATCAGGCCTAAGTTGCAGTCAGACATCCTTCTGGCAGCCACGGAGCCCTCAGGGGATGTCTGACTAAAGGCTTAGGCCCCCAAAGGATCAGGTCTAAACCGTTAGTTGGACATTCTTAATGCTGCCACAGAGGTGGCAGAGGCTCCTGCCACCACCACTGCGCTGGCCAGCCATGAGCCAGCTTCTGGCTGAGTGGCACTCCCCATATGGAAGTGCACTGACCACTAGGTAGAAGCTCCTGCATTGAGTGTCTGCCCCCTGGTGGCCAGGCTCCTGCATGTGTCTGCCCCCTGGTGGCCAGTGCGCATCATAGCAACGGGCCATTCTGCTGTTCAGTCAATTTGCATATTAGCCTTTTATTATTATTACTAGAGGCCTGGTGTACAAAAATTTGTGCACTCATGGGGGTCCCTCAGCCCAGCCTGCACCCTCTTGCAGTCCAGGACCCCTCGGGGGATGTCCACCTGCCAGCTTA
>NW_005358092.1:4668881-4670211 GCF_000412655.1 Myotis brandtii
AGGGGCTGATGGCTGTTTGCAGCTGGTCACACCCCCTTCAGGGTGGGGGTCCCCACTGGGGTGCCTGGCCAGTCTGGGTGAGGGGCTGAGGGCCGTTTTCAGGCTGGCAGGCAACTGAAGCTCCCAGCCTCTGTTTTTTTTATTTTTTTTATTCTGGGATTTATTTACCTTCTATAGCTGTCATTGGAGCTGAGAGCCGGCTCCAGCTCTGAGGCTGTTGCCGGCTGAAAGCAGGTATCTTGGTTTGTTTAGCTTCTATAATTGAAACTCTGTTACCATCACTGGCACTCTAAGATCTGAGCCGCTGGTGGCTGAAAGCAGGTATCTGGAGTTTGTTTAGCTTCTATAATTGCAACATTGTTGCATCCGGAGCTCAGAGCTGGGCGAAGGCAGGCGGGGAACCTTGGCTTCCTCCATCACCAGGGCAACCAAGCCTCATGTTCGCTTCAGCGGCGTGGCTGCCAGTGGCCATCTTGGCTGGCGATTAATTTGCATATCTCGCTGATTAGCCAATGGGAAGGGTAGCGAAGTTACGGTTAATTACCATGTTTCTCTATTATTAGATAGGAGTAGAGGCCCAGTGCACGAAATTCATGCACGGGTGGGACCCCTAGGCCTGGCCTGTGATCAAGGCCAATCGGGGCCTTCTGGGTGCCAGCCAGGGCCTGCCTTCCTGCTGGCTGCTGGCCAGGGGGAAGGACCGTGGGTGGTTGGCCAGCAGCGGGGAGGGGCCAAGGGAGGTTGACCGGCCTTGGGAGCTTGGCTATAGGAGCACACTGACCACCAGGGGGCAGCTCCTACATTGAGCATCTGCCCCCTGGTGGTCAGTGTGTGTCATAGTGACTGTCATTCCAGTTGTTCTGGTGTTCCAGTTGCTTAGGCTTTTATACATATAGATGACTTAGTATTTGCATGTAACCTATGCACATCCTCCCATACACTTGAAATCATGTCTAGATTACTTATAATACTTAATGTAATGTAAATGTTATATAAATAATTGCTATACTATACTGTTTAGGGAATAATAACAAGAAAAAAGTATCTACATGTTCAGCAATTGTCATAGGTCTAACTACATAGTACATGTCAGCAATAAGGTAGCTTTTCTCCCCCAATATTTTTGATCTAGAGTTGGTTGAATCCCTGGGTGAAAAACCCACAGACAAGGGCCAACTGTACTTTTGGACAATGTGAAAATCTGCATCATATTGAGAGACTACTGGATGATCTGTGAGGAACTAGCCTAAGCATATTAAAAACTAAACAAACTTTTTTTTATCTTTAAATTCTTTATTAGTTAAGGAATTACAAATGTGTCCTCATTCCC
>NW_005358092.1:4670678-4675410 GCF_000412655.1 Myotis brandtii
AAAAAAATATTATAAGTATTACAAAGGGTATTACATATGTGTCCTTTTTTTCCCCGCCCTTGACAATACCCCGGCTTCCCCTACCCCCCCAGTGTCTTATGTCCATTGGTTATGTTTATATGCATGCATACAAGTCCTTCGGTTGATCTCTTACTCCCCTCCCTTCTGCCCCCCAACCCTCTCTGGCCTTCCCACTGCAGTTTGACAATCAGTTTGAGGCAGCTCTGCCTCTGTATCTATTATTGTTCAAAAGTTTGTAATGGTCTTTATTATCCATGAATGAGTGAGATCATGTGGTATTTTTCCTTCATTGACTGGCTTATTTCACTTAGCATAATGCTCTCCAGTTCCATCCATGCTGTTGCAAATGGTAAGAGTTCCTTCTTTTTTACAGCAGCATAGTATTCCATCGTGTAGATGTACCACAGTTTTCTAATCCATTCATCTACTGATGGGCACTTAGGCTGTTTCCAGATCTTAGCTATGGTGAATTGTGCTGCTATGAACATATGGGTGCATATATCCTTTCTGATTGGTGTTTTTGGTTTCTTGGGATATATTCCTAGAATTGGGATCGCAGGGTCAAATGGGAGTTCCATTTTTAGTTTTTTGAGGAAACTCCATACTGTCTTCCATAGTGGCTGCACCAGTCTGCATTCCCACCAGCAGTGCACAAGTGTTCCTTTTTCTCCACATCCTCTCCAGCACTTGTCGTTTGTTGATTTGTTGATGATAGCCATTCTGACAGGTGTGAGATGGTACCTCATTGTTGTTTTGATTTGCATCTCTCGGATGATTAGTGACTTTGAGCATGTTTTCATATGTCTCTTGGCTTTCTGAATGTCCTCTTTTGAAAGGTGTCTATTTAGGTCCATTGCCCATTTTTTGATTGGATTGTTTATCTTCCTATTATTAAGTTTCATGAGTTCCATGTAAATGTTGGAGATTAAACCCTTATCGGTGATATCGTTGTCAAATATGTTCTCCCATGCAGTGAGTCTTCTTGTTGTTTTGTTGATGGATTCCTTTGCAGTGCAAAAGATTTTTATTTTGATGTAGTCCCATTTGTTTATTTTCTCTTTAGTTTTCATTGCCCTAGGAGCATTATCAGAGAAGAAATTCCTTCAACATATGTTTGCGATTTCGCTGCCTATGGATTCCTCTAGTATTTTTATGGTTTCCCATCTTACTCCATTTTGAGTTTATTTTTGTGTATGGTGTAAGTTGGTGGTCTAGTTTCATTTTCTTGCATGTATCTGTCCAATTTTCCCAGCACCATTTATTGAAGAGACTGTCTTGACTCCATTGTATGTTCTTGCCTCCTTTGTCAAATATTAATTGAGCGTATTGGTTGGGGCTGATTTCTGGGCTCTCTATTCTATTCCATTGATCTATATGTCTGTTCTTGTGCCAGTACCAGGCAGTTTTGAGAACAGTGGCTTTGTAATACAGCTTGATATCTGGTATTGAGATCCCACCTACTTTGTTCTTTCTCAGGATTGCTGCAGCTATTCGGGGTCTTTTTTTATTCCAGATGAATTTTTGGAGAGTTCGTTCTAGATCTGTGAAGTATGCCGTTGGTATTTTAATGGGAAGTGCGTTGAATTTATAGATTGCTTTGGGTAGTATGGACATTTTAATTATGTTGATTCTACCAATCCATGAACACGGTATGTTCTTCCATCTGTTTATGTCTTCCTCTATCTCTTTTTTCAATGTCCTGTAGTTTTCTGAGTAGAGGTCTTTTACCTCTTTAGTTCAGTTTATTCCTATGTATCTTAATTTTTTTGGTGCGATGGTAAATGGGATTGTTTTTATAATCTCTCTTTCTGAAAGTTCACTATTGGTGTATAGAAATGCCTCAGATTTCTTGGCATTAATTTTGTATCCTGCTACTTTGCCAAATTCATGTATTAAGTCTAGTAGTTTTTTGATGGAGTCTCTAGGGTTTTGTATGTATAATATCATGTCGTCTGCAAATAAGGACAGTTTTACTTCCTCTTTTCCAATTTGGATGCCTTTTATTTCTTCTTCTTGTCTAATTGCAATGGCTAATACTTCCAGTACTATGTTGAACAGGAGTGGTGAGAGTGGGCATCCCTGTCTTGTTCCTGTTCTTAGGGGAAATGGTGTTAGTTTTTGCCCATTGATTATGATGTTGGCTGTGGCTTTGTAATATATATCTTTTATTATGTTGAGATATGATCCTTCTATCCCAACCTTCCTGAGAGTTTTTATCAAGAAAGGGTGTTGAATTTTGTCGAAAACTTTTTCTGCATCAATTGATATGACTATGTGGTTTTTATCTCTCAATTTGTTTATGTGATGAATCACGTTTATTGATTTCTGGATATTGTACCATCCTTGCATCCCTGGGATGAATCCTACTTGGTCATGTTGTATGATCTTTCTGTGTATTGCTGGATCCGATTTGCTAGAATTTTGATGAGTATTTTAGCGTCTATGTTCATGAGGGATATTGGCCTATAATTCTCTTTCATTGTTTTATCTCTATCTGGTTTTGGTATTAGGGTGACGCTGGCTTCATAGAATGAGCTGGGAAGTGTTCCTTCTTCTTGAATTTTTTGGAATAGTCTGAGGAGGATATGTTTTATAATACTTCCAGTACTATGTTGAACAGGAGTGGTGAGAGTGGGCATCCCTGTCTTGTTCCTGTTCTTAGGGGAAATGGTGTTAGTTTTTGCCCATTGATTATGATGTTGGCTGTGGCTTTGTAATATATATCTTTTATTATGTTGAGATATGATCCTTCTATCCCAACCTTCCTGAGAGTTTTTATCAAGAAAGGGTGTTGAATTTTGTCGAAAACTTTTTCTGCATCAATTGATATGACTATGTGGTTTTTATCTCTCAATTTGTTTATGTGATGAATCACGTTTATTGATTTCTGGATATTGTACCATCCTTGCATCCCTGGGATGAATCCTACTTGGTCATGTTGTATGATCTTTCTGTGTATTGCTGGATCCGATTTGCTAGAATTTTGATGAGTATTTTAGCGTCTATGTTCATGAGGGATATTGGCCTATAATTCTCTTTCATTGTTTTATCTCTATCTGGTTTTGGTATTAGGGTGACGCTGGCTTCATAGAATGAGCTGGGAAGTGTTCCTTCTTCTTGAATTTTTTGGAATAGTCTGAGGAGGATATGTTTTAGTTCTTCCTTGAATGTTTGGTAAAACTCCCCTGTGAAGCCATCTGGCCCCAGGCTTTTGTTTGCTGGGAGCTTTTTGATGACTGCTTCAATTTCTTCCATCGTTATTGGCCTGTTGAGATTTTTAGAATCCTCTGGATTGAGTTTTGGAAGATTGTATTTTTCTAGGAATATGTCCATTTCCTCCAGGTTGTCTAGTTTGTTAGAGTTGTTCATAGTATTTTTTAACAATTCTTTGAATTTCTGAGGGGTCTGTTGTTATTTTGCCTCTTTCATTTCTGATTTTGTTTATTTGAGTCCTCTCTCTTTGCTTCTTGGTGAGCCTGGCTAGAGGCTCATCAATCTTGTTTATCCTTTCAAAGAACCAGCTCTTGCTTTCATTGATCTTTCGTATTGTTTTTTTTTGGTCTCTATATCATTTATTTCTGCTCTGATCTTTATCATCTCCTTTCTTCTGCTCACTCTGGGTTTTTTGTTGTTCTCTTTCTAATTCTTTGAGTTGTAGAGTCAAATGATTTACTATCATTTTCTCTTGTTTTTTGAGGTAGGCCTGTAGTGCTATAAACTTCCCTCTTAGGACTGCTTTCATTGTGTCCCATAGATTTTGGGTTGTTGTACTGTTATTGTAATTAGTTTCCAAGGTGTTTTTAATTTTTACTTTGATCTCACTGGTAACCCATTCATTATTTAGTAACATGCTATTCAGCTTCCAAGTGTTTGAGTTTTTTGGATCGTTTTTATTGTAGTTTATTTCTAATATTATGCCCTTGTGATCTGAGAAAATGCTTGGTATGACTTCAATCTTCTTGTATTTGGGAAGACTTTGCTTGTGACCCAATATGTGGTCTATTTTTGAAGATGTCCCATGTGCACTAGAGAAGAAGGTATATTCCGTGGCTTTGGGGTGAAATGTTCTGAAGATGTCAATTAAGTCCATCTGATCTAGTGAGTCATTTAGGATTGCTGTTTCTTTGCTGATTTTTTGTCTAGAGGATTTATCCAGTGATGTCAGTGGTGTGTTTAAGTCATATCACTTTTCATTTCTTCCTGATTCTTGCATAGGTTGTTGATTTTCTCATCCATCCGGTGAATGAATTGTACAACCATTATTCTGAATTCTTTTTCTGTCATGTTGCATGCTTCAACTTCATTAATTTCCTTTCTTGGCGACTCCTCATTGTCTTTCCTCTGGGTGTTGTGTCGTCTCTTCATTCTGATTATCTCCCGATGGTTCAAACGTCGAGTTGCGTGGGCCTGGGCCGTGTGCAGTGAGAGCCTCACACCACCCTCTATTGAGTACCTTACTAGGTGCTGAACATTGAGCTGGTACTTAAACAAACTTTTAAAAGGCAATTATTAACTCTAGAAAAATAAAATTATTCTATGAAAAAACAATCCTATCTAATAATAGACAGACATGGTAATTGACCATACCTTCGATACGCCTTCCATTGGCTAATAAGCACGATATGCAAATTAACCACCAACAAAGATGGCGGCTAATTTGCATACTGCAGGCAGGGCGGGACAGCGCCAGCCGCCATCCAGGCCCCTGTGC
>NW_005358092.1:4677003-4682759 GCF_000412655.1 Myotis brandtii
TTCCCAGGTGATTCTAATGTGTAGCCAAGGTTGAGAACCACTGCTCTAAACAGACTTGACCACTGTGGGCAAAGACCTGCAGCTGAGAGGGGACAGGTTCTGGGTGTCGAGGTCCAGAGCATGGAAGGCCTCCTGGGGGAGCAGTGGATCTGGAAGCCTGTGTGCTGGGTCAGAGACACCCCTGCCTCCCACCCTCCCCTGCCCTGCACATAGACGTACCTAGACTGGGGTGAGAAGGAGAAGGAGGACTAGAGGGAAGGAACACTGAGTGTTTGTTGGCGGCCATGTAAAAAGCACTGTGACCCTCCCCTCCCGCAGAGTCACTCCCTAAGGCAGCAGGAGACGAGGGTCTGAGAGCAGCCACACAGCGTTGTGGCCGTGACCCAGGCACCAAGATGGTGTCCGTGCAACGGGGCTGAGGAGGTGTCAGAGGACCTCAACCCAGAAAGCCCAATACCTCTTTGTGTGAGAGAGAGAAGGTGGCAGGGAGGGAGGGAGAGAGCAAATTGGACTCAAGAGGCCTCAAGGCCCAGATGAGGAGAATATAACAGGGATCAGCATGGACTTGAGCTCTGAGGTGAGGGTCAAGGGCAGCTGGGTGGGGACCAGCCCAGACAGAAGACTGAGGTCCACATGTTCTTGACCCTGCTCGGTTCTTTGGCACCTCTGCCTGAGATATAAACTGTCTGACATGGAAGTACAACTCCAGAGAAGGGGGTGGGGAACCTAAGTTAAATAATATTTTGTTTTTGTTTTTTCACTTGGCAGAATGGGGGCTGAAGTTGAAGTTAGGTTTGGTTACTAAACAATAAAGAAAGCAACATTTCTCGCACACCCGACTGTGTGGTCTGAGTTTGCTGCTGCCTATAAACCGAGAAAAAGTTGTAAAATGAAGTACTAATCTCTAGGGTTTAGGTCAGACCGAGTAGTGTCACTCAGCCAGAAGCTGGCTCATGGCTGGCCAGTGCAGAGGTGGTGGCAGGAGCCTCTCCCAACTTCGTGGCAGCACTAAGAATGTCCAACTAACAGTTTAGGCCCAACCCTTGGGGGCCTAAGCCTTTAGTCGGACATCCCCCAAGGGCTCCCTGGCTGCCAGAAGGATGCCTGACTGCAAGCTTAGGCCTGATACCCCGGGGAGTGGGCCTAAGTCGACAGGTGGACATCCCCCAAGGGGTCCTGGACTGAAAATGGGCACAGGCCGGGCTGAGGGACCCCCTGCCGAGTGCACAAATTTTTGTGCACTGGGCCTCTAGTCATAGTATAATGACTTAGCAGAGACTAAAAACAGCTAATTACATCAGGAGAGGCAAGGAAAAGGGATGGTAAGAAAGCTACATCTTATCCATCACAAGAGGAAGGTACCAATCACTAAAATCCACAAACCAAGAAACAAGAGCACATAGGTTATAATTTCAAAATGTGCTATGAGAAATGTACATTTTTTAAGAAAGACAAAAGAATTAAGCACCAGCCCATCGCAGCAAATTTGATAAAACTGACTTTTTTTTTAAAAAAAAATTTTATTGATTTTTTTAGAGAAAAAGATAGAGGGATAGAGAGTAAGAAACATTGATAAGAGAGAAACATCCATCAGTTGCCTCCTGCACACCCCTTACTGGGGATGTACCCGCAACCAAGGTACATGCCCTTGACTGGAATAGAACCTGGGACCTTTCAGTCTGCAGGCTGACACTCTATCCATTGAGCCAAACCGGTCAGGGCTAAATTTGACTTTTTAAAAAATAATGTTTTCATTTATTTCAGAGAGAGAAATGGAGAGGGAGAGAGAGATAGAAACATTGATGAGAAAGAAACATCGATCAGTTTTCTTCTGCATGCCCCTACTGGGGATCAACCCACAACCCAGGCAAGTGACCTGATCGGGAATCAAACCAGTAATCTCCTGCTACATGACACAATGCTCAACCAACGGAGCCCAATCCAGCAGGGCAATAAATTTGACTTTTAAAATAACATGCGTTATCTTTGATTGAAATTTTTATATTGCTTTAAACAAAAGAGGAGGATAAGTTCAACAATGTCAAATGTTACAGAGTGGTCAAAATAAGGGCTTGAGATATCCAGATCTATTAAACAGGTAGTCACTACTGACCCTAAAATGATTTCAGTGGGTTGGTAGGGCAATAAGTCATATTGCACTGGGTTTAAATGGAAGGTAAAAATGCTAGAATACTACTGAAAAAAATACCTTTGCACATTATATTTATGACCCACATTTTGTTAATTGCAGGACTTATTCTCTCCCACTCACTACACATATATGAAAGAACAAAATGAAACAATACAGTACCCCAGTCTGCACTTTTCCTGTCCCAGGAGATCATGTCATCTCAGGAGAGAGTGACATGCTTCCATCAGCAAGTGAGAGAAAAAGAATGAGTCACTTCCTTTTATTCACTCATTCCACACACCTATTAGGAGCCTCCTATGGGCCAAATGGGCCAAGTTCTGCTAGATGATAGGGACACAAAGGTGAGGACCACAAAGTCCTTATCCTCCAGGAGGTCACAGCCTAGTTGAGGGACCTTCACAGCAACACATGCATTTCACTATCACAGAGTACTTGCTATAAAAAAGTAAGTAAAGTGCAAGAGAGAAGTAGGAACTGATTGCCACAGCCCTAGCAACCTCAACAACCAATGTCTAATGAATCCCTCATTCCAGGCCAGGAAGAAAAAACTTAGGGGCCCTTGATTGGATCCCTCCAGCTCTCAGTAACCAAGTGCCTGGAGACTAAATCAACATGTTAAATCTGTGAATAAGCCAAAGTAATTTCTATGTTGCTCAATATCAAAGCGAGTGCCCAGAGAAGTCTTAAAAGTTTCAGTGCTATGCTTCTACTGCCATTCAAATTCTCCTTTGCCTGTAGCCTAATTTTCCTTAGAACCCGGGGTTGTGTTTAACAATTTAATAGAGGGAAGTGAGCATTACTCAGAAAGGTAAACTGAGAGAACTACTTTGCCCAACTCCAAACCATGAAAATCTCTGTAGAGGCAAATAAACCTCTGACTAGTTGTAATCAGGGTCTCCCAAGAGCCCTCTTGGGGCAACTGTTCATACTTACAGTGCCAGTTGGACTCTCAAATATCCCAATCTTGCCATCCTCCAACACCTGGTACAGCACTGTCATGAAGTCTATCTGGATGGAATAGGGTGTGAAGGGAAAAGGGAAATGGGTGCCACCGATCTCCTGGTTTTTATCAGCCATGATCCTAAGGGGAGAAAAATATCTGGTAGTTCTCTGATGAGCCAGGAAGAACCGGCTTGAAATCTAGAACAGTTCTTAAGAGCAGTCTCAATACTGATTACGGATTTTCTCCTTAGGCTCTGCATTATTTGGCAAGCAGAGATCATGTTCTCTCCATCATGTGCATATCCCCATGAAGCCACACCAAATCATGCAATCCACCCAGCGACATTTACCACAAAGGGCTCTAGAACAGTGATGGCGAACCTATGTCACCTCTGACACGCAAACTCATTTTTTTGGTTGATTTTTCTTTGTTAAATGGCATTTAAATATATAAAATAAATATCAAAAATATAAGTCTTTTGTTTTACTATGTTGCAAATATCAAAAAATTTCTATATGTGACACGGCACCAGAGTTAAGTTAGGGTTTTTCAAAAAGCTGACACACCGAGCTCAAAAGGTTCGCCATCACGGTGCTGTCCTCTCCTCTGTTTTTACTCTTTTTACTTATGCTCTCCCCTCTGTCTGAAGTGCCATGTCCCCTGCATGTCACCAGACTGACTCTTGCTCCTTTAAAAAGACTCAGCTCAGCCCCTACCCTCATTCCATCCCATCCCAGGCTAGGAGACTTCCCTGGAATCCCGAGTCCCTGCCTGAGTCACCGTCCCAGTACTTAACCCTTTGACTGGACTTGGTGATTTCTCCCACTACCAGGGGTGGGCAAACTTTTTGACTCGAGGGCCACAATGGGTTCTTAAACTGGACCGGAGGGCCGGAACAAAAGCATGGATGGAGTGTTTGTGTGAACTAATATAAATTCAAAGTAAACATCATTACATAAAAGGGTACGGGCTGGCCTCAAGAATCAGAGCCTTCTGTCTGGCTCCTGCCCTTTTAAAACAGATCACTGGTCAGCCTACAGACATCTAAGGCATCCAGCCTGATCTTATCAGCTCTGCACTTTCTGTCCCTCCAGAGGGAATGACCAGTCCTCAATGACAGCTCAGCTCCTCAGAGAAGTCTCTCCCTTTATTTTTTTAAAAAAATATATTTTATTGATTTTTCACAGAGAGGAATGGAGAGGGATAGAGAGTTAGAAACATCGATGAGAGAGAAACATTGATCAGCTGCCTCCTGCACACCCCCAGTGGCGATGTGCCCGCAACCAAGGTACATGCCCTTGACCGGAATAGAACCTGGGACCCTTCAGTCCGCAGGCCGACGCTCTATCCATTGATCCAAACCAGTTAGGGCAGAAGTCTCTCCCTTTAGTTGGCCACCCTACAGTGGTCAAACACCCTCCCTCCAAATACATGTGCATGCACACACGCAGGCCGCTCTACGGTCACTCTTTGATGTCATTACCCTGCATTTAATTTCTTCATAGTTTTTAGCACTCAACTCAATTCATCCAGTCCTCCCACTACAGTATAAGCTGCATAAAAGAAAGAATTTTGTCTGTCTTGTTCTTCCCTGCCCCTAGCACTCAAAATGCCCGGTGCTTTGACAACTATCAGGGATTCAATAAAAATTTGATGCATAAATAAACAGCCAGCTTGACATGGGAACTGTAGGTGGAGGTTTCTGTTCTTCAGAGGTGTGAGTGGAGGATGTCCCATAACTTAAATATCTAGTGCAAGGCCAGTTCCTTAGTAGTTTCAAACTGTTTTCATATAACCTCACAACAACCATGTGGTCAGTATTATTACTAGCTCTATTTTATAAATGAAGAAACTGACAGTCAGAAAGGTTAAGTAACTTCCCCGGCCGGTGTGGCTCAGTGGTTGAGTATTGACCTATGAACTAGGAGGTCACGGTTCAATTCCTGGTCAGGGCACATGTCTGGGTTGCAGGTTCCATCCCCAGTGGGAGGCGTGCAGGAGGCAGCCGATCAATGATTCTCTCTCCCTTTCCCTTCCTCTTTGAAATCAACATAATTTTTTTTTAAAAGAAAGGTTAAGTGACTTGCCCACAGTCATAAAGCAATTGCCTGAATCCAAGATTTGAACACACATCTGCCAGACCTTCAAGCCCCTAAGCTTTGTATTTCCTCACTCTTCTCTCAACAGGGTAAGGTGAAAATAGACTTGTTTACCAAACTTTAGAATAACAACAAGAAACAATAGAGAAAAAAAGTAATGTTTGCCCCAGCCTGTGGACTGGAAGGGTCCCAGGTTTGATTCCAGTCAAGGGCACATACCTCAGTTGCAGGCTCCTCCCCGGCCCAGGCCCTGGTTGGGGCATGTGCAGGAGGCAACCAATGGATATGTTTCTCTGACATCAATATTTCTCTGTCTTTCCCTCTCTCTTCTACTTACTCTCAAAATCAATAGAAAAATATTCCTGGGTGAGGATTAAAAAAAAAAAAAAAAGGAGAAACCAAGATGGCGGCATAGGGAAACACAGGAAATTGCTGCCTCACACAACAATTTCAAAAATACAACTAAAAGACAAAACAGACATCATCCAGAACCACAGGAAGGCTGGCTGAGTGGAAATTCTACAACTAGAAGGAAAGAGAAAAGCACACTGAGACTCAGAGG
>NW_005358092.1:4683479-4683786 GCF_000412655.1 Myotis brandtii
AGATTACAATTCCTCAGATCCATAAGGGACACACTCAGGGGGCAGACTCAGTGAGCACCAAAGCCCCACTGAAGCAAGTCTTGCCCCAGAAGGGTGTCTCCAGCACAGAAGTTCTCCCACTGAAGACACAGCTTATTCTCACAGTCAATTGGCCTGGAGGTCAATTTCCCAGTGATACCTACAACAATCAAGGCTTAACTACAACAAGACTGTGCACAAAGCCCACAAAGGGGTCCACCAAGAGTGTCCACCTCTGGTAATTGGGGAGGCTGAGCCACTGGGCCCTATAGGACAATTAGCACAGAAA
>NW_005358092.1:4684761-4687170 GCF_000412655.1 Myotis brandtii
GGGAACCGGGTGGAGGGGAGCTATGGGGGGAAAAAAGAGGAACAACTGTAATAATCTGAACAATAAAGATTTAATAAAAATAAAAAAAAGAAGAAGAAGCAGTAATTATTTCACTCCTCGTGGATGGTAATCATGGATTTCATTATTCCAGAAACGGCACAAGCTAAGTCAGAAGTTAAAGAAGGGTTTAGATAAATCCACAAATAGTAGATACACTATGTGTGCTTTAAGAATGCTTGGTGTAGCTTTTTCTGACCTCTTCAGATTGGCTGCCTGAAGGACAACCATGACCTTCCACACAAGTTCTCCCTAGAATTCCCCACCAGTGCTAAGGCACAAACCTCATGCTCATTAAATGAGGTAATAAGATGTTATGTGAAAGTGTTCATTTTCTTCAGTCTTCAATTAACACTTGTTATTTACTTAGGGATAAACTATTGCTACTGACTGAACTGTGTCCCACCCTCCCTCAAATTCATGTGTTAAAGCCCTAACCCCCAACATGAGACTCTATTTTATTTGGAGGAAGGGCTTTTAGGAGGCAATTAACATAAAATGAAAAGGATAATTAAGATTAAATTAAGGCATAACAGTGGGCCCTAATCCTTATTAAGATTGGTGGCCTTCTAGGAGTAAGAGAGCTCTCTCTCTCTCTTTTTAAAAAAAATATATTTTATTGATATTTTACAGAGAGGAAGGGAGAGGGATAGAGAGTTAGAAACATCGATGACAGAGAAACATAGATCAGCAGCCTCCTGAACACTCCCTCCTGGGTATGCGCCCACAACCAAGATACATGCCCTTGACCGGAATCGAACCTGGGACCCTTGAGTCCGCAGGCTGACGCTCTATCCACTGAGCCAAACCGGTTACGGCAGAGAGCTCTCTTTTTACCAGCCACGTGAGGACAAGTACTAGTAAGAAGGGGACCAATCTTCTGCAAGACAGGAAAAGGGTCCTGGGCAGGGAACAGAATAGGCTGGGAACTTAATCTTCGACTTCCAGCTTCTAGAACTGTGAGGGAAAAAAAAAAAAAAAAAAAAAACTCTGGCCCTGGGCAGCCTGGCCAGTGTGCCAAGTGGTTAGAGCATCAGCTTGCAGCTCCAGGGTCCTGGTCAAGGGTACCTCGGTGGCAAGTGCCCCAGCCCTGGTAGGGGCGGGAGCAACCAATCTGTTTCTCTCCCACGATGTTTCTCTCTCCCCCCCTCTCCTACTTCCTTTCCACTCTCTCTAGAAATCAATGGGGAAAATATCCTCGGGTGAGAATTAAAATAGAACAAAAACAAACAAAAAATAGTCTGTTGTTTAAGCCACCCAATGTATGGCATTTTGTTATGGCAGCCAGAGAAGACAGAAACAATGTAAAAGCACAATCCCCATTTTAAGCCCCTAAAATGCTTTAACTTCACACACCTGGGAGACAACACAGCCCCAAAAGAAAACGTTTTCTGCACCTACAGTTAATCCAGGCACAGCACCAGCGGGGCTGCAATGCTCCCACAGCAGGGGACATGGCCTGGCCTCCCACCTCCATCCTCAGAGCTCTCACATCCTGTAGGAAAAACCTGCTACTTGGTGTTTTTTCCACTTTTCATTGCACATCCTCCAACAATCTGGTCAATTCCATTCAACCGAACCCTCTTGACTGGACCCCACTCCACCTTGCTTTTCTGAAGGGCAGAGCCATTAACAGTATGGGCTCTGAGGTCAGGCTTCTAAATTTGGGACCCCAGCTGTATTCTTGCCTAAGTTAATAGCCCTAACCCTCAGTTTCCCCGCGCGTAAAGGAGAGACAGATAAAACTGCATATCCATAAGGCTGCAGTGACCACTAAATAAGTAACTTATAAAAAGCGGTTAGCACAGATGGGTTACTGAAGTCCCAGGTGCTTGTTAGTTATTATTACTCCAAAGCACCACTCCAGTTCCAACTGCAGATCCCGCCCTCACTCACCTCCCATTCGCCCTTGCACAGGTTTCTCGCCTATCAATCACACGTTAGCTCCGCCCCTCCATGTCGCGAAGGTTTTTCCCGCTCCCGACGCCCCCGGCCCCTCCGCAAACAGCCACTGGTTAGCACTTACACCGGAGGACGTCCTTTCTCATGTAGGTTCTCCTGTCCTAAGCTTTGTTACCACGCGACACCGTGACCACTCTCTTCCCGGGCAAGACAGCTTCGTTTCAGGCCAGGCGGCTGAGGTATCAGAGATAAGGTCGAGGAGCTTAAAAGCGCGGCTCCGCCCCGTCGAGGAGCATACAGGCCTGCCACAACACGCGCCACTGCGCGTGCTCACTTGGGGACGTGGGCGTGGTCTCTTTTTGCACCACTGCGCTTGCGCGGCTGGCTCAGAGCAGGACTGTTTCCTGGAGGTAGGAAGGCTGCAGGTGATGGACCCTGGGCCAGCCTTTC
>NW_005358092.1:4687427-4692136 GCF_000412655.1 Myotis brandtii
ATAAACTATTGCTACTGACTGAACTGTGTCCCACCCTCCCTCAAATTCATGTGTTAAAGCCCTAAACCCCAACATGAGACTCTATTTTATTTGGAGGGAGGGCTTTTAGGAGGCAATTAACATAAAATGAAAAGGGTAATTAAGATTAAATTAAGGTATAACAGTGGGTCCTAACCCTTATTAAGATTGGTGGCCTTCTAGGAGTAAGAGAGAGCTCTCTCCTTACCAGCCATGTGAGGACAAGTACTAGTAAGAAAGGGACCGACCTTCTGCAAGACAGGAAAAGGGTCCTGGACAGGGAACAGACTAGGCTGGAACCTTAATCTTCAACTTCCCAATTTCTAGAACTGTAAGGAAAAAGAAAAGGAAAAAGAAAAGAACTCTGGCCCTGGCCAGTGTGTCAAGTGGTTAGAGCATCAGCTTGCAGCTCCAAGGGTCCTGGTCAAGGGTACCTGGGGTGCAAGTTCCCCAGCCCTGGTAGGGGCGGGAGGCAACCAATCTATGTTTCTCTCCCAGGATGTTTCTCTCTCCCCCGCCCCCTCCTACTTCCTTTCCACTCTCTCTAGAAATCAATGGGGAAATATCCTCGGGTGAGAATTAAAATACAACAAAAACAAACAAACAAAATACTCTATTGTTTAAGCCACCCAATGTATGGCGTTTTGTTATGGCAGCCAGAGAAGACAGAAACAATGTAAAAGCACAATCCCCATTTTAAGCCCCTAAAATGCTTTAACTTCACACACCTGGGAGACAACACAGCCCCAAAAGAAAACGTTTTCTGCACCTACAGTTAATCCAGGCACAGCACCAGCGGGGCTGCAATGCTCCCACAGCAGGGGACATGGCCTGGCCTCCCACCTCCATCCTCAGAGCTCTCACATCCTGTAGGAAAAACCTGCTACTTGGTGTTTTTTCCACTTTTCATTGCACATCCTCCAACAATCTGGTCAATTCCATTCAACCGAACTCTCTTGACTGGACCCCACTCCACCTTGCTTTTCTGAAGGGCAGAGCCATTAACAGTATGGGCTCTGAGGTCAGGCTTCTAAATTTGGGACCCCAGCTGTATTCTTGCCTAAGTTAATAGCCCTAACCCTCAGTTTCCCCGCGCGTAAAGGAGAGACAGATAAAACTGCATATCCATAAGGCTGCAGTGACCACTAAATAAGTAACTTATAAAAAGCGGTTAGCACAGATGGGTTACTGAAGTCCCAGGTGCTTGTTAGTTATTATTACTCCAAAGCACCACTCCAGTTCAACTGCAGATCCCGCCCTCACTCACCTCCCATTCGCCCTTGCACAGGTTTCTCGCCTATCAATCACACGTTAGCTCCGCCCCTCCATGTCGCGAAGGTTTTTCCCGCTCCCGACGCCCCCGGCCCCTCCGCAAACAGCCACTGGTTAGCACTTACACCGGAGGACGTCCTTTCTCATGTAGGTTCTCCTGTCCTAAGCTTTGTTACCACGCGACACCGTGACCACTCTCTTCCCGGGCAAGACAGCTTCGCTTCGGCTGAGGTATCAGAGATAAGGTCGCGGAGCTTAAAAGCGGGGCTCTGCTCCGTCCCCAGAGGAGCGTGCAGCGCTGCCACGCCCCGCGCCACTGCGCGTGCTCACTTGGGGACGTGGGCGTGGTCTCTTTTTGCACCACTGCGCTTGCGCGGCTGGCTCAGAGCAGGACTGTTTCCTGGAGGTAGGAAGGCTGCAGGTGATGGACCCTGGGCCAGCCTTTCTGACCACACACAGCCTTTGGGCTTAATGCCAACCTGCGACCTCCCTTGCAGTCTTGCCCGGTGCAGGATGTTTGATCCTCCCCCTATTGGCGCAGATGTTGTAATCTCCACAGATGATTGGCTTGAAGAAATGGGCTCATATTTACCAAACACTGAGGGCAAAAAGGCTAGCAGAGAATTGAGAAACCAGTATTCTGATCCTCGCTCTTGCCAGGCCTTAATATGTGAACGTGTTCTTTTTACCTCTGAATGGACAGTACTCGCCTCAACTAGGTTGTACAGTAACTTGGACGTCTTCTTTTTTCCAATTTCAATTGTCGTGCAATATGATATTAGTTTCAGGAGTATAACAATACTGATTGGACATTTATGTGACTTACCTAGTGATCACACAATTAAATCTAGTACCCATCTGACACCATACTTACCTATTAAAATGTTATTGACTTTCCTGTATGCTCTACTTTACTTCCTCTTAACTGTTTTTATAATAACTGGCAATTTAAATATATATTTTTATAGATTTCAGAGAGGAAAGGGGAGGGAGAGAGAGACAAAAACATCAATGATGAGAATCATTGATTGGCTGTCTCCTGCACACCCACTACTGGGGATCACCCGCAAACCAGGCATGTGCCCTGACTGGAATCAAACCTGGGACTCTGAGTCCAAGGGTGGATGCTCTATCCACTGAGCCAAACCACATAGGGCTATAACTGGCAATTTGTACTTAATTTCTTCACCTTTTCCCTGAACCCCCTTCCATCTGGCAACCGACAATTTGTTCTCTATGTGATTTTGTTTCGGTTTTGCTTGTTCGTTCGTTTTGTAAATTCCCCATATGAATGAAATCCTTTGTTGTTTGTCTTATTTCACTTAGAATAATACCCTCTCGGCCTATTCGTGTTGTTGCAAGTGGCAAAATTTCATTCCTTTTTATGATTAATATTCTATTATATATGTACCACATCTTTATTCATTCTTTATCAATCTATGGATGGACACTTAGGCTGCTTCCATATCTTGGTTCTTGTAATAATGGTGCAATGAACATAGGGCTGCATATATCTTTTCAAATTAGTGTCTTGGATTCCTTTAGATAAATATCCAGAAGTGGATTTTTTGGTCATAAAGTAGTTCTATTTTAAATTTTTTTGAGGACCCTCAGTACTGTTTTCTACAGTGGCTGCACCATTTACAATCTCACCAACAGTGCACAAGGATTCCCTTTTCTCACCAGTCTGCATTCCCACCAGCAGTGCACAAGTGTTCCTTTTTCTCCACATCCTCTCCAGCACTTGTCGTTTGTTGATTTGTTGATGATAGCCATTCTGACAGGTGTGAGATGGTACCTCATTGTTGTTTTGATTTGCATCTCTCGGATGATTAGTGACTTTGAGCATGTTTTCATATGTCTCTTGGCTTTCTGAATGTCCTCTTTTGAAAGGTGTCTATTTAGATCCTTTGCCCATTTTTTGATTGGATTGTTTATCTTCTTTTTGTTAAGTTGTATGAGTTCCCTATAAATTTTGGAGATTAGGCCCTTATCAGATATGACGTTGGCAAATATGTTTTCCCACGCAGTGGGTTTTCTTGTTGTTTTGTTGATGGTTTCTTTTGCTGTGCAGAAGCTTTTTATTTTGATGTAGTCCCATTTGTTCATTTTCTCTTTAGTTTCAACTGCCCTAGGAGCTGTATCAGTGAAGAAATTGCTTTGGCATATGTCTGAGATTTTGTTGCCTTTGGATTCTTCTAGAATTTTTATGGTTTCCTGTCGTACATTTAAGTCCTTTATCCATTTTGAGTTTATTTTTGTGTATGGTGTAAGTTGGTGGTCTAGTTTCATTTTCTTGCATATATCTGTCCAATTTTCCCAACACCATTTATTGAAGAGACTATCTTGGCTCCATTGTATGTTCTTGCCTCCTTTGTCAAATATTAATTGAGCATATTGGTTCGGGCTAATTTCTGGACTCTCTATTCTATTCCACTGATCTATATGTCTGTTCTTGTGCCAGTACCAGGCAGTTTTGAGAACAGTGGCTTTGTAATACATCTTGATATCTGGTATTGAGATCCCACCTACTTTGTTCTTTCTCAGGATCGCTGCAGCTATTCGGGGTCTTTTTTTATTCCAGATGAATTTTTGGAGAGTTCGTTCTAGATCTTTGAAGTAGGCCATTGGTATTTTAATGGGAAGTGCGTTGAATTTATAGATTGCTTTGGGTAGTATGGACATTTTAATGATGTTGATTCTACCAATCCAAGAACATGGTATGTTCTTCCATCTCTTTATGTCTTCCTCTATCTCTTTTTTCAATGTCCTGTAGTTTTCTGAGTAGAGGTCTTTTACCTCTTTAGTTAAGTTTATTCCTAGGTATCTTAATTTTTTTGGTGCGATGGTAAATGGGATTGTTTTTATAATCTCTCTTTCTGAAAGTTCACTATTGGTGTATAGAAATGCCTCAGATTTCTTGGCATTAATTTTGTATCCTGCTACTTTGCCAAATTCATGTATTAAGTCTAGTAGTTTTTTGATGGAGTCTCTAGGGTTTTGTATGTATAATATCATGTCGTCTGCAAATAAGGACAGTTTTACTTCCTCTTTTCCAATTTGGATGCCTTTTATTTCTTCTTCTTGTCTAATTGCAATGGCTAATACTTCCAGGACTATGTTGAAGAGGAGTGGTGAGAGTGGGCATCCCTGTCTTGTTCCTGTTCTTAGGGGAAATGGTGTTAGTTTTTGCCCATTGAGTATGATGTTGGCTGTGGGCTTGTCATATATGGTTTTTATTATGTTGAGGTATGATCCTTCTATTCCCACCTTGCTGAGAGTTTTTATCAAAAATGGGTGTTGGTTTTGTCAAATGCTTTTTCTGCATCAATTGATATGACTATGTGGTCTTTTTTCTTTCAATTTGTTTATGTGGTGTATAACGTTTATTGATTTTCGGATATTGTACCATCCTTGCA
>NW_005358093.1:0-13577 GCF_000412655.1 Myotis brandtii
CTCCCTTCCTCTCTGAAATCAGTAAAAATACATCTTATAAATAAATAAATAAATAAATAAGTACTTTATGTTCATCATACTCACCCCAAGGACAAAGCATTCAGTGGGGACAGCATGAATATTCAACACGAGAGATTTTTCTTCATTCCTGATTAATAGTCATCAAAATACTGTCTTATAGGCCCCACATTGATCCAAGAGAAAAACAAGTATGGGATCATTAATCTCTTTTGCAATCCGATAAGACAGTGAAAGGACATCGGATTAAGGTAGGTAGGGAACCTGCCGGCCTGCATCCTAACCATGGGTGTGAGAATTAATTCCTAGTGCCCACTATGGTTTTCTGAGCACATGAAACTAGAGTACAATGAAATAAAAAGAGAGTTGAGTACTTTGTAAGTAATAAACCTATAAAGAGGCATTAAGTTATTTTATCATTTCATTCATGTGATACACTGGTGGTTAGTTTTAAACCCATCCAGACACATTTTCAGAAATGCATTCCTCATTAGCTTCCCTTGAAGGCGAGGTGGCTAGAACTGTAAAGTGTCTGAAAGTTAAACTTCAAATGTCTTTAGCTACATAAATTGTAAAATGCCCTGGAATGTATCAGCTCCCTCAAAATAAAGAACTCTATCACGCAGCCAGCATGGCTCAGTGGTTGAGCGTTGACCCATGAACCAGGAAGTCACGGTTCAATTCCTGGTCAGGGCACATGCCTGGATTGCGGGTTCGATCCCCAGTAGTGCAAGCAGCCATTCAATGATTTTCTCTCATCATTAAGGTTTCTATCCCTCTCTCCCTCTCCCTTCCTTTCTCCGAAATCAACAAAAACACATTTTAAAAAAACCTCTCTCATAAAATGTTAGTGACAAAAAATGTGATTTAAAAAAACACAAGTTCAGAAACAATATGTGCTCATTATGTGTGACTCGTGATCTTAAAAAGAATCCTATGTAATAAAAGGCTAATATACAAATAGACCAAACAGCAGAATGACTGGTCACTATGACGCACACTGACCACCAGGGGGCAGACACACGACGCAGGAGCTTCCCCGTGGTGGTCAGTGCATTCCCACAGGGGAGTGACGCTCAGCCAGAAGCCCTGAGCCAGGCTCATGGCTGGCGAGCGCAGCAGCAGTGGTGGGAGCCTCTCCTGCCTCCCCTGCAGTGCTAAGGATGTCCTACTGGTGGGGAGCAGGCCTAAGCCATCAGTCAGACATCCCCTGAGGGCTCCTGGACTGCGAAAGGGTGCAGGCCGGGCTGAGGGACCACCTCCCCCCCCCAAGTGCACAAATTTTGTGCACTGGGCCTCTAGTTTAAAATAACTCCAAAGTTACTGATTTTGTTCATCATTTTATAAAATCTAAAAGTTCAATTTTAGATTATACAATGGAAAATGTTTTTAAAGAATACAACTAACAAGGAGTTTGGGTCCCCACGAATTTCAACAGGAATAAATCCATCTCTTGAACAGGCCACTTTAGAATTCTTTTCTGACATTTGAAAATGTGTATATTTTGGTATTTTTCACTGAAAGACACACTGTCGCTAGCCTTCCAGACACACTTGGTACTGCATTCTGGTGCACGGTATTCATAATGTCTCGATGCATGTTTTGGTTTAAATGGATATTGTTAACGGTGGCCTTTGGGCTTGATTGTTTAGCTGACATAGGTTCTAAGAAGGTGAAGAATGAGGTGTCTGGTGAGCCTTGTGTATGGGGACAACGACGCCTGGTTCGGACTTCACTTGGAATTCCACAGCCGTGGCGCTGCCAGCCTGCGCGGTGTGCTTGGCACCTACTAATTGTGGAAGAGGCGCTGCTGATTGCACAGACAGGGCACATGCTAATCATCCTCAGAGCACTGCATCGCCCGAGGCACCAAAACCCATTGAACAAGGATTAGCAACGTGGTTTAAAACTGGGCCCTAAATTGCTTCTGTGTGTAGGGTCCCCAGAAGCTCCGGCCGATCTATCTCAGGTGCGAAGGCACATAACACCCACAGGCTTAATTTTCAACGCACGAGGGCCTGCGGCTGCTCAGAGCTCGAGGACTCACTTCGCAGCAGGCATCCCAGTTTGGTTTTCTCTGCAACCATTTCCCTCCCAAGGCCACCAACCCACTGTACTTTGTACACTTGCACTTTTCACTGACTCTTCCTATCCTTAAAAAATGCCCTAGAAATGGTGCCTAGAGATGACACGTGGGTCCTTCTCTGCATCTTTCTAAGAATAAGATGTTCTGTGAGTTGAGTGGTGAAATATGTTGTGTAACATTCAGAGACACACAGGGAAATGTCTCGTGGGGTTGTGTTCTCACGGGATCTCAATGGTTTAACGAGACTGCCTTTCACCGGGGCAAACCTAGGTCGTGTGTCTAATGGCATGTAAATTGTCTAGTTTTAAATGGTTACTTTGTGTTTGGTGTATTACACAGATGTGGTATAACTTTGTGTACCATTGCCTAATACATGAGATATACTTATTAAAATGTAAAATGGCCCTAGCCCGTTTGGCTCAGTGGGTAGAGTGTTGGCCCGTGGACTGAAGTTTCTCTCTCTCTCTGTCTCTCCCCTTCTCTTCCACTTTGTCTAAAAATCAATGGAAAAATGTCCACAGGTGAGGATTAACAACAACAACAAAGTAAAATATTACAGCTCTCGATTCCCACTGAATAATCATGTGACCAGCAAGTTGATTCATTGCTTTGGGCCTCCATTTCTACATCCGCAAAATAAAATTAAAATAGAAATAAAACAAAGATAGGGGAATTTGAATCTCATTGTGGCAATGCATGTAACAACGTTTTAGAACTTCAAATGCCCACTGTTTTCCATGTGTGTACATATGTGCTGACTCATAGGCATGAGCTACTCACTTCGCCAATGTTTAAACAAACATAGATAACTGTAATGAGGAAAGAAGTGAGAGACAAGAGTACGGTATGTAGAGATTAATCTACTTTTAAAAATATATTTTTCATGTTAAAATGAGCTGCACGTATTTTCAAAGCAATACTTTCAAAGTAACCTGACCAACACCTGAAATTCTAGACAGAGAACTGGTCACTAACACGCATTGGGATAAAATCTGTCCATTCCACGTGTAGACAGTCAGACCTTAATTACCTGAATTGTTCTTCACTCTCCAGCTCCAACTTCATAAAAGTATATAAAAATTAACTTCAATGTTTATAATTTCAAATGAAGTTGAATACCGCTGTTGGTGACATATCCTTAAACCTACATTGAGTGGGAAACTTACTAACATTATCATATTGAATCATAGGTGTGTCACCTCATTTCTTGAATATCAAGGTGTGCTCACCTATGCATCCATTATAATTATGAGTCACTGAATATTCTGATCAGTGTGTTCAAGACTACAGTGGGTTTTTAAATTATGTTTCCTCCTAAAATCCAAATTCTTTGAATGACAGGTTTGTAGCTGTCACTTCCGGGAGTGTTTTAGGTGTTACTAACCAGCGCTTCGAGGTTTTCTATTAATCACGGAACAAGCATTAGGCACCTGTGGCTGGCCAGGTGCTCTGGGGTCCACAGAAGCTCCGGCCAATCTATCTCAGATGCGAAGGCACATAACACCCACCTGCTTCATTTTCAACGCACGTGGGCCTGCGGCTGCTCAGAGCTCAAGGACTCACTTCCCAGCAGGCGTCCCATTTTGGTTTTCTCTGCAACCATTTCTCTCCCAAGGCCGCCAACCCACTCTACTTTGTACACTTGCACTTTTCACTGACTCTTCCTATCCTTAAAAAATGCCCTAGAAATGGTGCCTAGAGATGACACCTGGGTCCTTCTCTACATCTGTCTAGGGAATAAGATGTTCTGTGAGTTGAGTGGTGAAATACGTTGTGTAACATTCACAGACACTCAGAGAAATGTCTCTGGGAGTTGTGTTCTCACAGGATCTCAATGGTTTAACGAGACTGCCTTTCACTGGGGGCAAACCTATGTCTTGTGTTTAATGGCATATAAATTGTCTGGTTTTAAATGGTTACTTTGTGTTTGATGTATTACACAGATGTGGTATAACTTTGTGTACCATTGCCTAATACATGTGATATACTTATTAAAATGTAAAATGGCCCTAGCCCGTTTGACTCAGTGGGTAGAGTGTTGGCCCGTGCACTGAAGTTTCTCTCTCTCTCTGTCTCTCCCCCTCTCTTCCATTTTGTCTAAAAATCAATGGAAAAATGTCCTCAGGTGAGGATTAACAACAACAACAACAAAAAAGTAAAATATTACCACTCTCGATTCCCACTGAATAATCATGTGACCGGCAAGTTGATTCATTGCTTTGGGCCTCCATTTCTACATCTACAAAATAAAATTAAAATAGAAATAAAACAAAGATAGGGGAATTTGAATCTCATTGTGGCAATACATGTAACAACGTTTTAGAACTTCAAATGCCCACTATTTTCCATGTGTGTACATATGTGCTGACTCATAGGCATGAGCGACTCACTTGGCCAATGTTTCAACAAACATAGATAACTGTAATGAGGAAAGAAGTGAGAGACAAGAGTACAGTATGTGGAGATTCGTCTACTTTTAAAATTATATATGTCATATTAAAATGAGCTGCATGTATTTTCAAAGCAATACTTTCAAAGTAACTAGACTAACACCAGAAATTCTAGAGAGAGAACTGGTCGCTAACACGCATTGGGATAAAATCTGTCCATTCCACGTGTAGACAGTCAGACCTTAATTACCTGAATTGTTCTTCACTCTCCAGCTCCAACTTCATAAAAGTATATAAAAATTAACTTCAATGTTTATAATTTCAAATGAAGTTGAATACCGCTGTTGGTGACATATCCTTAAACCTACATTGAGTGGGAAACTTACTAACATTATCATATTGAATCATAGGTGTGTCACCTCATTTCTTGAATATCAAGGTGTGCTCACCTATGCATCCATTATAATTATGAGTCACTGAATATTCTGATCAGTGTGTTCAAGACTACAGTGGGTTTTTAAATTATGTTTCCTCCTAAAATCCAAATTCTTTGAATGATAGGTTTGTAGCTGTCACTTCCGGGAGTGTTTTAGGTGTTACTAACCAGCGCTTCGAGGTTTTCTATTAATCACGGAACAAGCATTAGGCACCTGTGGCTGGCCAGGTGCTCTGTGCCAGTGCCCAGCACACGGGCCTGACCCTGCCTAAGGACGTGCAGCTGCCAGGGAGATAGATGGGAAACACTGCCTGTTTGGGAGCAGGTAGACGGAGCCTGGGACCCAGCCCCCACAGAACCATGGCCACCCTCCTCAGGATGCCAAGATCTCGGCCACCTGCTTCCCAGTGTTGCTTGGAATACATTTTATCCACATTCTGGTCTTCTAGATTGAACAGGAATTCTGTGGGATCACACTCACGAGGCTAATGTCGCCCACTTGCCCCCAAACCAAGGGGCCACGCCCTCCAGGGTGAGGAAGCAACAGCCTTGCCCATCATGTTCGAAGGCCCAGAGAGCCCAGAGGCCGGGCTGTGGAGGGAAATCACCTCCCAGGAAACTGCCAGGAGACAAGGTTTCTCCATCTGCACATGGGCCACCTGCTCTGTTTACTCATTTGTCTCATGAAAAGAGAGAACACAATCAGCAAGTACGGTAACAGCTAATGACAGGAAAACGTGCAGACCTGCCCATTGTCACCCCTCCCATGACGCTCTTAAATCCTCCTCATCTGTTCTTTTCTTATCTGTGTTGAAGGACAGAACCTTATTATTTACTAGAGGCCCGGTGCACGAATTGGTGCACCAGTGGGTCCCTCAGCCTGGCCTGTGGGATCCGGTCAAAACCAGCTCTCTGACATTCCCCGAGGGGTCCTGGATTGCAAGAGGGTGCAGACCAGGCCGAGGGACCCCACCGGTGCATGATTGGAACTGGGGAGGGATGTAGGAGGTTGGCCAGTGGGGAGGAACTGCAGGAGGGCTCCAGGGTGTGTCTGGCCCATCTCGCTCAGTCCCAATCAGCCAGACCCCAGCAGCAAGCTTACCTACCAGTCAGAGCATCTGCCCCCTGATGGTCAGTGAACATCATAGCGACTGGTTGACCAGTTGACTCTCTGCCCCCTGGTGGTCAGTGCACATCATAGTGAGTGGTTGAGCAGCCTTAGCATATCATTGGCATATTATGCTTTGATTGGTTGTTCAGTTGTTCTGCCGTTCAGTCTATTTGCATATTACCCTTTTATTATATAGGATATTTTAGGTTACTTTTAAAGTCTCAGCCACCAAGAAGCTGGTTTTACACATTTAATAAGATTAGACAGTGAGACCAAACAAGCAGAAATTAAGGCAAAACGTATCCCTGTGGTATCAGATGTGCCAAGGACTTTACTCTAGAACCAAACCCCAAATCACTCAGACTCCCCTTGGAATGGAACAGCTGATAGGCCTGGACAAAGCCTCTTACGTGACTTCATCTGGTTCCTGAAATGAACATCCTGCTTTACTGATTAATTTAGAGAGCAATGAAGGAAAGAACAAAATAACAAATTGATCTTTAAATTTCATCAGAATATTTCCAGATAATACGCGACCTTACCCTGCAGACACTGACAATTGCATTTAACATTCTTACTTAAACAGTGATTTTATAATCACTATTCCCGATTTTTGTTTAACTGAAGAAAGGCCCATTACTTAAAAAAAAAATATTGATATCAGGGAGAGAAGAGAGAGAAAGAGAGAGAGAAACATCAATGATGAGAGAGTTTCATTGATTGGCTGCTTCCTGCACACCCCCTACAGACAATCAAGCCCACAACTGGGGCATGTGTCCTGACTGGGAATCGAACCCTAACCTCCTGGTTCATAGATTGACATTCAACCGCTGAACCATGCCTGCCCGCCAAAGGCCCGTTACTTTTCATTCTTGTTTGCACAGCTCTGAACAAACCTATTATTGAATACTAGAGGCACGGTGCACAAAATTTGCGCACAGGAGGGGGGTGGGCCCCTCAGCCCAGCCTGCACCCTCTCTAATCCGGGACCCCTTGGGGGATGTCTGACTGGATTGGGCCTAAACTGGCAGTCAGACATCCCTCTTACAATCCTGGACCACTGGCTCCTAATCGCTCACCTGCCTGCCTGCCTGGCTGCCCCTAACTGCCCCCCCTGCTGGCCTGATTGCCCTTCACTGCCTCCGTGTACCTACCTGATCGCCCTTAACTGCCTCTGCTGCTGGCTTAGTCACCCTTAACTGCCCCCCACTGCCAACCAGGTCACCCCCAACTGCCCTGTCCCTGCCGACCTGGTCACTCCTAACTGTCCTCCTGTCGGCCTGGTCACCTCCAACTGCGCCCCCCGCCGCCAGCCTGGTCGCCCCACGCAGCCTGCTTGTTCAGTCATTTGGTCATCCCTCACTAACCCTCCCACTGGCCTGGTCATAGGCAGCCATCTTTGTGAGGGTGTGATGGTCAATTTGCATATTACCTCTTTATTATATAGGATTATAAAACAGTATAAAGTTATAAAACTACTGTCTTCAAATAAAATAAAACAGTATAAAACTACTGTCTTCAAATAAATCACTCGCACATCAAGGCTTGAGCTTCCTCCTAGAAGGAGACCGACAGACCGACATCCTAGTCTGCTCTCGGGCATCACACGTCTTCCCACCCCCAGCTCTGCACCCGAAGGTGTCCCAGCGCCTCTCTCCGGAGGCACGTCTCCACCTTTGCCATGTGGCCAGACACTGGTCCTGAACAGGGGATTCCAGTCAAGATGCAAAACTGAAGGACAGAGTGAAATCAGACTTTGTAGGTACTAAAACCGGAATTTCAAAAATAGTCCCCTTTTTTTATTTTAAAATAACACATTAAAAAGATCATCTCCCCTCAGATTCCCTTAGAAATCATCCAAAACCAGAAGAAAGACCCCCAGCCTTTGCATACCCGCAGGCCTTTGCACACCCACAGGCCTTTGCATACCCGCAGGCCTTTGCACACCCACAGGCCTTTGCATACCCGCAGGCCTTTGCACACCCACAGGCCTTTGCATACCCGCAGGCCTTTGCACACCCACAGGCCTTTGCATACCCGCAGGCCTTTGCACACCCACAGGCCTTTGCATACCCGCAGGCCTTTGCACACCCACAGGCCTTTGCATACCCGCAGGCCTTTGCACACCCACAGGCCTTTGCATACCCACAGGCCTTTGCATGTCTGTGGGTGACCTGCTGCTCCCCCTGCTGCCGGCAGGACTGGAATAAACGCTCACATAGGATCCAGCGCTGTCTCTGCTGAATTGGCTCAGGTGGTGACAGGCGCCCAGACCCCTTGGCTGTCCAATTACAAGCTGAGAAGCAGAGGCGAACTGAGTTCACTGACAAGCCTCACACACATCATGGGCGCATCCCGCCCCAGGGAGTACAGCCAGGCCCCTCTGCACACAGATATGTTGCCAATAATTGATAAGGAAATCTTTATCCTGTTCAAAAGAGCGTAGTAAGGAGAAACCAGAGTAGATCCCATATGAAGATTAAAAGAATAGAGAAGAAAAGAAAGAGGGAAAAAATCTAAACAAATACATTCCCCCAAAAACGCTTCCATGTTACCAATGGATACTGTGGTCAAAGGTAGAGCCCCAGGTGTATATAAATTTATGACTCAGTCCCTGACTGGTTTGGCTCAGTGGATAGAGCATTGGTCTGCAGACTGAAGGGTCCCAGGTTCGATTCCAGTCAAGGGCATGTACCTTGCTTGCGGGCACATCCCCAGTAGGGGGTGTGCAGGAGGCAGCTGATCAATTTTTCTCTCTCATCAACGTTTCTAGCTCTCTATCCCTCTCCCTTCCTCTCTGTAAAAAATCAATAAAATATATAAAAAATTATGACTCAGTGACTCCAAGAAGACAAGGCCCATATCTTCAGGGAGGATACAGGACATGGCAGGGGATGGAGCTGTGACTCATCAGAGCCCGGGCAGAATGAGAAGAAAACTAGAGTACATTACTCTACAAGACTATTTCTGACGCATTCACCAAAAACGCATAATGGAAGCTTTTGAAGAAAAAAATATATCAAGCAAAATGAAATGGAAAGAAACTCTCATTGAAGGAAAAACAATCCTATATAATAAAGAGGTAATATGCAAATTGACCCCGACACCCTCATGTCACAAGATGGCCACCCCACATCATCACAAGATGGCCACCCCCATGTCGTTACAAGATGGCCGGCAGGGGAGGGCAGTTGGAGATGACCAGGCCTGCAGGGGAGGGCAGTTGGGGGCGATTGAGCCAGCAGGGGAGCAGTTAGGTGTCAATCATGCTGGCAGGCAAGTGAGCTGTTGGGAGCCAGCAGTCCCGGATTGTGAGAGGGATATCCCTGTGGGATCGGGCCTAAACCAGCAGTCAGACATCCCCCAAGGCATCCAAGATTGGAGAGGGTGCAGGCTAGGCTGAGGGACACCCCTCCCCAGTGCACAAATTTCATGCACCTGGCCTCTAGTTAAATAAATAAAATACACAGAGATTCTTGGATCTCTGATTTTTTACTTTATCCCAGAAGGACTGGCCAGCAAATTTCAGGAAAGAAGCACATGTGACACACACCTGGGTGGGCAGGGGGTGTAGAATTATCATTATTTGTAGAGAATATGATTATTTGCTGGGGGAGGGCAATAAGATGAAAGAAAAACTACAATTTTAAGAGAAATCACTCAGATGGCTGAGTATGAAATGAATTTCCATAAACCACAGTCTTCGAAAAGGCAAATAAAAAATTAAAAAGCTAGTGGAAGAAAATGTCACTTACAATATCACCAAAATGGTAAAATACCTAGAAATGAGTTTAAGAAATATGTGAGCTCTGGATAAAATGATAACTTGTCAGTGTTACCAAAGGACACGGGAGATGGAAAATGTGGACGGCCACGCCAGGTAGGAGCCTTGATCACACAAAGATGTCAGTCACTGAATGAATCGGCAATCTTCATGCAGCCCCAACAGAAATGTCACTTTAAAAAAAGATCAAACCAGACAGTTGTAAATACGCAAAATCAGCATGCAATAATAACTGGGATAATGTTAACAATAAGGGGGGAGGGGAGACTGGCTGACCAGATACTCAAATATTTTATAAAATTAGTTTAATTAATAGTATGAGCTATTTATGCATGACTAGAAAAACAGGTCAACAGAACAGAGATGACAAAATCCAGAATTGGACCTAATGCATACAGGAAGGCAGGTTAGTGACAATAGTATTTCAAATGAGTGTGGGGAAGATGGATTATTTAACAAAGGGTTTTCAGGAAACTTAATAGAGACATGCAAAAAAAATAGATTTATTTCTAATTCATGTCTTATACAAAATAAATTCCAAAAAATCAAAGACTTAAACATGAAGATACTCTAAAAGTACTAAAAGGAAACATAAAATAAATAGATTTATAATCTCAGAAAAGGGATGCCTTTCTGAATGCATTGCAAAACCAGAAACCATAAAAGAAATGATACATTTAACGGCGTGCAAATTTAAATTTTCTGCATGTAGTGAAAAAGCCACAAAAATCAAAAGATGAGTGGCAAATAGGAGATAAAAGTTACAGCGTACATCAGTCACAGAGGACTAATTCCTTAAACATTAGAATGTTATAAATCAATAAAACAATAACCTGATAACAGAAATGAGCCAGGAAAGAAAACAGCCGTTCCTACTGCCGGCTGTCACCCAGCTTCGTGACGAGACAAACCACAGGAGGCTGATCTAAGAGGTTGTTGAAAAGCAAAGCGCTCACCTCCTGAGCGAGGATGTCAGGCAGGAGACTCCCTGGCACACAGCCCATCAGGGTGCCAGTTAGAGAAACTAAGGATGAACTCCAGGCCCTTTGTTTGGCAATGTGCTGGCACATGCCCTGCGGACTGGGGACCAGAGGGAACGGGATGCGGGGGGACAGTTCTTGCTGCACAGTCGGTATCAGCAAAGGCTGAAAAAAAATGCCCAGGCCTCCACCAACCCCCTGCCCTGAGTGCTGGCTAGATAATGGATGGTGAGTTCCTAAAGCGGGAACCACGCAGACATTTAAAATGCCGATTCTATCACACATTTTTGCATGGGAAGATCTCCTGGATTTCCCGGCGCAAAGCAAGGTGTAAGCTGGCAGAACAGCACCCATAATGAGCTGCTGCTGCCGGTGCTATTTTGGACATATTATGGTTACAGAGCATGGATAGCTCATATGTCATATACTACATGTATATACACGTATGTGCACACACGGCATCTTCGAGCAGACACAACGCAGCTGTATCCCAGGTTGCCTTTGAAAGAAGGCCTGGGACCCCCTGTATTAGCAATGCCACCAATAACGGGAATGGCTTTAACGAATCCATGCACCGGGCCTCTAGTGTATAAATACAGATGTACCCCGCCATTCTCCGGAGCATTATCTCAATCCGTTGAGATTCTGCATCCCAGCAATCATCCACAGTTTGGCTCAAATAAACTCAGAAAAATTCTTTTCAGGTTTGAATGTTTTTATGTTAACAAAACTCAGACATTTATTATGATGTTTCTGAGAGTCACCAGAGCACAGGCCCAAAGTAAAACAATTAGATGTGGGAGCTTCCACTGAAAAGAATGAAAATGGACATGAGTCCCTCCCCCCCACCCCAGCAGCAGTCACAGTCTCAGTCATGAGGTCCCTCCAGGTGAGTGCTCCCCACCAGGAGGCAGAGACTGCGCCCACCGTTCCACCCACGCTCCTCCCTGGGCCGCCTCACAGGGACAGGTGGCTGTGCCCTGAGCCCCCATTCCCCAGCTCACCTCTCCCCGCTCCCTCCGGCTCCTGCTGCCACAGGTCCCAGAGTTCCCCCATGTCCCAGGTGACAGCTGTGATGCGGGCTCCCCCTCCTGCACACACCTCTCGATTTCTGCCCCCACTTTCTCCTTTTCCAGGAGACTGGCAGAACAGCACCCATAATGAGCTGCTCTTGCTGTTGCCAGTCCTCCTGGGAACAGCCACTTCTCAGCCTTTCCCACACCCCGAGTTTCAATGTCTCATTTTGGGTTAATTACCACTCATTCTTCCACTTCTAATGTTCCAAACTTCCATCGCTCTTTCTCGTCTCCTCTTCCTTTTTCCTGGCTTTAACCTGATGTGGGATTTTTGGACTGGAACACGCGGTGTTCCCCTGGGCAGGGTGGCTTCCCCGGATTATTTGTCCGTAGGAGTGGAAGAATGAATCCACTGATGGCAGGTGGTATAGCAAAGGTGGAGATTTATGGAAGAACAAGTACAGACTCCCACGTGGGGAGGGGAAGAATCTCACAGCACAGACTCCCACGTGAGGAGGGGGAAGAGTCCCACTGAGTTCCTTTTTCCCGGTTTATAAAGGCTGCAGATCTTTGTGCCTTGATATCCCCTCTGATTGGTCACCATCCCCTTCTGATTTGGTCACTACAGCAACTTCTGAGCTCAAAGGTCTAACCTCACAGGGGACTTGTGAGGCCCTCCCCCCTCATTGTCCTCCTATTCCCTCTGGGCTTTCTTCCTCTTCCTTTATTTTGTAAATATAGACCTTTGGCTACTCCCAGTTCCCTTGTCTTATGGAAATGTAACTTATGCCTCTCCCAGCTCCCTTGTCTTATGGAAATGTTCCCTTTTGCAACTCTATAGCCCTATGTTTTTTTCCCATGGACCCCCAATTCTAAAAATTCCCAAGACCCACCTATTTCACCCCTAGAAATTCCTAGTTCATGCCCTGCTAACATCCTTTTAGTGAATTTTAGTGTGATTTCTGGCGAGAGTGGATTAAATGCAGGCATTCAGCCATGCTTAAGCCTGTGGTCCGAACATAATTACGCATCAGCCGTGTGCTGGGGATATTAAGGATTGAATGTAGCCTGGACTGTCCCCAGCAGGGCTTTCTAATTAAAAACATAAACCTGAAGTGCATCCCAGGTGAGACAGTGTTCCAAGAGCCCTGACCCCTGACCGAGGAGAGAGCGGTGCTCGCTGGTCCTGGGAACCGCCACAGCTCTGCACCATCCTGCGCCTCGTGAACAGTGAACAGGCGCTGAACGTGAGCGCTGCCAGGGGACCGTCCGTTTCCTGTGTCTGCAGTCGCTCAGGAGAAGCCCTGGCTGGGATGGTTCACCCAGAGCCCTGCCCTGAAACAGACCGATTTCCAACCGCGTATTTCAACGCGTTGCAGTGAAGTGCAGTCCTCCCCGGACAGGGGGCTGGTGGCACCCTGGCACCTAAGGGAACTGCCTCCAGGACGATGGTTGGCTCCCGGAGAGAGCTGAGGGCAGCTGCTCGGTCGACCCAGCTCCCGACACACGGACATGACCCAGAAAACCGAGGGCACAGGCAGGAACCCAACCCAAGGAGGCGGAGGTGCGTGGAGCCTGCCGTGCCCCTGCTCACTTGCCTGCCTGCACATGTGAAGGTACAAACACTCATCATGATGCTGGAAGCCTCAGGCTGATCATCCGTCACGTAGCATTTGCTCCTGAGCAATCCGCCACCCAGTCCTGTGCTGTCATCATGCTGTACCGATCTGTGGGCTCCTGATTTGTGGGCTCCTGA
>NW_005358093.1:14658-15961 GCF_000412655.1 Myotis brandtii
TGCAACACGATTATAGTAATCAGTCATTAGTGAACGTTGTAGTTCGTTATTAGTAATTATGTATAACAGGATCTTGTAAAAATTAAGTGATGAAATTTTTATTAAAACGTTTCTTACATACCATTATATTGGCTGGGCCACAAAAATATTCGCTGTCCACGGTCCAGTCTCTTACCAGGACTTGTAATAACATCAGCCCCACCCTACCCCCCGATAATCCAGGGTGCTCTGTCTGCAAAGACCTTTCTTGCCATGTGAGTGACATTCACCATGTGCAGGCGTTTGGACATGGACATTCGAGGCCGTTAGTGAGTGACCGTAGCTGCCTTCCGTGTCTGACTCGCTTCATTCACTCCCATCCACCCCTCTGGAACCAGCTCTCACACGCTTGCACGTCCGCCTTGTCCCAGAGTCCGCCTCTGACACAGGGGGCTGCAACCCTTTATCAGTGACACGGCCACACAGCCTCTGCCTAGATTCCAGCAGCAAGACATCTACAGAGACGGTTGTCTTGTTCTTCTTCTTCTTCTTTTTTTAAATAGCAACTCCACTCTTTTTTAAAAATATATTTTTATTGATTTTAGAGAGAGAGGAAGGGAGAGAGAGGTAGAAACATCAGTGATGAGAGAGAATCATGGATCAGCTGCCTTCTGCATACCCCACACTGGGGATCGAGCTCACAACCCGGGCATGTGCCCTGAACCGGAGTCTAACCGTGGCCTCCTGGTTCATAGGTCGACGCTCAACCACTGAGCCACGCCAGCCGGCTGTCTGGTTCTCATGGGGACAATCCTGGTGGTCCTTTTCCAATCCCATCGTCCAGGGTGATACTTAGGTGGGAAGGCCTTCCAACCCTCAGCCAGGCTGCAAGGCAGACAGGGCCTGGCCAGCCTCCCCCGCTGATCCATCTCTGAGCACTCGGGATGAGTTCAGCTCTGTAAGTGCACCGAGCCTGTCCCTCCTGCCTTAGATATTTTGGTCCTTCTGCCCCAAACTGAAACCCTCCCATTCCTTGCTCAGGGAAGCCCGGCTGATCCTTGTGGTCTCACTGAAAGTCTGCCCCACAAGGTTCTTCCATGATGTCCCATCAGAATTAAGTCTCCCAACTCTAGCAGCTCAAAGCACCTTACATTTTCCCCTTATGTCTTGTCACAAGTATGTGTGTATCTGATTATTCCTAGGCATCTGTTACCTTGGGAGCCGCTAAGCTCACAAGTCAAGGATCACACGTAATAAGTTCAACACAGCGCCTCCTGCCGAGTCAGCCCCATGGAAGTAATCAACACACATTTGGCAAATCTAA
>NW_005358094.1:0-5187 GCF_000412655.1 Myotis brandtii
TCGTTCAGTTGATGTGGCATCCATTTTTCTTCCTTTAAAATCTTTCCCATTGCTTGTTTGCTGAGCAACCTTTAATCCCTCTGCAAGTTGTTTTTGAGTTTGACATGCATTTTCATCCAATAATGCTTGTAATTGTTGGTCTTCAAACTTTTCTCAGTTGACCTGAATGTTCTTTCTTTCACATCGAAATCATCACTTTTAAAGTGTTTAAACCAGCGTTCACAAGTATCATGAGATGGAGCATGTTCACCATAAGCTTCCCAAAGTATATGATAACTTTTTCTTCAAAATAAAGTAATGAATTAAAACTTCCCGCAAATGCTCTTTTTTTGGCATGAAATTCAACATTTTTAAGGGTAAAAATATTTATGATGTTAACACGTTCATCAAATTTGACATATGAAGTTTTGAAGCTTGCTGTCAATACAACAAAATAGCATATATATCAAATCACATATATATCAACATGTGTTACTCCATCTACCATTATATTGGCTGGGCTGCAAAAATAATCCTTGTGGGCTGCGAGTTTGACATGCTTGGATTATAGCCTGAGGAGGTATGATCATCTCCTGTTATAGTAGTTCTCCCTTATTTGCAGGACACACAACCCATGGTTAGTAACAAACCCTACCGGTACTATGGTTTTTCCTATACACACAATCTATGTGAAAGTTTAGTTTATAAATTAAGCACAGTAAGATAAATAAGTGTTACTTGAACACAAGCACTGGGATATTGCAACAGTTGATTTATAACCAAGACAGCTACTAAGTGACTAATAGATAGGGAGCATATATAGTATGGATACTCTTGACAAAGGGATGATTCACCTCCTGGGTGGGGCAAGGTTCCATTATGCTACTCAAAATGGTGCACAATATAAAACTTATGAATTGATTATTTCTGAAAATTTCCATTAATATTTTTGGACTGCATTTGATGGTGGGTAACTGGAATGTCAGAAAGGAAAACCATGGATAAGGAGGACTACTATAGTGAGAGATCTATAAGATCTTAATTAGAGTTTCTACAATGCATTTTTCTTTTTCTTATATAGATTATTTATTGTTTTGTTTTTGTTTTAACAGATGGACAGATCTCAGAGGGAAGGGGTGTCACAGGAACAGATAGAGATTAACCAAAGAATTTATATGAATTTATGCATAGCCCATGTATACAAATAATAGTGCAGTGAAGGCCTTGAGTGGGGTGGAAGCCAGGTGGAGGGTGCAAAGGGGAAAAAATGAGAGACATCTGCAATACTCTCAACAATAAACATAAATTAAAGAAAATAAATATTGCCTAAGTTTTCTTTTAGAATTTTTATGGTTTTGTGACTTTCATTTAAGTTTTTTAATCCATTTTGAGTTTATTCTTGTGTATGGTATAAGTTGGTGGTCTAGTTTCACTTTTTTTGCATGTACCTGTCCAGTTTTCCCAACACCATTTATTAAAGAGACTGTCTTGGTAGCTTCCCACCTTGTGCAAGAAATGCATCTCACCTTAGTGCATTCCAGGTGGCTTATCATGTCCAATTCATAGATACAGAAAGCAACCCATGCATTTCAATATAATCTATATATATAAAACCCTAATACGCAAATAGACTGAATAGCTGAACAACCAAACAACCAAACAACCGGTCGCTATAACATGCGCTGACTACTGGGGGTGCACATGGAGCATTGTGGGTGTTGGCAGCAGGCAGCAGAATGTGGAACATGTCGGGCATTGGCCGCAGTGGGATGGTGGAGCAGGTGAGTGGGGGGTGAAAGATCAAGGCGGGTCGTCGGTCTCTGTCATCGGGGCTAGCCTCTGGTGGTTACTAAGAATTCTTTGCTCCCATGCACCACGGTCCCACCAGGCGCTCACACCTGCTGCTGGTGCCAGATCAGGCACTTGCACCTGCTGCTGACGCCCAGCTCCAGCCCCAATGACTCGGCACTATCAGTGGGTGCGAGTGGCAGCTGCCGGCCCTGATTGCCCCTCAGGGCTTCTCCACCTCCCCCTGCTCCTGAGGGTCAATCGGGGCTGGCAGCCGCCTCACACCCGCAGCTAGCACTGGAGCTGCTGCTCACACCCACTGCCAGTGCCCGGTGCTGGTCCCGATTGCTCAGCACCATCAGTGAGTGTGAGCGGGGCTGGCACAGTCAGCATGTGGGAGCAGCAGCTGCAGGAGTGAGGCTGCTGGTAGACAGGGGACCAAGGGCCCGGGCAGGAGGGACTGGGCGGGGGTGTGGAAGATGAGCCAAAACCCACCCCTGTGCCCACAGCAGCCTCGTGGCCCACAGTTACTTTCAAGGTGCACGAATTCATTCACTGGGTTCCTAGTTTATTCATAAAAACAAAGACATTTACAAAGAAAGTTACAAATGTTATATAGCTCAGGATACTGCTGTCCTGAGCAGTATAATCTTTCTAGCTTTCAATGAACTTGAGACCTTTCTATTAGTTATTCTAGCTTTTGGCACACACAGTGTAAGAACCTCTCCCTGCAGCATCGCGGTCAATGGAGGAGACTCCATTGCACTCTGACTGTCTTCTAAGCAACTCCCCCTACCTTCAAAACTCTGGACCCTTGTACATTTACAAGGGTAAATGGGTGGAGATCTCTTCTGAAGTTTCTTCCTGCTGTCAAGTGCATGGTCTTATCTATCCCTGTTTCCAGAGATTCTTGCTATCTACTAAAAAAAGAAGGGTGTCAAGAATGGAAGGAAGTCTTAATGTGAGGGAGAAGGACTGCTGTCTTTGGAAGGCAGCATATGCAGTTTCTATAGCAGCGGTTCTCTACCTGTGGGTAGCGACCCCTTTGGCGGACGAACGACCCTTTCACAGGAGTCGCCTAAGACCATCCTGCATATCAGATATTTACATTACAATTCATAACAGTAGCAACATTACAGTTATGAAGTAGCAACGAAACGGCTGGCGTGGTTCAGTGGTTGAGAGTTGACCTATCGATTCCTGGTCAGGGTAAATGCCCATGTTGTGGGCTCGATCCCCAGTAGGGGGCATGCAGGAGGCAGAGGATCAATGATTCTCATCATTGATGTTTCTTTCTATCTCTCCCTCTCCCTTTCTGAAATCAATAAAAATATATTTTAAAAAATAATCTTTTTCTAATAACTTATATGCTTCTTTTAGAAAATTTAAATGTATAAATAACATAAATATTACTTGTAATCCTAACCCTTAAAGATAACCAGTTAACAATGGAGCATTACTTTAGTCTTTTTTTTCCCTCTTATGGGTGTGTGCACATTTTTTACACAAAGAACATAGATAGCTGCAGTTGAATATGCTTTTTGTCACACAAAATATTGTCATACTTTCTCAAGGCCAATTCTTAATGTTATTTTTACTCACTGCATAGTGCGGAACTCTTAATTTATTCAACCATATCCTTGTTCGATTTTAAGTTATTTTGACTTTTACACTATTAAAGAACCCTGTGCTATAAAAAATCCTGTGGTAGATATCCTTACTTTCATACATTTATGATTATCTCCTTAGGATAAATTACATCAAGACATATGAATACTGAAGTATTTCCAAATTGCCCTCCAGAAAAACTACACAAATTATCAATAATAAATTTTGCTATTCCCACATCCCACATTACTTTTCACCAACTTGGTAAATTTTATGTGTTTAACTTTGTTTCTGTACACATTGGCTAAGTAAAACACTTTTTCTATATTTAATGGCCATTAAATTTGGTGGTTTGCCCTTTATTAATCTATTGGATTTTTGTACATGCAATAGTTGAGCAGTTTGTTTTACTTTAAAATTCACTTTCTCAGTTTTAAAGTACTAAAGGGTAGTCAATTTTTTTTTCTGCCTCCCTCCTATCCCCTATTTGCAGTCCCTCCTTAGCTAGAGGTTTCCCATTAGGGTGTTCATCTTTTTTTATAGTATATTGGAGAGTTCTCTATATACAGGTAAATTTTTGTCATTTTCAGGAAAATTGGAGTTGTTGCTATTGAATATGCCTAGTGTTACAGCAATTCTGGTAAAAAAAAAAGTGGTCTATTTTAAAAGCTTAATGTAGGGGAGGCTGGGGGAAGGTCAAGGGAAAAAAAAGGAGACAAATGTACTACTTATAATATTTTAAGCCATAAAAAATGTTTAATATAAGATATTGTTCTTAGATTTCAGATCATAAAAGCTCTCACGCTTCCTCATAAATTTTTAAATTTTCTTAGTAACCTTTCCATTGACATACTAGGGATCTTGAATTTCAGAGTATATGGAAACAAGGACTTAAGGATACACAAAATAGCGAAGTTAATTAGGAATAGAAATTTCTTCAAGATTGGCATTTCTGAGTGATACCTGTTGAAAAAGCCCTTTAATCTGTAGTCTATAAAAGGCAGTATGTGGTCCAGAATACATTTTACTTTAAAAATTGATTTGCTTCAGGCTTTAAATACATTTTACCATAAAAATAATTATAAATTTTCTGTAATTATTTACAGCAAAGCATGTCAAACTCGCGGCCCGCAGGCCACATGCCTCATTTACTTGGCCCATATTAGCCTTTGAGTTTGACGTGCTTGATCTACAGGATTCACTAATGCCAAATAGTTATCACCGAATTCAAAATTTTTAATACTTTCCTAAGTACAGCCAAGTTATACACAATTAAAGGTGGTATTCAAAGCTGAACAGTCTTTAGTGGATCATGGAGGGGAAAATGTCATAGAGGTTAAACACCAGCTTGTGCTCAATCAAGGTTATGAGTTATAGTATTAAAGGGCAGCGTCATATGGAGGGGAAGAAGCAGTTTTTATATGTTTTTATTGATTTCAGAGAGAGGAAGAGAGAGATAGAAACATCAATGATGAGAGTATCATCAATTGGCTGCCTCTTGCTTCTCCCTCCTTACTGGGGCTTGAGCCTGAAACCCAGGCATATGCCCTGACTGGACCTCCTGGTTTATGGGTCGATGCTCAACCACTGAGCACACCAGCTGGGCAGGAAGAAACAGTTTTTAAACCACAGACCAGTTCATTATCCTGAAAAATGTCCATCTTAAATATTAATGTTTTTAAACTTATAACCTAATTACCACTTATAATTCAAAAATTCCAACTCTACATTGCTCACAGCCCAAGGGCCTGTTTTCAGTGAATAAATAGCAATGTGTTAGACCAGTGATGGCGAACCTATGACACACGTGTC
>NW_005358095.1:0-886 GCF_000412655.1 Myotis brandtii
GTTGCCATTTTTATTCTTTACACCTGTGTTCCTTCTTTGCCCCCTGTTTCTTCTTTTGATAGTAGACCCTTTAGCATTTCTTGCATTGCTGGTTTGGTGGTAATAAACTCCCCTAGTCTTTTTTTGTCTGTGGAGCTCCTGATTTCACCCTCAGTTTTGATTGATATCCTTGCTGGGTACAGTATTCTTAGATTCAGACCCTTCCTTTGCATGACTTTGTATATTTCATTCCATTCCCTTTTGGGCCTGATGTGTTTCTGTTGAGAAATCAGTCGCTAGTCTGATGGGGTATCATTTTAAGGTAACTTTCTGTCTCTCTCTGGCTGCTTTTAAGATTCTTACTTTGTCATTGGTGTTTGCCAATTTAATTATAATGTGCCTTGGCATTGGTCTTTTGGGGTTCATCTTGTTTGGGACTCTGTGAGCTTCTTGGATTTGTGTGAGTGTTTTCTTCCCTATATCAGGGAAGTTTTCTGTCATTATTTCTTCAAACAGGTTTTCTATTCCTTGCTAAGTTTCCTCTCCTTCTGGCACCCCTCTTATGTGGAAGTTGTTTTGTTTCGTGTTGTCCCAAAGTTCCCTTAGGCTCTCCTCCTGTTTTTAAATTTTTTTTCTAGATGCTGCTCTTTTTGAGTATTTTTTCCTACCTTGTCTTCTGGCTCACTGATGCAGTCCTTTGCTTCTTCTAGTCTACTGTTGATGCTTTCTATTGAATTTCTTATAGCAGCAATGACATTTTTCATTTCTTCTTGGTTCTTCCTCATTTCCTCTTGGTTTATACACATATTGTTGAATTTGTCTTCCATTCTTTACAGTGACCTTATGACCATTTCCTGAATTCTTTCTCTAACATATTGCTTTCCTCCATTTTGTTTACTTCCTTTTC
>NW_005358096.1:0-1019 GCF_000412655.1 Myotis brandtii
GGTTGCCTGCACTGAAACCTGTCTTTCCCTGGACCAGTTCACCAGTGACTTTCCTCTTGTTTGGATCCACCTTTACATGGGCCTTGACAAAAGCTACAGAGGGACACTTCAGATAAGAAGGTTTTCTCTCAGTATCAAAGCCCCATGATTGCTGCCTCTGGCCAAGTCATTAAGAGGAAGCCATGCTGCAATCAGATCTCCAAGCAACCCCAGGCCAGAACCACCCACATAAACTACTCTTGGATTCCTAACCAACAGAAAACTATGTGAGATAAGACACGTTTGTTGTGTCCAGACATTTAGTGGTAAGATAATTTGTTATGCAGCAATAGATAACAGATGCACTCGTTAAACTTTTAAGAGACTAGATCTTGGCTCTTGCCTGTTGCCTAAGAATATTATTGCTAATATTCATTCCTTTAGCAGGGTACGAAATGGTGGGAACCGCTCCACAATATCTATGTATAGCAAATCATCACACTGTATGCTTTAAGTACATTATACTTTAATTGTCAATTATACTTCAATGAACCCTAAAAACATATAGAAATCACAATATTATGATTTGAGTATTTATTTGAGACCAAGCTATAGGCCAATAATACCACCTCGGTGTGCATGGGCTCCTTCACCTGCCTGAGGAAGTACCTACTACGTCTCTCTGCACATTGGAAATGTTGCTGCTCCTCGGACAGCAATGACCAGGGCTCGACCGCGGCCTTCCATATAGTTAGTACTCGCTCTTTTTCTCTGGAAAAGGACCTGAATGCCCTGAAGTAAGTTTAAAGGATCAATTTTAGTTTTTATAAAGAGATGAGCTGGTTCTTTATAAGCTTCAGCTTTCATACATTTAGACTTGATTTGGAGAAATCAAGTCAGCTATTTGGAGGAAATATCAGAGAAGTAAGATTTACATAAGTGTTATTAAAGCTCAAGACTTAGAATGACCAGAGAAAGCCTTAGAAAAGCCATTTCCAAACTTGCAAAATTGACAGCCACCACCACCACCACCACCACCA
>NW_005358097.1:0-936 GCF_000412655.1 Myotis brandtii
TTTAACAAAAGAAAGATAAACAACCCAATCAAAAAATTAGCAATGGACCTAAATAGATATTTTTTGAAGGAGGACATTTTGAAGGCTAAGAGACATATGAAAACATGCTCAAAGTCACTAATTATCCGAGAGATGCAAATCAAAACGACAATGCGATACCATCTCACACCAGTCAGCAAATCAACAAAGGACAAGTGCTGGAGAGGATGCAGAGAAAAACGAAGCCTCGTTCACTGCTGGTGGGAATGCAGATTGGTGCAGCCACTGTGGAGAACATTATGGAGTTTCCTCAAAAAACTAAAAATGGAACTTCCATTTGACCCAGTTATCCCACTTCTAGGAATATATCCCAAGAAACTAGAAACACCAATCAGAAAGGATATATGCTCCCCTATGTTCATAGCAGCACAACTTACTAAAGCTAAGATTTGGAAACAGTAAATCTTAAAAACCCTTAAAAAGTGCCTATCAGGAGATGAGTGAACTAAAAAACTGTGGTACATCTACACAATGGAATTTTATGCTGCTATAAAAAAAGAAGGAATTCTTACTATTTGCAACAGCATGGGTGCAACTGGACAGCATTATGTGAAGCAAAATAAGCCAGTCAGCAAAAGAGAAATATCACAGGATCTCACTCATTTCTGGAATATAATGAACAACATCAACTGATGAAGAAAACAGTTCCAGAGACAGAGAACTATCAATCAGACTGTCAAACCTGAGAAGAAAGGTAGGGGAGGGTGGGGGTAAGGGGGAGAGATCAATCAAAGAACTTGTATCCATGCCTATAAGCCTAACCAATGGACACAGACACCAGCGGGGTAAGGGGGAATAATGACACATACGTAATACCTTCATCAATAAAGAAAGAACAAATATAAATAATAATAATCCTGTCTAATAATAGACAAAGATTGAAATTAACCGTACCTC
>NW_005358098.1:0-3475 GCF_000412655.1 Myotis brandtii
CGTTGATTGGATTTGTCACCTTATTTAAGGGCCAAGCACCAAAATCCTAAGTCCAGAGAGCAGAAGCTGCCACACTGTGCGCTCCAGACCTGTGAGTATCGACCGGAATTCCCCACATCCTCAACCAACCTTTCCCCCTACCCTTCCTCTCCCTCCCTCCCCCATCAGCCTTCAGTTGGAAGTAGAGGTAGAAAAAGCCAGGATGAGAATCGGGGATCTGATGCCACATCAGCACTTTTTCTTCCCTTTCTCAAGGCTTCCGTCCCATGGGGCTGAAGGGCTTTGGAAACCCACTGGGCCCTCTTCATCCAACCCCCTGGTCCCAGGCTCCTGGTTTCACCCCAAGTGTCCTTCCTCATGGACCTCGGGCACCGGCCCCAGGCACCACGTGTCTGCCCGCCCTCCTGCCTGGGCCCTGGGACCCAGCCCCCCTGTGGGTGGGGTGGGTGCCTCAGCCCACGGGCTCCTTGGAGTGGAGCTGGGATGCCAGGAATTTCTGAAGCCCTGACTTTTTCCAGTGCCTTTTAAGGGGGTAAAAATAAGAAAAACAGCGAGGATGGAACAGACTCCACATGGGCCCACTTAGGCTGAACCCTGGGCCTCCAAGTCAAAGCTGTCATCAGCCCCAAAAAGTTCTGAAAGCCTAGGGTTTGGGGAAATCACCTTAAAATCCACAGGGAATGCAGGAGATCCAATCCCCACGACTCTATTGGTGTCATTTGGCCTCTTGCTTCCCACCTCCCAGGACTTGGTGTCTGGGTTCCCGGCGGGTCATCCTGGGCCAGGCCCTGGGTCGGTCCAGTGGGCGCTGGCGTCCAGAGTCCTCGGCCTGTGGGACTCAAACTGTGGGGGCACTTTCTGTGCTGAGAGCAAAGCGCCGCCACTGTTTGAGTTCTGCTGATGGGCCAGGAGGACCCTGCACGCTGTGGCCTCCGGGAGGTGTGCGAGGCCTGGGTCCTGGGGGTCACCACGGCTCAGCCTGTGGCACTCAAATGAGCAGGCACTCTCCAATGCCCGGGCGGAAAGTGCTGCAACATTTGAGTGTCACCGGGGGGCACATCCAGGGGACCCCCCTTCGGCCTCCGATCTGGGTTGGCCAGGTTGACTGCAGGCCAAGGAATGAACGGCTTCAGGGACGCCTCAGGGGAAGGGAACTGGGAAGCTGTTGATGCCACATGTGACCACGTGCAGCTAAAGATCCTAACCTTTCCACTGAAGCAGTGTATTGGCGATGCTTGGATCGTTCCTGCCCTGGCGTGGATCTCCGGCATCTTCCAGAAGCTTCTGTGGGAATCCTGCCTCATCGGGGTCCACGAACTCCAGAGACGTTCCCAGACCCAGACAGGGGCACTCGAAACGGGAGCACTCTCCGTGATGGGACAGGAAAGTGCTCCCTTTTCGAGTCTTCCTGTTTGGGGGCAGCATCCTAGAGGCGGTGTGCAGACCTGAGGGCCACCTACTTGGGTGCTGGGTGGGGTTCAGTCCTCGATGGGCCTGGGCCCTGGGACCCAGCACCCCTGTGGGTGGAGTGGGTGCCTCAGCCCACGGGCTCCTTGGAGTGGGAACCCTTGTCCCCCCTACATCTGAGGAGCCTGGATGCAAGGAATTTCTTATGCCCTGACTTTTTCTAGTGCCTTTTAAGGGGGTAGAAGTAAAAAAAAAAAAAGGGGGGGGGGGAACAGACTCCACATGGGCCCACTTAGGCTATACCCTGGGCCTCCAAGTCGCTGTCATCACCCAAAAAGTTCCGAAAGCCTCGGGTTTGGGGAAATCACCTGAAAATCCACAGACAGTGGAGGAGATCCAGTGCCCACAACTATTGGTGTCATTTTGGCCTCTTGCTTCCCACCTCCCGGGACTTGGTGTTTGCGTTCCTGGCGGGTCATCCTGGGCTAGGCCCTCAGCCGGTCCAGTGGGCGCTGGCGTCCCGAGTCCTCGGCCTGTGGGACTCAAACTGTGGGGGCACTTTCTGTGCTGAGAGCAAAGCGCCGCCACTGTTTGAGTTCCACCGGCCGAGACGGAGCTTCTGCGGATGGGCCGGGAGGACCCTGCACGCTGTGGCCTCCGGGAGGTGTGCGAGGCCCGGGTCCCGGGGGTCACCGTGGCTCAGCCTGTGGCACCCAAATGAGCAGGCACTCTCCAATGCCCGGGCGAAAAGTGCTGCAACATTTGAGTGTCACCGGGGGGCACATCCAGGGGCTCCCTCCTCCCCACCCCCGATCTGGGCTGGCCAGGTTGACTGCAGACCAAGGAATGAACGGCTTCAGGGACACCTCAGGGGAAGGGACCGGGGAAGCTGTCGATGCCACATGTGACCGCGTGCGGCCGACGTTCCTAATGTTTCCACTCCAGTTGGCTGCTCCACAAGCTGATGCTGTGTATTTGCGATGCTTGGATCCTCGGGCCCTGGCTTGTGAAGTATGGTAGCAATCATCTCAGGTAGAAGCGAGAGTTCAACCACAGCTTCTACCTGAGATGCTTGCTACCATACTTCAGCGAGGATCTCCGGCATTTTCCAGAAGCTTCTGTGGGAATCCTGCCTCGTCGGGGTCCGCGGACTCCAGAGACGTTCCCAGACCCAGGCAGGGGCACTCCAAACGGGAGCACTCGCCGTGCTGTGGACAGGAAAGTGCTCCCTTTTGGAGCCTCCCAAAATGTGAAATGTGGGCCCTGCACCCGTGACTCAGGCTCCTTTTTTTTCCTCTCTTGGCTTAGAGGGGAGGCTTGTGCATTGTCCGAACCCAGGGTGGAGGGTGGGGGTCCCTCAGCTCCTCTCCCCTCCCCTCCCCTAACCCTGGCCCACAGCCCATTCTCTCCACCTGAGCCCCGCGACAGGATGAAATACCTGGGATGGGTCTCCAGCCACCAACCCTGGAGGCACAGGTTAGGGAGGAAATGAAGGGCAGGCCTGGCTGGTTTGGGAGGGGAGAGCTCCTGGGCCCACGGACACAAGGGCTTTCTCTTCCTCCTCCCCCGTCCCCAGGACAGGGACCTGGGCTGTGGGCTCCAGTTCTTCCAGGGGCCAAACCCAAGGGTTTCCCCTCTGGTCTAAGCAGCGGTGAGAGATCTGGGTGATTCACACCCCGGAAAGCAGGGCCAGGTTGCCCGGTCAGCTTAGGAGTCCACACTCCTACCCACCCCCGCTCCCTTCCCTGGCGGGATTCCAAGCCGTGACCCCCTCTGGGACTCCACACAGATGTGTCTTCGTCCCCCTGCCCCAGCGCCCCCTCTGCCCCCATGGCAGCAATCCTGTTCCGATTTGCAATATCCACGAGGCAGGTAGTTCTCAGGTTGCCCAGGTCAAAGCCCCAATAGATCCTGACACTGGCTGCTATGGGACCTGTTTTCCCCTAAACCTCAGGCGGACGGGGCTGCCCCTGGGGGAGGCATTGCCAGGGCACCAGCCTTCCTGGCGGACAGGACAGGGTTTCCCCACCGTGGCATGGTCCCCTTGCATTGATTCAAGTCACCCAAG
>NW_005358099.1:0-921 GCF_000412655.1 Myotis brandtii
ATAGTCACCTTTGGATTTGTGGTCTGTCACTCACCCTCTCTTGTGGGCCACGCCACACTTCCTCTGCACACTCACGGGGGAAATCATGCCCAACCACCTCATTTTATTTGGTAACACTGTTTGGCCACAATATAAACTAGATGAGAAGTCTCAATGGCCTAAAAATGGCACTTTTAATTTTAACACATTGCACAATTTAGATAACTGCTGTCACTGCAATGGAAAATGGTCAGAGATGCCCTACGTCCAGGCCTTTTTCACCCTCCAGCCCCAATCCTCTCTCAGTTCTGCTCTACCCATCAGATCTTTCTCCTTCACACAAAACATCATACCCCTAACACTTCTGATTGTAAATCTACCCTGGACCCATCAGACCACCAACCTCCATTCCCTTACACATCCCTTCCCTCACCTGCAGTAGATTCCCAAAACCCAGGACCCTCCTAACAAGCAACCACCTTCTCCCCCAGCCCCTGAGAGCCCAAATCCCAAAACTCGAGCTCCAATACAGTCTTTTCCCACCTTACACTTGCTCTCAGGCCACCCTAAGACTGTCTTCCTCAACACCTGCTTCTATTCCTGCACCCATTCTACCCCTGAGGGAGGGAGCAGGAACTGAGGTATTGGCTGGGTATACATCCCATTTTCCATATCCGACCTCACAAGGATTGAGAGGCATCTCAGGTCGTTTTCCGCCCACCCGAGCACCTTTACTAAGGAATTTAAGTACCTGACCCAGTCCTATGACCTGACCAGGCACGACATCTGAGTCATCCTGTTGTCCTCACTCACCCCAGAGGAGGATCACATCTGACTAGCAGCTCAGGACCATGCTGTGCCTCCATAGACAGGACTCGGTGGCCAACCCGGTTGGTGCTAATGTGGTCCCCCAAACTGACCCAAGATGGGACTATCAGGTCA
>NW_005358100.1:0-5948 GCF_000412655.1 Myotis brandtii
TAGTTGTATTTTTGAAGTGGTTGTGCGAGGCAGCAACTCCGGTGTTTACCTATGCCGCCATCTAAGTTTCACCCCAACAACAAAGTTTTAATTAAGAAAAAATAAATAAAAGAAAGGTAAGAGCCTGGCCAGCGTGGCTTAATTGTTTAGCTTCAACCGAGGAACCAGGAGAACACAGTTCAATTCCCTGTCAGGGCACATGCCCGGGTTACAGTCTTGATCCCCAGTAGGAGGTGTGCAGGAGGCAACCAATCTGTGATTCTCTGTCATCATTGATCTTTTTTTCTCTTTCTCTTCCTCTCCGATCCTCTCTGAAATCAGTAAAACTATATGAAAAAAACGAAAGAATAGTCATGGCACAGTAAAGTAGAGCATTGAGTCAATCCTATATAATAAAAGTCTAATATGCAAATTGATCAAATGGCAGAACTACTGGTTGCTATGACACACACTGACCACCGGGGGCAGATGCTCATGTCCGGAGCTCTCCACCAGTGGTGGTCAGTGCCCCACAGGGAGAGCACCGAAAATCCAAAAGCCAGGCTCACAGGTGTCGAGCACAGGGGGGTGGTGGGAGCATCCACGGCAGCACTAAAGCTGTCAGTTGGACATCCATCAAGGGGTCCCGGACTGTGAGAGGCCGCAGGGCTGACTGAGGAACCCCCCCCCAGGTGCATGAATTTTGTGCACTGAGCCACTAGTAATATTATCATAACTGTGTATGATGTCAGAAAGGTATGAGATTAATTGCATGATTTCTTAGTCCATTATATAATATCTAATCATTGGGATGTACCTCTGAAATGAACCTAAGGTTGTATGTCAAATGTCATTTGAAAAATATTTTAAAAATTCTATAGGACTATGTTACCTTCACAGAGTCACATTATACTTCAAGTATGCTTTGTACACTTTGTTCTAGAAGAGAGATCTAAAGCTAAAAATGAAAGAAAAGTTGAGATTTATAAATTTACAAAATAAACCAAAGGCAACCGCAAACACAACTGTAAAAACCATAAAGATAAGAGCCAAGGTAAAATGCATTTGGAGACCCCATCCCCTGTCTTTTGATACCAGGACCGAAGTGGCGAGAGGCTCTGAGAAGCTGTGGCTGTTGCTCCTTAGACCACGGAGGGGTCATGGCCGAGCTCCCCTCGAAGGTGCACCTCCACTCGCACCCCATCTGCCTGATGCTCCGTGGGCCCTCGGTGTATGAGGACGAGAACCAGCGCACGTGGCTGCAACTCCTCATGGAGACAGGAGGTGTCCTGCAAGTTCGGTTGCGCCAGGAAGGCATCCCCAGTGGGTATATCTCACTCACCACCAGCCCTCTGACCTCGATCACCATGTGGACGCTTCACCCTTGCGGCCAGTACGTGGACACCATGTGCCGGTTCTGGCGCATCGTGCACCACGTCAAGGAGAATGGAGTGGAGGAAATGATCCTTGAGCTGAAGGAACACTCATAGGACATGTGATGGGGTCCCTGGCTCTTGTCACCCTGAGCCCCAGTCCTGCAGGCCTGCCGGTGGGACATGTATAGTTCTGTTCACCTTTTTACTAAGCACTGTTGTTCTATCTGTCACCCCCTGAGTGCGAGGGCACATTGAACTCTCTCTCTCTCTCTCTCTCTCTCTCTGTTCTTGTTCTTTTTCATCTTCTGCTCATCTCTTTTCTCTCTGTCTCTTTCTGTGTCTCCCCCTCTCTCTCAAATCAATAAAAGCATTTTGAGTCAAGCTGGTGTTTCTCACTGGTTGAGGGACGACCTATGAACCCGGAGGTCACGGTTCGATTCCTGGTCAGGGCACAGACAAGAATTAACCAATGAGCCCTAGCTTGTTTGGCTCAGTGGATAGAGGGTGGGACTGTGAACTCTGGAAGGTCCCATGTTCGATTATTCTCAAGGGCCGATGCTCTGGTTTTGGGTTCAATCCCCAGTACGGGGCATGCAGGAGGTACCCAATGTATGATTCTCTCTCATCATTGATGTTTCTCTCTCCCTTCCTGTATGAAATCAATCCTATATAATAAAAGCCTAATATGCTAAGTGTCCAGTCGACTGGTCTTCTGTTCAACCAATCAAAGCATAATATGCAGATGATATACTAAGTTTGCTCAACTGCTCGCTATGACATGCATTGACCACCAGGGACAAGACATTCAGATTGGTAGGTCAGCTTGCTGCTGGGGTCTGGCTGATCGGGACTGAGTGAGACATGCTGGACACACTCTGCAGCCCTCCCATGGTCCCTGCCAGCTGGCAGTCCTCCCGTGTCCCTCCCCAGACCTAATGGGGCATCGGTGGGGTGCCTTGGCCTGCCCTGTGCCCTCTAGTATTCTGGGACCCCTTGGTGGAGGTCAGAGAGCCAGTTTCGGCTTATCCCCGCAGGCCAGGCCGAGACACCACACTGGTGCACAAATTCCCCCAAACATTCATTCTTTTTTTGGAGAAGGTATTATCGGTTCATGAACCTCAGGAGATCAAACAATGAGAACATTGGTCATTGAAATGAAAACTATTTCCACTGATGACTTCAAGCCTTGTCTACCGGGACTGGGCTAATATTTTCAGGCTTAAGGTCTTTTTCTTTTTCTTTCTCTGTTTAATATATTTTGACTAGAGGCCCAGGTTTCAGGCTCAATCACCAGTAGGCGGCGTGTGGGAGGCAACCGCTCCATGATTCTCTTTAATGCAACCATGGATGACCTGAAATTGATTTCTGGGGCTCTCTCCGGCTCCCCCTCCAGCCTCCTCTTGCTGGTGCGATGGTAGATGAATTTTATGATAGCTGGGCTTTTTTGGGGGGCTGTATGAAAAAAATGAAAGAATAGTCATGGCACAGTAAAGTAGAGCATTGAGTCAATACTATATAATAAAAGGCTAATATGCAAATCGACAAAACGGCAGAAGGACTGGTCGCTATGACACCCACTGACCACCAAGGGCAGATGCTCATGGCAGGAGATGTCCACCGGTGGTCAGTACACTCCCACAGGGGGAGCGCCGCTCAGCCAAAGGCCACGCTCACAGCTGCCGACCACAGGGGGGTGGTGGGAGCATCCACGGCAGCACTAAAGCGGTTCTAAGCCATCAGTTGGACATCCCTCAAGGGTTCCTGGACTGGGAAAGGCTACAGGATTGGCTGAGGGACCGCCCTGAGTGCATAAATTTTGTGCACTGAGCCTCTAGTAATATTATAACTGTTATGGTGTCAGATGTGTATGAGATTAATTGCATGATTTCTTAGTCAACTATATAATGTCTAATCATTGGGGTGTTCCCCTGAAATGAACCTAACACTCTATGTTAACTGTCATTTAAAAAATGTTTAAAAATTCTATAGGACCATGTTACTTTCAAAGAATCATATTTTACATTAAGTACGTTTTGTACAGTTTGTTCTAGGAGAGAGATCTAAAGCTAAAAAGAAAGAAAAGTTGAGATTAACCAATTTGCAAAATAAACCAAAGGCAACCACAAACACAACCGTAAAAACCATAAAGATCAAAGCCGAGGTCAAATGCGTTTGGAGACCCCATCCCCTGTCTTTCGATACGAGGACCGAAGTAGCGAGAGGCTCTGAGAACTATGACTGTTGTTCCTTGGACCACAGAGGGGTCATGGCCGAGCTCCCGTCCAGGTGCACCTCACCTTGCACCCCAAGTGCCTGAGGATCCGTGGGCTCTCGGTGTATGAGGACGAGAAGCATCACACATGGCTGCATCTTGTCATGGACACAGGTGTCCTGCAAGTACAGTTGTGCCAGGAAGCCATTCCCAGTGGGCATATGGGACTCACCATCAGCCCGCTGACCTTGAGCACCATGCCTTGGATGTGGACGCTCCATTCTGGCAGCAAGTACGTGGACCCCATGAGCCGGTTCTGGCGCATCATGCACCACGTCAAGGAGAATGGCGTGGAGGAAATGAAACTTGAGCTGATGGACGACTCATAGGACAGGTGATGGCATCCCTGGCTATTGTCAACCTGAGCCCCAATCCTGCTGGCCTGCCGGTGGGATGTGTATAGTTCTGTTCACCTTTTTAATAAGCTCTGTTATTCTATCTGCCACCCCCTGGGTATGAGGGCACATTGATTTCTCTCTCTCTCTCTCTCTCTCTCTCTTTCTTCTTTCTTTCTTTCTTCTTGTTCTTCTTCTTCTTGTTGTTGTCCTTCTTCTTCTTCTTCTTGTTCTTCTTCTTCTTCTTGTTCTTCTTCTTCTTCTTGTTCTTCTTCTTCTTCTTGTTCTTCTTCTTCTTCTTGTTCTTCTTCTTCTTCTTGTTCTTCTTCTTCTTCTTGTTCTTCTTCTTCTTCTTGTTCTTCTTCTTCTTCTTGTTCTTCTTCTTCTTCTTGTTCTTCTTCTTCTTCTTGTTCTTCTTCTTCTTCTTGTTCTTCTTCTTCTTCTTGTTCTTCTTCTTCTTCTTGTTCTTCTTCTTCTTCTTGTTCTTCTTCTTCTTCTTGTTCTTCTTCTTCTTCTTGTTCTTCTTCTTCTTCTTGTTCTTCTTCTTCTTCTTGTTCTTCTTCTTCTTCTTGTTCTTCTTCTTCTTCTTGTTCTTCTTCTTCTTCTTGTTCTTCTTCTTCTTCTTGTTCTTCTTCTTCTTCTTGTTCTTCTTCTTCTTCTTGTTCTTCTTCTTCTTCTTGTTCTTCTTCTTCTTCTTGTTCTTCTTCTTCTTCTTGTTCTTCTTCTTCTTCTTGTTCTTCTTCTTCTTCTTGTTCTTCTTCTTCTTCTTGTTCTTCTTCTTCTTCTTGTTCTTCTTCTTCTTCTTGTTCTTCTTCTTCTTCTTGTTCTTCTTCTTCTTCTTGTTCTTCTTCTTCTTCGGTCCTCCCTTGGTCCCTTCCCAGCTGGCTAACCTCCCATGTCCCCCCCCCCAAGACCTAATGGGGCACCGGTGGGGTGTCTTGGCCTGGCCTGTGCCCTCTCTTAATCTGGGACCCCTTCGTGACTGTCGTAGAGCCATTTTCATCCGAACCCCGCAGGCCAGACCGAGGCATCACACTGGTGCACGAATTCGTGCACCGGGCCTCTAGTAAAAATATATTAAACAGAGAAAGACAAAGAAAAAGACCTTAAGCTTGAAAATATTAGCACAGCCCCAGTAGACAAGGCTCGAAGACATCACTGGAAATAGTTTTCATTTCAATGACCAGCATTCTCATTGTTTGATCTCCTGAGGTTAGTCAACCAATACTACCCTCTCCAGAAAAAGAACGAATGTTTGGAGGATTACGGGTGTTTTATGCTGATCATGTCTTTCCTTTGAGGATTTACCAGGGATGCCAGGGCTCGTCTCCTGAAGGCTCGAGCCGGCTCTGTGTGTGGCTTAACATCTAGCTCTGGATGCATTTGGGTTATTAATTGTGTTTAGCACTAAACAGCCCCAAAGAAAGCGCAGCGTTCATAAAATTCATCTAGCATTGCACCAGAGAGAGGCGGCTGGAGGGGGTGCTGGAGGGAGCCCCAGAAATCAATCTCAGGACATCCATGGTTGCATTAAAGAGAATCACTGACTGCTGATTAAATTCTCCTCTTGCAGAAAAGTGTATGCAAATGCAAATTGAGACCTTTAAGGCTGAGGACTGGGGAGCGTGAGGGTCGTGTTTCCAAGTTGCGTTTCTCATATTCAAAATATTGCACTTCCGGCCCGGCCGGCTTGGCTCAGTGGTTGAGCATCGACCTATCAACCAGCAGGTCATGGTTCAATTCCCGGTCATGGGCACATGCCCGGGTGCGGGCTCTATCACCAGTAGGGTGCGTGTGGGAGGCGGCCGATCTGTGATTCTCTCTCATCATGGATGTTTCTCTCCCTCTAGATTTCCCTTCCTCTCTGATTCAATAAAATCATTAAAAAAAATATTAGCCTTTGTTGCATTCAGATGGCATGCACATTGTTTTAAAATAGTTTATTATTTTTTTGGTTTAACATACCAGGTGGGTAGTCATTTAAAG
>NW_005358100.1:10143-12518 GCF_000412655.1 Myotis brandtii
AAGCAGGTCGGTGAGGGAGGTCGGTGGCTGCATGTTACCAGTGATCATGGCCAGGATCTCGAGTTTTGCCCAAGGGCAAGGATGGAAATGCCTGGTTGAGGAAAAACGTTGACGTAAATCCATGTTTCTGTTTCATTTCATGGGTAAAGACAAAGATGGGTGACATCTATTCTCTGAATTCCTCCTAATGGCCTCACCTCATTCATGGACCAGCTTTGTGAGGGGACAGACATAGAATTGTGGAGACGAGCTATGGGTATGGGAAAGATGAATCCTGTTCTGTTCACAAGGATTGTTTTGCTCTGATGAGAGAAAACACATTCTGTCCTGGCTGGGAGTTAAACGCCCTGGGATGTGGGAGTCGGCATTGGAATGCAGTCCCTCCTCTTTTTCCAAGAACTGCCTGTCATCATGGAAATGGTCACAACCTTGTCTCTGTCGCAATCTGGCCCCAGGGACACCCAGCCTTTTTGATGCTCAGCCTGCAATGGCTGTAGCCTGTAGCTATTATGCCGTGCCTACCTCCCCAAGCCTAGCATTCCTACTTCCCCTGATTGTAATCTTTTTTAAAAAAATAAATATATTTATATATATTTTTATTGATTTCAGAGAGGAAGGGAGAGGGAGATAGAAATGGCAAAAATCCATGATGAGAATCATCGATCGGCTGCCTCCTGCACGTCTGCTACTGGGGATCGAGCCCAGAACCCTAGGCAGGTGCCCTGACAAGGAATCGAACCCCTGACCTCCTGGTTCAGAGGTTAACATTCAACCACGGAGCCATGCAGGGCGGGCCCAAAGAGAAACATTTTATTGATTGATTTATTGATTGAAATATATTTTTATTGATTTCAGAGACAGGAAGGGAGAGGGAGAGAGACAGAGAAATACCCATGATGAGTGAGAATCATGGATCGGCTGCCTCCTGCTGCGCGCCCCCCACTGGGGATGTGCCCGCAACCCAGGTACATGCCCTTGATCGGGAATCGAACCCGGGACCTCCTGGCTTATAGGTCAACACTCAACCACTGAGCCACACCAGCTGGGCTGCATTCTTTTTTAAAATATATGTTTTTATTAATTTCAGAGAGAGGAGGCAGAGGGAGAGAGAGAGAGAGAAACATCCATGATGAGTGAGAATCATGGATCGGCTGCCTCCTGCAGGCTCCCTACTGGGGATCGAGCCCACAACCCGGGCATGTGCGCCCTTGACCGAATCGAACCCATGACCTCCTGGTTCATAGGTCGACGCCCAACCACTGAGCCACGCTGGCTGGGCAGACCCCTGAATTCTTAAACTTGTGAGCTTTGCTGAACCCAGTGAGGGCAAGACCAAGATTTATTCAGCACAGTTTTTTTCTTTTCCACCTACAATATTTATGCATTGGTCCATTTTCCTATAAGGAACCTTAGGTATTTCAAAAGAAAGAAAATTTTCGAGGAAAAATTTGTAGAGCAAACAAAGATGTTATAAAAACCACAGACCCCATAGAATCAGACTCAACTAAAATTTCCAATGTAAACCAGTGTGTGTGTGTGTGTGTGTGTGTGTGTGTGTGTGTGTGTGTGTGATATCACAGAACTTGACTGCTCCCTCCAAAGTTGTACTTTTTCTCATTTCTCTTAGAGTATTAGATTTTGGATACGTACGGTTTGGTTTTTTTTGGGGGGAGAAACATCTGGAGCTGCAAGAACAAAGTGTGTTTTAATCACCATTGTGGGCCTTTGAGTCTGGGGAAATCAGGTAATGCTTATGAAAGATAATTCTTCTTCCCACTGACTTTTATTGTAATTTGGTTAATAGCTCTTAATTCCAAAAGTCCATATTCCTAGGCGTGTCATTAAGGAACTCAAATGGAAAATAGAAAAAGGATGAAAAACAGATGTTTGATATGCAGAGCGAGTATATGACTTGAAAGTAATTAGGCAAATTAATGCAACATTTCCGGAAGTGAAGCTTTGAATTGGATGTCAGCTCTAAAACGTATCATATATGAATAAAAGCATTCAGGATTGCTTTTTTTCGTAAAATGCCTAATACTCCATTAGTAATTGGAGCTTCGAAGGGAGTAGGAGTTGGTTCTGTGGTTTTGAGTTCAAATCTTAAAGAAAAATATACATGTTTCCTATGATATGCTGTTATTACAATACTAGAGGCCAGGTGCACAAAATTCGTGCAAGAGTAGGCCTTCCTTCCCCCGGCTGATGGCTACCAGCTTCCCTCCAGCTCCCGGGACCCGGGCTTGGCTCTGGCCACTGTCAGGCACCCGGGACCCGGTCTTCCCTTGCAGCCCTGGCTTCATCCGGAAGGTCATCCGGAATGACTTCCAGAAGGACGTCCAGTCCAATTAGCATATTACCCTTTGATTATTATA
>NW_005358101.1:0-1503 GCF_000412655.1 Myotis brandtii
TATCTTCCTCAATTTCTTTCTTCAATGTCCTATAGTTGTCTGAATACAGGTCTTTTACCTCCTCAGTTAAATTTATTCCTAGTTACCTTATCTTTTGTGGTTGTTGTTGCAATAGTAAATGAGCTTGTTTACTTAGTTTCTCTTTCTGATAGTTTATTACCAGTGTATACAAATGCCACTGATTTCTGAATATTAATTTTGTATCCCACTACTTTGCTAAATTCATTTATGAGATCTAGTAGTTTTTGGTGGAGTCTTTAGGGTTTTCTATGTGGAATATATCATGTCATCTGTGAATAATAACAATTTTGCTTTCTAAAACACCAATCAGAAAGAATATATGCATCCCCACATTCATAGCAGTTTTATTTACAACTAGAGGCCCAGTGCACAGATTCATGCACCAGTGGGGTCCCTCAGTCTGGCCTGCACACTCTCGCAATCCGGGGCCCCTTGAGGGATGTAGTAGTGCCCAAAGCGGCAGGTGGCTAGGGAGAAGCCCAAGCCAGAGCAGTGCGGTCCCAGCCCCTCTGTGCCTGCTGCTGCTGATTGGTAGTGTTGCTGCTGAGGCGGGAGAGGCTCGCTGCTGAAGTAGCGCTCACCAGCCATGAGCCTGGCGTCTGGCACCCATCAGTCAACTGAGCAGCGCTCCTTCTGTGAGAATGCTCTGACCAGCAGGGGCAGCTCCTGTGTTGAGCGTCTGTCCCTGGTCGTCAGTGCGCATCATAGCTACCGGTCAACTGGTCGTTCAGTCATTTGGTCACTAAGGCTTTTATATATATACTAGGGGCCTGGTGCACGAAGATTCATGCACTGGGCGTGTGTCCCTCAGCCCGCCCTGCGCCCTCTTCAATCTGGGAGCCCTCTCCAATCTGGAAGTTTCTGTCTGTCTTTGCAATCATATGAGCAAATTATCTGAGATCCCCAACCCAGTTTGGTTTGTTGTTCACAGGATAATAGAGGCATTTTTTTTCCTTTGCTTCATTGGTGGAGATTTCCTGGAAGTTTTAGGAATCTTCCCTTTAATTTTTCCTAGACACTCTGATTTTACTTATGTCTCTCACCTTTGCTTTCTCTCCATCCCCCACCGCAACAGTAACTTGCTCCAGGCTCACTTTGCTCCAGTGTCTAGGAGATCCATCACCAGAACTATGATTCCCAGCATTCCTGGTGCTCCCTGAACTCTGGGCTTCCGCTTCAGGTCCTGGGGCTGCCACCAGAACTACTATTCCCAGAATTCCTGGTGCTCCCTGCGGTCTTGGTTTTCCCGTTCTGCTCTGTCCCACGGCCTCCCAATCTGCCAAGTCCTCCAAGCCACCATTCTCCCTTTCTACTCTCCATCTGGTGGCTTGGGGAGACAAGTTCCCCAAGCCACTCCACTCTCTGCCAGCTCTCCCGCTCTGCTCTCTGCCTGGTGGCTTGGGGGACTGATCGAGGGAGCCACGTCCCCCCAATCTGCCGGCTTGCCCGCTCTGCTCTCCGCCCAGTGCCTGTGTATGCAAA
>NW_005358102.1:0-1304 GCF_000412655.1 Myotis brandtii
CTTTATTGTTTAAAGTATTACATATGTCTCCTTTTTCGGTGGGCTATATATTTATGATAAAATGAATTAGTACATTTTAAGTGATTTTCATAAATACTCACATAAGATGTAATAGGAAAAAATTTACTAAGTTTTTCATGAAATCACCAATCTAAAAAAAAAAGAAGCATTGAGTACGAAAATAAAATGTCTACGGTAGCTATCGGATCCACTTCCACCCCCTTCCTCTGTTCTGCTCCTTGTCAGAACTGGTGAACATAGAAGGCAAAAGTCTAACTTTCTCAACTCCTGTGCTGTAATGTGTTGGATGCAGTTTAGTTTCTGCCAAGGAGATGCCTCATGGAAAATGCAAGGGTGACAGTGACACCGAGGGGGCAGATGGGCTCCTGCACACATGGGTGTTGGTGGCAGCTGGAGCCATATTTTCTCCTTGGTTGGTGTGCTTGGGAGGTTGTAACTTTGGCTGGGGTAGCAGCAGTTCCTGACCTGTGGGGTGGTGTCAAACCTTTGATGCAAGAAGTCACATGATGGCCTCCTGACGTTGCCTCCTCTAGCCTGTTGAAGATTTTGTGCTTAAACCCATTTTTTTGCCTAAAGTTTCTGTTTCTTGCACTGAACCATAACTGAAAAAAAAATGCCATTACATAGGGAAATGAAATAGTGTGTTTTGTGTAAGCATTTTGGATTATATTGGAGTGTTTACAGAGTGTATCCCTGATATTGATGCTCTGTTCCCTTGCTTTTCTCTTGTAACAGCTCTATTTTTATCTTGTCCCAAAACCAGATCTAAAAATTGCTTCAAATCTTAAAAAAATCTCTCTCTCTCTCTCTCTCTCTCTCTCTCTCTCTCTCTCTCTCCCTTCCTCCCTCCCTCCCTCATTTCCTTCTCTTCCCTCCTGTACCTCCCACTCCAACAGCCCACTCTTTGGGTATTCCTCTTAGATCTTTCTGATTTTCAAAAGCTTCTTGTAGTCATGCCCTCAGCTGGTACTTTTCTTCCTTGTTCTACCTTCAATCTTTATCTGTCCTCCTCATATCTTTGAGTTTCAATTTTCTCTCTTCTCTATCATTCAGAACAATTCCGCTGTCCCGGCATCTACCCGCAATCGGAATAATCAAGTTCATCTAGATAATCAGCAAAACAAAGGACATCCTTAGAACTTTGAATGTGTTTATGTTTGCTTGTTTATTTGATGTTTTTTTATTAGTGTGTGCCTGAAATCTTACTCTTTGCCCTGCATAGCTTTTTCCAAGTTTTTCTTTTAAGTGAGTATAATTCTCTTCCTAGTCAGAGTGTTATTACA
>NW_005358103.1:0-452 GCF_000412655.1 Myotis brandtii
TCTGATTTAGCTAAACTTTTTCCAGCCCAGGGAAGCAGCCCAAATTCTCTTTCAGGTAATTGTAAGCAACATAGCAGTTAATATCAACATGAAGCAAATTATTATTGTAGATCACACAGGGAGAACAATGGGTAAAATATTTAACTGTAGCAGTGTTTGAGTATATTCTGCGCAGTGAGAAAACCTGAAGTCATTTTCAAGGTCCACCATTTCTTACTTCTTTTCAGTTGGGTCAAGTTTCTAAGCTTTCTAAATCTCCATTTTCCAACTAATGAAAATAGGATCCCACTGAGTTTCCTATCTACCTACTTGAGGACTTCTGTGAGGATCAAATGAGAGGAGGCACAGGAAAACACTTCACAGACATTTGCACAGCAAAAGAAACCATCAGCAAAACAAAAAGGGAGCTTACTAAATGGGAGAACGTATTTGGCAATGATACATCTGATAAA
>NW_005358104.1:0-235 GCF_000412655.1 Myotis brandtii
GTACTTCAGAATTTATGAAGTGCTCTCATACATATATATCACATTATAGATATAGATAGATAGGTATAGGTATACTAGTAGGTACAGGTATAGGTATAGGTATAGGTATAGGTATAGGTATAGGTATAGGTATAGGTATAGGTATAAGTATAGGAATAGGTATAGTCGTCCTCAGTATCTATGGGGGATTGGTCCAGGACCCCTTGCAGATACCAAAATCTAAGGATGTTCAAAT
>NW_005358105.1:0-817 GCF_000412655.1 Myotis brandtii
ATACATGGACTATTTGGATTTTGTATTCCACATGGCCAATGTACCATATGAGATTTTACAATTTGAAAAAGTCAAGGACAATGGTCTATATCTGGAATTTCTGTCTTAACTATACAGTCAATGTCATCTCCCATTTGTAATTTGGATTCACTATCTAATATCAATAATATGTGAACTTGAGGCAATCTGCATTTCTGAAATTCAATGACATGAATTTTAGCTATTACTTTGCCAAATAAATTGAATTTACATATATAGTTTAAAAGAGCATTCAGCTTAATAGTAAAAACCCTGGCTACCAAGTCAGGTCTGTTTTCAACTTTTTGCCAGCATTTTAAATTGTTTATAATATCTGCCAGTTTGGGTTGCACGTCATGGTTATGAATAAATCAGGCTTGCCATACTGGTACTTCGTTACATTGCTATAGCATCCTGATATCGCTGCTGCATATTTCTGGGACTACCCTCAAAAGATGATGGAAGTATTATAATTTTACCAATCGGCACATTGTCATTTTCAGATCTAGATGTGAGATCATCCATCAAACCACTATAATTTTCAACTCTCAACTTAGATTGGTTTGCTTTAATGAAATTTATCTGATTGGCTTAGATTTTTTAATATGAATCGATAATATACTGTTGAGTTAATTGTCCTGCATTTAAAATAGGACTGAACGTGTTCCGGATGGAGAGATGAAATCCATAATAGTACATTTGTGTGACTTGTGTTCTTACATTTTGTCTAGTATTATTGTGATTTACACTGTCATCTGAGTTTTAATGCAATATCCGTTCCCCAGCCTTTTTCACCATG
>NW_005358106.1:0-1203 GCF_000412655.1 Myotis brandtii
GAGAACCCCTGCCCTAGACTGAGAGCAGCCAGGAGTCCGTGCCTGGAGGTCTTGACAGCTGTGAGTGGCGGGATGTCCTCCAATAAGTGGCCCGAATTAAGAAGGCGAAGCGACCCATCTGGTGTGGCTCAGTGGTTGAGCATTGACCTATGAACCAGGAGGTCACAGTTCAATTCCTGGTCAGGCAGAACACATGTCCCAGTTTCAGGCTCCATCCCCAGTCGGGGGTGTGCAAGAGGCAGCCGATCCATGATTCTCTTTCATCATTGATGTTTCTATCTCCCTCTCCCTCTTCCTTTCTCTAATCAATAAACATATAACTTAAAAAAAGAAGAAAGGCTGGTTTGGAGGTTTTTAATACCTAGATCTTCAAAGGACATGAAACACCCTTCTTCCTGCTGGTTAGGGCTCCTCCTACCTCAGACCCCTCCCCCCATCTCCTGTGAATGATTTAATTCCCCTCCAGCCCCCATTGGTTTCAGTGAAAACTGCCTGAATCTGTGGCCCAAAGGTTGGGAGGCTCATTGTCCGTGTGACCATCGGAAGCTGGGTCTCTGCTTCCTCACTTGGCCCCCAGGCTGGTCACCCCGAGACGTGAAGCTGCGGGTCTGCTGGTGACAAGGCCTCTCCAGGGCCTGTGGCAGGTGCTTCTCCTCCGAGGATGGACGGAAGCTCCTAGAACCTCCTCGTGGGAGTCACTGCCCAGCGACTCGGGATTTCCAAACTGCAGGACCCGATCACCGTGATTTTAAGCACAAACATTGGCAATCCACAACTCTCACAGTATAACCTATTGGGGGTTCCAGAGGTACAGCTCCCAAGCACGACTGAGATGTAAAGTGATGTTAGAAAATGTGTACTCACACCTTTTCACCCCAGAGCAGAAGGCACTGCATTTCCAATGCTTTTCCATCAACACTTCTCACCACCATTCTCATCAATATGTATCATCCTTGAATTTTACAATCAGCCTTATTGTGACTTTTACATATAATAACATACATGCATTTAAAAAATTTATTCATTTCAGAGAGGAAGGGACAGGGGAGAGAGAAAAACATCAATGTTGACAGAGAATCATGGATCGGCTGCCACCTGTGTACCCCCTACTGGGGAAGGATTCCTGAAACCTGGGCATGTGCCCTGACTGGGAATTGAACCCAGACTCCTGATACATAGGTTGATGCTCAACTACTGAGCCAC
>NW_005358106.1:4233-4905 GCF_000412655.1 Myotis brandtii
AAATGCCCCCAAACAGGTATTGATGGTTTCCTGTGGCTTTTCCCCTCCATCGATTTGCCAATGTCCCTCCCACCCCCACACATGCATTCAATGTCTTCAGCTCTTTGTGTGGCCATTGCATGGAGAGAACGAAGAGACTGCTCCCCCTAAACCCACACCCACCTCATCACAAAGGGCCCAGCGCAGAAGGCACTGCATCATCAGCCAACACCCCCCATTCATTGGTCGGATGAGCGCGTCCACAGAGACAGACTGAATGAGTGACATGCGTGTCAGGAGCCCCTCCCGTCTGTGAAGAGGGAGGAGCCCAGGGCTGTGTCCCAGGCTCATGTCCCTTCTCAGTCCCCAGCGCCCTCAGGACTCTCAGCACCAGAACATCTCCCTGAAGGCTGGGGCACAGCTGACCGTTTATGAACGTGTGAGGCCGCATTTCTAACCGCCTCCCAGACCAGCACCTCTCAGTCACGTCCGTGCTGGCACCTCCCAGGCTGGGCCCAGGAGTGAGAGGCTGCAGTGAGCGCCATTGTCTGTGCCAGTCAGACCAGGATGTGGGAACAAGGACAGTGACCTGGGAGCTGCAGACACCAGCTGGGCCTCAGGGCTTTGAACAGGGCGACGTAATGCCACCTTTGACTAGCAGGGGGCGCTGTGGGATCGCCCTGTGGCCCCCAC
>NW_005358107.1:0-2652 GCF_000412655.1 Myotis brandtii
TTCCTCTATCTCTTTATTCAACATTCTGTATTTTTCTTAGTACAAGTCTTTTACCCGCTGGGTTAAGTTTATTCTTAAGTATCATAATTTTTTGATGCAATGGTAAATGGGATTGTAGGTTTGGTCTTTCTTTCTTTCTTTCTTTCTTTCTTTCTTTCTTTCTTTTTAAAAAATGTATTTCTTTATTTATTTCAGAGAGGTAGGGAGAGGGAGAGATGAAAACATCAATGATGAGAGAGAATCATTGGTTGGCTGTCTCCTGCACGCCCCCTCGTTGAGATCACACTGCAAACCGGGCATGTGCCCTTAGCCAGAATCAATCCTGGGACCACTCAGTCCACAGGCTGATGCTCTATCCACTGAGCAAAACCAGCTAGGACTGGTTTCCCTTTCTGAGAATTCATTATTGGTGCATAAAATTTCTGGGTGTTAATTTTGTATCCTTCTACATTGCTGAATTCATTTATTAAATCTAGGTGTGTGTTTTTTTGTGGAGTCTGTCTGTTTTCTATGTACAATATCATGTCTTCTATGAATAATAAGAATTTTACTTCCTCCATTCCAATTTGGATGCCTTTTATTTCTTCTTCTTGTCTCATTGTTGTGGTTAAGACTTCCAGTACTATAGTACTATGTTGAATAAGAGTGGTGAAAGAGGGCATTTCTGTTTTGTTCCATTTCTTAGGGGAAATGGATTTTGTTTTTGCTCATTGAGATGATTCTGGCTGTGTGTCTGCCATGTGTGTCCGTTATTGTGTTGAGATATGAGCCCTCTTCTCCCACTTTGCTGAGAGTATTTATCAAAAGTGGTGCTGGGTTTTGTCGAATGCTTTTTCTGAATCTATAGATATGGTCATGTTGTTTTTGTCTTTCAGTTTGTTTATGTGATATATCACGTTTATTGATTTGTGAACATTGTACCAGCCCTGCATCCCTGGATGAATCCCATTTGGTCATGGTGTATGATCTTTTTAATATATTGCTGGATCAATTTTGCTAATATTTTGTTGAATATTTTAGCAACTATGTTCATCAGGGATATTGGCCTGTAATTATCTTCCTTAGGAGTGTCACCAGGTTTTGGAATTAGGATAATGCTGGGCTCATGAAAAGAGTTTGGAAGTGTTCCTGCCTCTTGGATTTTTATTTGAATAGTTTGGGGAGTGTAGGTATTAGTTGGTCTTTGGATGTTTGGCAAAACTCCCCTGTGAAGTCTCTCAGAGCACGACTTTTCTTTGTTCATAGTTTTTGGATTCCTGCTTCTATTTCCTCAGTTGTTATTGTCCTATTCCGGTTTTCTGATTCTTTCTGTTTCAGTTTTGGGGTACTGTGTTTTTCTAGGAACTTGTCCGTTTCATCCATATTGTCCAGCTTGTTGGCATATATTTGTTCATAGCAATTTATTACAATCCTTTTTATTTCTGTGGTGTCAGTTATTATATCTCTGCTTTCATTTCTGACTTTATTACAATCCTTTTTATTTCTGTGGTGTCAGTTATTATATCTCTGCTTTCATTTCTGACTTTATTACAATCCTTTTTATTTCTGTGGTGTCAGTTATTATATCTCTGCTTTCATTTCTGACTTTATTACAATCCTTTTTATTTCTGTGGTGTCAGTTATTATATCTCTGCTTTCATTTCTGACTTTATTACAATCCTTTTTATTTCTGTGGTGTCAGTTATTATATCTCTGCTTTCATTTCTGACTTTATTTATTTTGGTCCCCTCTCTTTGTTTCCTGTTGAGTCTGGCTAGTGATTCATCAATCTTTTTTATCTTTCCCAAGAACCAACTTGTGGTTTCACCAAGTCCCATTCCTGAGTGGTGAAAGGTTCTGTAGTCACCAGAGCCGTCAATCAGGAGGGGACCAGGGGAGACACACAGAGGTCAGGGAGCAGTACATGATTTGGGGAAGCCTTGCTGACACTGTGGGTTCTCATGGCTCCTGGAAACCCACCAAAGGAGCAAGGAGGGGGGTGTGGGAGGTTTACTCCATCCTGCAGATGTGAGTGAGGTGAAGGTGGAGCCAGTAAAACACCTATAACATGGAGGCTGAGAAATGCTGTGATTGATCAACAACCGAACAAGCAGCCTCTACCTGGTTATTATCCCATCTGAGCCCTCAAAAGACTAATCAACAGAGTATCCAACACTGTCATTATGGAATGTCAAACTTTAGCTTATGATTTTAAGTAAAAAAGTTTGGAAAATTGTAAAGCTGTCTTCTTCACCAAGAGATTTCCCAAGTCAGCTGCTTGTTGAAATGAGATGATTTCCAATGAACCTTGTTAAATGTCCCTAAACTGCACGGCACGGGATACGCACACTGCTGTCATCTCACATCAGTGCTGGTGTGACACCTATGGGGAGAGAGCTGAGGTCATTTCCTGTGGCACCAGAAACAGCAAGTCCTGGCACCTGTACATGGAGCAGTCCTCAGGGCCCTTTGCACCATTCAGATGGCTTCATCCAGCTTCCACTGTCTGCGGGACATGCACCTGTTTTATTTACTGTGGGCCTGTCAGAAGGAAGGGCCCTATGGGGACAGCTGGGCATGTGGGTCAGACCCTGAGTTCAGCACACAGGGGCCTGGGCTCTGCTGGGGTCTCTCTCGGTGGGAAGGTTTCCAACCACAGGCTGATGAGAGCAC
>NW_005358108.1:0-466 GCF_000412655.1 Myotis brandtii
TCTCTGAAATCAATAAAAACATTTTTAAAAAAAGAATGGTGAAAACAGACATCCCTGTCTTGTTCATGATTTTTTTTTGAATCCTCACCCAAAGATATGTTTTTATTGATTTTTAGAGAGAGAGAAAGGGAGAGAGAGAAACATCGATGTGAGAGAGCATCAGTTGTTGCCTCCCATATGTGCCCCAATCAGGGATCAAACCTGCAACCTTTTGGTGTACAGGATGTGTGTGTCCTGACTGGAAATCAAACCCGCAACCGTTTGGTGTGCAGGATGATGCTCCAACTGAGCCACCTGCCGAGAGCTTATTCCCAATTTTAAGGGAAACACTTAGTTTACGCCCATTGAGTATGATGTTGGCTATAGGTTTGTTATATATGGCCTTTATTACATTGAGGTATCTTCTTCCCTCTCCCACTTTGCTGAGGGTTATCATAAATGGGTGCTGAATTTTATCAAATGCTTT
>NW_005358109.1:0-955 GCF_000412655.1 Myotis brandtii
ATAACCCTGATAAACATATATGCACCCAAATACATAACAAAAAAACAAACAAACAAACCAACAAAAAAAAACTCTTGGAAGATATCAAGGAAGAAATCGACAATACAATCATAGTAGGGGACTTTAATACCCCCTGACATCACTGGATAAATCCTCTAAACAAAAAAATTACCAAAGAAATAGCAATCCTAAATGACTCACTAGATCACATGGACTTAACTGACATCTTCAGAATATTTCACCCCAAAGCCACAGAATATACGTTCTTCTCAAGTGCACATGGGACATTTTCAAAGATAGACCACATATTGGGTCACAAGCAAAGTCTCTCCAAATTCAAGAAGATTGAAATCATATCAAGCACTATCTCAGACTACAATGGCATAATATTAGAAATCAATTACAATAAAAACAATCAAAAAAATTGAAACATTTGGTGGCTAAATAGCATGCCATTAAACAATGATTGGGTTATCAAAGAGATCAAGATGTAATTAAAAACATCCTGGTGCCCTAACCGGTTTGGCTCAGTGGATAGAGCATTGGCCTGCAGACTGAAGGGTCTGAGGTTTGATTCCGGTCAAGGGCATGTACCTTGGTTGCAGGCATAGGTAGTAAATCATCTAACTCTACATCTCAAAGAACTAGAAAGAGAGCAACAAGAAAAGCCCAGAGTGAGCAGAAGGAAGGAGATAATAAAGATCAGAGCAGAAAAAAAAATGACATAGAGACAAAAAAACAAAAACAAACAAACAAACAAAACAAAAAAATACAAAAGATCAATGAAACCAAGAGCTGGGTCTTTGAAAGGATAAACAATATTGATGAAACTCTAGCAAGGCTCACCAAGAAGCAAAGAGAGAGGACCCAAATAAACAAAATAAGAAATGAAAGAGGCGAAATACGAACAGACCCCAAAAAAATACAAAGGATTGTTAAAAAATACTATGAACAA
>NW_005358110.1:0-1118 GCF_000412655.1 Myotis brandtii
ATGTAATACTTTCAACAATAAAGATTCATTTTAAAAATAGTCTGCGTCTTTGAAAATGTTCCTTACCATCATTCTTAAATAAGTATATTTTTATTGGTTTTCAGAGAGGGAGGAGAGAGAAAAATCAATGATGAGAGAGAATCAGATCGGCTGCCTCCAGCACGCCCCCTACTGGGGATCGAACCCGCGACCGGGGCATGTGCCTTGACCCGGAATGGAACCCTAGACCCTTCAGTCCCCAGGCCGACGCTCTATCCACTGAGCGAAACCAGCCAGGGCGCCATCATTTTCTTTCTTTTAATGGTCTATCACCTCTCCCCTACCTGAATGCGGTGAATGGGATTCAGAATGGGGGCAATACTAGCTGGACTTGAGTTACAAGGCTACACAGATGTCAGACTTGAATTTGCCTTAATCTTGTTCATTTCAACCACAGCACCGACACTCGGCACACAAACGGGTGTAGGATGACCTTTGTAGCAGCCCTTTTGGAGGAGGGTGGCCCTGAAAGGCGGAGGGAGGGGAGAGCAGGGGCCGCAGGGCAGAGGCTGTGCCCGGGGGGAGCCCCTCCTTCCCAAACGCCAGGTGAGGCCTCGGGCTGTGAGACACCGAGTTAGAGCCGCGCCTTCTGGTCTAGTGGACGGTGATTCACACTCTGCTCCGCCCGGGGCTTGGGGAGGGTCCGGCCTGCAAGTGAACGGAAAGGACAAGGCCCTGCGCCATTTAAACCCAGCACCGCCGGGTTGGGGAGGAGGCAGCTCCAGGCCTGGGAGGAGGCGGGAGCGGGGAGTGCGGGGTGAGCGCATCCTTACCGACGTGGCCCCGGACTAAGAGCCAGCCCCCAACTGGGAAATCCTATTTTACCCAACCCGGGTTCCCCTTCCCTCTTTCTCCCTCCCCCAATCAGATCTGCTTCCTCTTTCCGGCCTGTACACGTACCCTCTCCGAGAACTGAGGGCGCCACTCGGGTCCCTACGCAGCCTGGGTGAGGAGCCCCCCATTGAGCCTGAAGCTCCAGCTAAAGGTTAAGGCCACGCCAGCATCCAACACGAGAAACTGTGGCCACAGGAACACGAGCACCACAGCGCGCGCAGCTCTTCCGAGAGAGGGTGGGCGGC
>NW_005358111.1:0-760 GCF_000412655.1 Myotis brandtii
ATCCCTTTACCTTTTTCACCCAGCCCCTCAACACCCCACCCCGCTACTCTGACAGCTGTCAGTCTATTTTCTGTATTTCGCTTATTAGATTCCACATATAAGTGAAATCATATGGTATTTGTATTTCTCCGGCTAGCTTATTTCACTTAGCATAATGCTCTCCAGGTCGATCCGTGCTGTCACCAAAGATAAGAGTTCCTTCCTCTTTATGGCCAAGTAGCAGTCTATTGTATAAATGTACCATAGATAGCTTTTTTATCCACTCATCTACTGATAGGCACTTGTGCTGCTTCCAAGTTTGGGCTGCAGAGAACATAGGGGTGCATATATTCTTTTGAATTAGTGTTCCAGGGTTTTTTTTTTTTGATATATTCGCAGAACTAGAATTGCTGGGTCATAAGGCAGTTCCATTTTTTATTTTTTGAGGAAACTCTATACTGTTTTCCACAGTAGCTGCACCAATCTGCATTCCCACCAATAGTGAACAAGGGTTCCCTTTTCTCCACATCCTCACCAACACTTGTTGTTTGTTGATTTATGATAGCCATACTGACAGGTATGAGGTGATGTTTCACTGTGGTTTTAATTTGCGTTTCTCTGATGATTAGTGACATTGAGCACCTTTCCTATGTCTATTGACCATCTGTATGTCCTCTTTGGAGAAGTGTCTATTCAGGTCCTTTTTTGTCCATTTAATTGTATTGTTTGTTGGGTGTTGAGTTGTATAAGTTCTTTATAACTTTTGGATATTAATCCCTTA
>NW_005358112.1:0-500 GCF_000412655.1 Myotis brandtii
TTAGCTTCCTTCTTGCGTCCATATTCTCTTTTTTTTTTCCTTATTTATCCCGTTTCTTTATATCCCCACTAAGTCTTTTCTCCTCCGCTTCTCCTAGTCTACTGTTGATACTTTCAATGGTGTTTTTTATTGTAGCTATATCGCTCTTCATTTCTTCTTGGGTCTTACATAAGTTATTCATTTTTTCATCTGTTTCTTCTTGCTTCTTGCATAAGTTGTTGATTTTTTCCTCCATCCGGTTTATGCACTCTAGGACCCTTATTCTGAATTCTTTTTCTGTCATGTTGCATGCCTCTGTAGCGCTTAGCTGCTTTTCTGGCGAGCCCTCCTTTTCTTTCTTTTGGGGGTTTCTTTGTCTACCCATGTTTGATCTCAAGAATCATACCTCAATATAGTAATAAAGGCCTATGACAAACTTACAGCCAACATCATACTCAAAAGGCAAAAACTTAAAGTGTTTCTCTTAAGATCAGGAACAAGACAAGGAAGTCAGCTCTTAC
>NW_005358113.1:0-1333 GCF_000412655.1 Myotis brandtii
CCCCTCTCAGGCTCACCCTTGGCCGTGCTGGCGCCGCTCAAATGGCTCAAATGCGTCTCTCCCCCTCCCTTCCACTCTCTCTAGAAACCGATGGGGAAAATATCCTCACTCCTCCAGCGATTTTTTTCTAAAAAAAAGTAAAAAAAAGTTTTGCCCTAACTGGTTTTGGCTCAGTGGACAGAGCATTGGCCTGTGGACTGAAGGGTCCCGGGTTCGATTCCGGTCAAGGGCATGTACCTTGGTTGCAGGCACATCCCCAGTAGGGGGTGTGCAGGAGGCAGCTGATCTGTGTTTCTCTCTCATCGATGTTTCTAACTCTCTATCCCTCTCCCCTCCTCTCTGTAAAAAATCAATAAAATATATATATTTTTAAAAAGTCATTTCAGCCAGGCCGGTGTGGCTCAGTGGTTGAGTATAGACCTATGAACCAGGAGGTCACAGTTGGATTCCCGGTCAAGGGCACAGGCCTGGGTTGCAGGACTGGTCCCCAGTGTGGGGCGTGCAGGAGGCGGCCAGTCCATGATTCTCTCTCATCATTGATATTTTTATCTTTCTCTCCCTTCCTCTCTGAAATCAATAAACAACATATTTTTAAAAAAGAAAAATGGAACCCAAATGCACATAACTTAAAACGAGCCGTTTCAGAGCCCACAATCCAATGGCATTTCACACCTCTGCGATGCTGTGCACCCGCCACCTCTAATGAGTCCCGAAAGGAAGCCCCGTCCCCACCAGCAAGCGCACCGCCGCCGCCTCCCGGCCCTGCCAGCGCCCATCTGCTTCCCTGTCTGTGGGTCCGCCTGCTCTTGTTTGCAAGGTTCATCCACATGGTCGCCCCGCGCCCATCATCTACCCGCTGCTCCCGCTCTGGACACAATGAGCCCAGGAAGGCAGGGCGTGTGCTCCGCTGTGTTCCCTGCCGGGTCTCTGGGGCTGGGCACACAGTTGGTGCTCAATAAATGCATGAGCCCGGCCGGCATGGCTCAGTGATGGAGCGTGGACCTATGAACCAGGAGGTCAGGGCACAGGCCCGGGTTGCAGGCTCGATCCCCAGGAGGGGGTGTGCAGGAGACAATCGATCCATGATTCTCTCTCATCATTGATGTTTCTGTCTCTCTCTCCCTCTCCCTTCCTCTCTGAAATCAATACAAATATAAATAAATTCATGAGTGTTGATTGCACCCAGGCCCAGGGGCCACTTCTCTCCCCAGACTCAGGGCCCCGGCCCTCCCTCCACCCCCCAGCCCCCTCACCTGCAGATCTGATTGTGCAGGAACCGCCTGTGGTTGGGCCTCCGTTTGGGGGGCCGGGTCCGCCGGGGGTGCAAGGCGCG
>NW_005358113.1:2310-3202 GCF_000412655.1 Myotis brandtii
TAGAGGGTGGGAGGCTGGGGTGCAGGCCTGGGGTGTGGGAGGTTGGGGTGCAGGCTGGGTGGAGGGGGCGGTGGGAGGCTCTGGGTCCCTGTCTGGGGAGGCAGAGAATGGCTGGGCTGGCAGGAGGTGGGGCTGCCCCCGGATCTAGAATAATAGTGGGGTCCTCATTAAAAAATAAACAAACCCAACAACATATCTTTATTGACATCAGAGGGGAAGGGAGAGGGAGGGAGAGAAACATCAATGATGAGAGAATCATGGATCGGCTGCCTCCTGCACGCCCCGCACCAGGGACCAGGCTTGCAACCTGGGCAGGTGCCCTGACTGGGAATCGAACAGTGACCTCCTGGTTCATAGGTCGCCGCTCAACCACTGAGCCACCCGGCCGGGCGGGAATGGGTCCTCTTGTCTCTGGGCGGGCTGGCCCAGTGTGTGGCGGGCTGGCGGCCGTCCGCTGTTGCTCTGAGAGGTGTCAGGGGTGTGAGCCCGTGGCTGGGGGCTCAGCGCTCGCTCACTCCCTCTCCGCTCTCAGGTCAGCAGCCCAGGGTGGGTCTCACGGGCTGAAATCCAGGTGTTTCTCTGGAGGCGCCCAGGGGAGACCGCGTGCCCTTGCTTCTTCTGGCTTCTAGAGGCGCCCCCTTCCATGGCTCATGCCCTTCCTGCATCTTTTTTGTTTTAATCTATTTTTATTGATTTCAGAGAAGAAGGGAGAGGGAGAGAGAGAGAAACATCAGTGATGAGAGAAGCACTGATTGGCTGCCTCTGCACGCCCCCCACGGGGACCGAGCCCGCAACCCGGGTGTGTGAGCCTCGCCGGTGGACTTCCCTGTCCCTCTGACCCACCTCTCACCATCTCCGGCTTCCCGGCCCCTCTCAACGCCCGCTTCACGTT
>NW_005358114.1:0-207 GCF_000412655.1 Myotis brandtii
ACACAGACCTAATGCCTTGGCCAGAGGCGTTAGGCCTTGGCAGGGGCGGAACCAGCCATCGCAGAGAGCAGGGGCGGAATCAGCGATCCTGGGTAGCTGGGGGTCCCCTGCCCAGGCCTAATGCCTTGGCCAGAGGCGTTAGGTCTGGGCAGGGGCGGAGCCTGCAATCTTGGGGAGCTGGGGGTCCCCTACACAGACCTAATGCCT
>NW_005358115.1:0-549 GCF_000412655.1 Myotis brandtii
TATTTATTTATTTATTTATTTAATTGAATTAGAGAGAGGAAGGGGGGGAGAGAGAAAGAAACATCGATTTGTTTCACTAATCTATGCATTCATTGGTTGCTTCTTGTATGTGCCCTGTGACTGGAGATCCACCCATAACCTTGGCCTATGGGGACAACACTCTAACCAACTTAGGTTTTCTGAAGGCAAAAACTAAACAAGATAAGTCATGAATAGTTTCACTGTACAGAGATCAACATCATTACATTAGTCTAAGGAAGTATATTAATTTGCTATTTATGGAAAGAAAACAAATCAGTAATGTCAAAAAATGTAGGGAGGCTATTTTTACCTCCTCAGAGAATATATTGTTTCTAATTATTTGGGAAAGTATTTTCAAATAAAAGTTGATGAGCTCATTCCCAATTATTCTTTTTATTAGTTAAAGTACTTTCTCTAAGAATTACTACTAGATAAAATGTACAATGTAGTAATCTTGGAATTAAACACATAAGATTTAGAAAGTTTTAAAATAATTTATTTTAAAATGAATAGGTTATTATAGAGATA
>NW_005358116.1:0-2287 GCF_000412655.1 Myotis brandtii
AGGACTTGTATGCATTCATATAAGCATAACCAATGAAATAAGACACTGGGGGGGTAGGGGAAGGCCGGAGGATTGTTAAGGGTGGGGGAAAAAAGGAGACATATGTAATACTCTTTGTAATACTTTAAGCAATAAATCAATTAAAAAAATAAATAAAAATAAAATGTTTTATATATACCTTTGGTGCATACGCATGCATCCTAAAGTTAAATGGCAAAGAGCACAATTGTTGAAAATCGTAAAAAAAAAAATTAACCATTACATATGATATGGTAAAATAATCCAGAAATCAGATAAGACCATTATTAACCAAGAGAACACATCCCATCTTCTCTTAAAATATATTGATGAGATCATTGAATTTGTCACAAGTACTGCAATGGAATGTTTATAGATATCAAGGACAGAGAATCTGATACTGAGTTATACTTATAATCATTAGTAGTTTATATACATTTTTTCATATCTTTAGCAAAGATAGAAATATTAAAATTCAGGTATTTACACACCTCTGTGAATATTGTAATACTGTTCCAAAATCTTCTTTGATACTAATGAACTCAATATCAGCTTCTAGAGATATTTCTTCCTGATGGCCCATAGCTGTGTCTCTCATTTGAAAGTGCATTCAAATTTAGAAAATCTCTCACTCAAGTTTATGACCTCTTCTAAGTGACAGACCATGGCCAATGACTGGCCTATCTCTCTTAGAAAAATTTAGAACAATTCTGAAGGGCATTTTCAGCTCCAGCCCCAGTGTTTCCCACAGGTATTTCTAAAGCTTCATTCGAAGCTACCATAAGTCAATCTTTTTCTCTGTCCAATTCTGTCTTATCTCCTTAAAGATATATTTTTCTAAAGTACTTTTCAATAAATTTATTGCACTTGTCTTAAATCTGTATCCGGGAAGCAGGGATTTGCATGCAAAAGTTTTATTGGAGAGTGTACTGAGCAACAATATATTTTTTTAAAAAGAATACAGGGCTCCTTGTTCCCCTGGAGTGTAGCAACACAGTACTAGGATCTGACCTGTGGCAGCCACAACAGGTGGAAGGAAGGTATGCCAATCAGGGAGAATGGAAAGCCTGTCTGTGCCTCAGTGACCTTTACCATGGGCCCCTGCTAGACAGAGGGCTCAGTGATGAAGCAGTGGACATTGTCAACATAGCTTTCCTCTTTCACTCTCCTGTCCTCCTTCCCCTTCTCCCACCAACCACTGGCTGCATTTGTCTGACTCAGATCTTTTCTGGGAATGAAGCTTTCCAACTAAAAGTCTCTCCCTGTTCCTGGGGGTAAAACGTAACCCTATCCCAACTCCTAGCTGAAAAACAACTACCCAACCAAGAAGCCACCTGAGAAAGCAGAGGTAAGATATCCATCCACTGACTTGGCTTCCTGAATAATCCTGGATTGAACAGAGCCATGGAGAAGCCACTCTCTCTTCCCCAACTGGCCCCACCTGCTTGACCAGAGCCCCACCCAGCCTCTTTCCCAGCTCAGGTCAGACACTTGGTCCAAAACTCTGACTCTAGAGAGCTAAGTTCCAAAAGGCCAGATGGGCAAAGAGACGGGAAGATGGGTGACAAGCTGAAGCTTGATGAAGGACAGTGTTAGAGAGCCATGAGCTGTCCCAGAGGAAGAGGCTGCACCTCTGAGGGTTAGGGGGTTGTGCCTGTTCTCTGGGCCTCTCAGCTCTGTCCTCTGAAAGTCCCAATCTGCCACCCTCCTCAGAGCAAGTGCTTCAGAACCTGGAGGAGCTGTGGTAAAGTTGTGGACAGTTATTTTTATTACTGTCCACTCTGTGACCTTTGGCCCTGGAACCTGGTGCTGCCTTGCCAACCTGTACAACTGACTCTATTAGGTAAGAGCGGAGTTCTGAGCTGACCAGACAGAAGAGTTTGGGGAACGTTGGCACCCTCCCAACTATGCGCCCCAACAAGGTCTAGGTCCATTCTGGCATCTTGGATTCCCATTCATCCCTAGCATTAGACACACAAAAACTGAGCAACAATATTTTTAATGGGATAAGAGTGGAGGAAGAGAAACCAAGATGGCGGCATAGGTAAACACCAGAAATTGCTGCCTCCAACAACCACTTCAAAAATACAACTAAAAGACAAAATGGACATCATCCAGAACCACAGGAAGGCTGGCTGAGTGGAAATTCTACAACTATAAGGAAAAAGAAAAGCACACTGAGACTCAGAGGAGGTGCGGAAGTAAAGTGCAGAGGTATGGAGGCACGAGGAAAGGGCTGGCAACTGAGGATGTGGTTGTCTTTTTCAAT
>NW_005358116.1:4339-18571 GCF_000412655.1 Myotis brandtii
TAAAAAAAAAGAGTGGAGGAAATGTTGAGCATTGATGATAACTAAGTCTTTATCCAATCCTACAGGGATGTCAGAATGAAGTAGACTTTCATAGTTGACTTGAATTAAAGCAAATAATCTGAGCCTCTGTCCTATCAGACCAGTTGTTGAATGTAGGTTGCCTCTGATAATGGCCCATAACTTTGGGTTAGGCATTATTTTCCTTAATATAAAAACAAACCACATATTGGAAAGGTGAACCACTAACAGGTGCCACTTTTGAAATGGGGGGTATAAGTGCCTTAGCCCTGACGAAAAATAATCCAGGGAGTACACGGTCATGCTCATTATACTATTTTACTCTCTGTCTCATGTTCTGTTTCCTGATGCCAGGAGTATTTCTCAGAAGCAAACTCTAAAATATGAGGACCTGGCTGCCTGGTAATAAGGACCTATTTAGCAGCAGTCTAACTCTTTAAACTTTCAGGTATGTAACACACAGGGAATATAAATTAAAGAAGACATTCTAGCTACTGCCATATATTCAATGTTTGTGAAATAAAAACCATGAGGATCTGAAAACTGGTAGTTGTTGCTAAGCACTAAAAATGTGTTAAAAGAGATAATTCAGACTTAATTATTAAATATCAGGCCTAATTTTTAACTCAGGCAAAATATAAAAGCCAAAGGATCTTGATGATATGATTTACCTGTAGCTAAAAGGCAAACAAGCTCGGCCAGCATGGTCAATGGTTGAGCATCGTCCTAGGAAGGAGGTCACTGTTCAATTCCTGGCAAGGGCACATGCCCGGATTTGTGAGCTCAGTCCCCAGTAGGGAGCATGCATGAGGCAGCCGATCCATGATTCTCTCATCATTGATGTTTCTGTCTCTCCCTCCCTCTCCCTCTCTCTCCCTTCCTCTCTGAAATCAATAAAAAATATATATTTTTTAAAAAGGCAAACAAAGAAAAAAGCAGGCTTAGGATTTAATTCTAAATGAAATAAAGCTTCAGAGAAACAACTCAGTCCTTCCAGGTTTAAAATGTCAATGTGAGTGTCCAAATAGGGAATTAGTGATATTCTAAGATTTGAGACTTAGGTAGATACATTTCATAATCTTGAATGTATACATTCCCTTAAATCTGCTGTCCTGCAAAAGTGTCCTACACACTATTAAAAGTTAGTCTGTCCCTTCCCTTACTTGTAGGTCATATAGAAGCCTCAAATGAGACAGGTGCATTACAAAAAATTCTTGACCCTAATTCAAGATCAATCCCCACTGCCTTTTCTAACAAATAGAACAATTGCAAACATCAAATTCCAGCACAGAGTTGATGGTAATATTTTGAACCTGATGATAGAGGAGAGGGACTATCCAAAAAGGATGCATAATCTGGTTAATTATAAACTGAAATTAGTGGGATACATAAAGTTGGATAAGAGAGAGCTCATGAATATGAAAGCACTATCCCATGATACAGGATGTATTACTCTGGGAAGAACCCAAGAGACACTGCTGGATAGATTATGGAAAATCAGAAAAATTAATCTTCACTGAAAGTGATACTTCACTAAATGAAATGCCAGAACTGTGAGAGTAGAATAGATGATGAATAAATGAATCAAAATGTAAAGAGTTTTTTTGGGGGAAGAAATGGCAGCCAAACAGGCAGATATTTTGTGCACTGTGTCCTGGGGACAGACTGGTAAAGCAACTAAATCAGAGAACATCCACAGAGAATTAACACATTAGACAGAGCTGAAGAGACATTTACAACAAGGAAGGGCAAAGGATGCCTGGATAACGTATTTTTAATTTAATTTAAAATTTTATTTTTTCACCTTTTTCTTCCTTACTCCTCCCCTTTTCATCCTGTTTTTCTTCTCCTTTCCCTGTTTTAGTTTTTCTCTTTCCTTTATTTTTACCTCTTTTTAAAAATTGATTTTCTTTTTCTGTTTTATTGATGTGTTATTATTATTGTAATAATTTCCTCTTCCTTGCTCCTACTTCATTTCCCCTTCTCTCTTCTCTTTCTTCGTTACACAATTTTATTTTCCTCTCCTCTCTTGCTCTTTTCTTCTACTAATTTTAAATTAGTTGCACTTCCTAAATTCAGGTCCATCTGTTCCTCTCTTATTCTCCTTTTCAAATAAATAAATACATACATACATAAATAATTTTTTTCTTCTTATCCATTCATTCTTATTCTCCTTCCTCTATACTAAATGTGGTCCTTCCCTTATCCATCCAATTCCTTAACTTTATTTTCTGTATTTAAGCTCTGCCTCTACAGATTCTGCCCCAGCTTTTTCTGGGTGTTTTTAGTTTGCACTTTTAGGTTTATTTGTTTGTTTGGTTGTGTTTTCTCTCTGTATATTTTCTTCTGTTTTTCTTTTTTCACTATCATTTTTGCTCTCTTTCCTCTCTCCTAATTCTCTTTTTACTGGTGCTGACTTTTAATGGGGTCATAGGGATCTTCTATACATTTATGTTCTGTTCTTTTTGTGTCATGTCATGTCATGTGTTTTGTACTGTTTGGGCAGCACCTTCACAACAGTTGGCATGATGTGGTAGAGAACGAGCCACAAAACCAGACACCCTGAGAGGAGACTACATCCACAAAAGGGACAATAATATTCAAGACCCAATAACATCAAAAGAACCCAAATAACACAAGTAGGGAGCACTCCTAGAATACCCAGCCCAGAAGACCTGAAAGACTGCACCACTGGGTCCCACAAAACATCTATTTTTTTAATACAAATTCAAAAAATCTAGGTGGTTCCCAGCCGACATGACTAAGTGGTTGACTGTTGACCTATGAACCTAGAGGTCACAGTTTGAATTCCTAGTCAGGGCACATGCCCGGGTTGTGGGCTTGATTCCCAGTGGGGGATATTCCAGGAGGCAGCCAATCCATGATTCTCTCTCCTCATTGATATTTTTATCTTTCTCTCCCTCTCCATTACTCTCTGAAATCAATAATAATATATTTTTAAAAATCTGGGTGTCCTAGCAGTGTGATATAATACAAAGAAACAATCACAAGGATCACCAAAAATGGGGAGACAAAGAAGCAACCACCATATGAAAGAAAAGGAGGAATCACCAGAAAAGTAAATAAATGATATGGAGGCAAGCAATTTGTCAGAGAAAGAATTCAGAGGAATGGTTGTAAGGATGCTGAAAAGGATAGAAGACAAATTAAACATGCACCCTATACAGGAACACCCAAATATATTAAAACAAAAACAACACTTCAGGAATATATCATGGGAGAGATCAACAGCTATATGATCATAGTAGGAAACTTTAGTACCCCATTTATAACATAGAATATATCCTCTAGACAAAAAATCAGCAAAAAAAAACAGCAATCCTAAACAACTCACTAGATCAGATGGAACTAATTGACATCTTCAGAACATTTCACCCCAAAGATACAGAATGTACATTCTTCTCAAGTGCACACGGGGCATTTTCAAAGATAGACTACTTATTAATAAACAGGCTAAGTCTCTACAAATTCAAGAAGACTGAAATTATATCAAGCATCTTCTCAGATAACATTGGCATAAAATGAGATATCAACTACAATAAAAATAATCAAAAACAGTCAAACACATGGAGGCTAAATAGCATGCTATTAAACAATTAATGATTTACCAAAGAGATCAAGGAAGAAACAAAAAACATTCTGGAAAATAATTACAATGAAAACACAACAGTCCAAAATCTATGGGGCATAGTGAAAGCAAAACTGAGAGGAAAGTTCATGACACTACAGGCTTAACACAAATAATAATAATAATAATAAACAAGAAGACAAAAATGTAATAAGTTATCTAACCCTACAACTTAATGAACTAGAAAGCGAGCAAGAAAAGCCCTGAGTAAGTAGAAGGAAGAAAATAATACAGATCAGCATGGAAATAAATGACATAGAGACCAAAAGCAATACAAAAGATCACTAGAACCTAGAGCTGGTTCTTTGAAAGAATAAATAAGGTTGATGAACCTCTAGCCACACTCACAAAGAAACAAAGAGCAGACCCAAATAAACAAAATTAGAAATGAAAGAGGTGAGGTAACAACCAACCCCATACAATACAAAGGATTGTAAAAATAATACTATGAACAACTCTATTACAACAAACTGGACAACCTAGATGAAATGGACTTATTCCTAGAAATATATAAGCTTCCAAAACTCAATCAGGAGGAATCAGAAAATCTGAATAGGCTGGTATCTATCAATGAAATTAAAGAACTAATAAAAAAAAAATTCCAGCAAACAAAAGCCCTGGCCCAGATGGCTTCAGAGGGGAGTTTTACCAGGGAGTTTCAAAGAATAACTAAAACTGATCATCCTCAGAGTATTCAAAAAAATTCAAGAGCAAGGAATACTTCCAAGCTCTTTCTATGAAGCCAGGAATACCCTATACCTAAAACCAAATAAAGATGCTACAGCCCTAACCAGTTTGGCTCAGTGGATAGAGTGTCGGCCTGAGGACTAAAGGGTCCCAGGTTCGATTCCGGTCAAGGGCATGTACCTTGGTTGTGGGCACATCCCCAGTTGGGGGTGTGCAGGAGGCAGCTGATCAATGTTTCTCTCTCATCGATGTTTCTGACTCTCTATCCCTCTCCCTTCCACTTTGTAAAAATCAATAAAACAATATTTTTTAAAAAGATGCTACAAAGAAAGAGAATTATAGGCCAATATCCCTGATGAACATAAATGTTACAATCCTTAACAAAATATTAGTAAACTGAATCCAGCACTACATTGAAAAGATCATAGACCATGACCAAGTGGGATTTATACTGGGGATGTAAGGCTGGTACAATATCCACAAATCAAGAAATGTGCTACATCACATAAACAAATTGAAAAACCAAAATCAAATGATCATATCATTTGATGCAGAAAAAGCATTTGACAAAATCCAACATACTTTCTTGATAAAAACTCTCAGCAAAGTGGGAATAGACAGATAATACCTCAACATAGTAAAAGCCTTATATGGCAAACCTACAGCCAACATCATACTCAATGGGAAAATAATAAGACTATTTCCCCTAAGAACAAGACAGGGATGCCTACTTTCACCACTCCTGTTTGACATAGTATTGGAAGTGCTAGTCATAGCAATTAGACAAGAAGACATAAAAGGTATCCAAATTAGAAAGAAGAAGTAAAATTGTCATTACTTGCAGATGATATAATATAGTACATAGAAAACCCTAAAAATTTGATAACAAATTACTAGATATAATAAATGAATTTGGCAATGTAACAGGATATACAATTAACATCTAGAAATCTATGACATTTTTATACACCAATAATGAACTTACAGAAAGAGAAACTAAACTAAAACAAAACAAAACAATCCCATTTACCATTGCAACACAAAAAATTAAGATACCTAGGAATAAATGTAACAAGAGGTAAAAGACTTGTACTCAGAAAACCACAGAACTTGGAAAAAAGAGATAGAGGAAGATCTAAACAAGTGGAAGTATATACCATGTTCATGAACTGGTAGAATAAACATCATTAAAATGTCCATACTATCCAAAGCAATCTATAGATTCCATGAAATCCCCATTAAAATACTAACCATATGCCACAGACATAGAAGAAACACTCCAAAAATGTATATGGAATAAAAGAAGACCCCAAATAGCTGCAGAAATCCTGAGAAAGAAGAACAAAATTTGGAAAGATCACAATACCAGATATCAAGTTATATTACAAAGCCACTATTCTCAAAACCACCAGGTACTGTCACAAGAATGGACATATAGACCAATGAAACAGAATAAAGAACCCAGAAATCAACTCATGTCATTATGCTCATTTAATATTTGACAAAGTAGGCAAGAGCATACAATGGAGTTAAGACAATCTCTTCAATAAATGGTGCTGGAAAAATTGGACAGATACATGCAAAAAATGAAACTAGATCACCAACTTACATCATACACAAAAATAAACTCAAAATGGATAAAAAAAACTTATATGTAAGATGGGAAACCATAAAAATCTTAGAAGAATACATAGGCAGCAAAATATCAGGCATATCTCGTAGCAATATGTTTACCAATACTTCTTAATCTAAGCTAAGGAGAAAATAAACAATGGGACTACATCAAAATAAAAAGCTTCTGCACAGCAAAATAAACCATCAACAAAACAACAAGAAAGCCCACTGCATGGGAGAACATCTTTGCCAATATTACATCTGATAAGGATTTATTCTCCAAAATTTATTGGCAACTCATATAATTTAACAAAAGTAAGATAAACAATCTAATTTAAAAAAATGGGCAAAGGACCCAATAGACAGTTTTTGTAAGCCAACATACAGAAGGCCAAGAAGCATATGAAAAAATGCTCAAAGTCACTAATCATCTGAGAGATAGAAATCAAAACGACAATAAGACACCTACTCACACCTGTCAAAATGGCTATCACCATCAAATCAACAAACCACGAGTGCTGGGAAGTATGTGGAGAAAAAGGAACCCTCATGCACAGCTGGTGGGAATGCAGACTGGTGCAGCCACTGTGGAAAACGGTATGGAATTTCCTCAAAAAATTAAAAATGGAACTCCCATTTCAACCAGTAATCCCACTTTGGGGATTGTATCCAAGAAATCAGAAACAGTAATCAGAAAGAATATATGCACCCCTATGTTCATAGCAGCACAATTTACAATAGCTAAGATTTGCAAACAGCCTGAGTGCCCATCATCAGATGAGTGGATTAAAAAATTGTGGTACATCTATAGAACGGAATACTATGCTACTGTAAAAAAAGAAAGAACTTCTACCATTTGCAACAGCATGGATGGACCTGTTGAGCATTATGCTAAGCAAAATAATCCAGTTGGAGAAAGATAAAGTATCACATTATCTCACTCATTTATGGAATATAATGAAGAACATAAACTAATAAATAGATCCAAAGACATAGGAGGATCGAACAGACCATCAAATCTCATAGGAAAGAAAGTGGAGGGTGGGAGGGGTGTTAAGAGATTAACCAAAGTACTTGTTTGCATGAATATAAGCATAACCAATGGTTACAGACAGTAAGGGGGAGAGAGCCTGTGCTGGGAGGTGGAAGCAGGCCAGGAGAAGTAATGGGCAAAAAAGGAGACATATGTAATACTTTCAACAATAAAGAGTTTAAATTAAAAAAAAATAAAGAGAATTGAAAATGCCACAGTAGAGTGAAGCTGGAAATCCAACCAGCTATATTTTCATGGGAGAGAACACTGGTTACTCAAAGTGATAATGCTATCAAAGTGATACAAATGCAAACAATAGGAGGGACACACTTGTCACTGAGATGCCCAGTAGGGGTTTTCTCTTGGAGGTCAAGGCCAATAGGAGATATTGCTATCACAGAGCTGGGTTTCCTGATACCAAAGAGTATAAAACAACAGAAGCAATGTGTAGATCAGCGGTTCTCAACCTGCGGGTCTCGACCCCTTTGGGGGTCAAAATACCCTTTCACAGGGGTCGCCTAAGACCATCGGAAAACACATATATAATTACATATTGTTTTTGTGATTAATCACTATGCTTTAATTATGTTCAATTTGTAACAATGAAAATACATCCTGCATACCAGATATTTACATTATGATTCATAACAGTAGCAAAATTATAGTTATGAAATAGCAATGAAAATAATTTTATGGTTGGGGGTCACCACAACATGAGGAACTATATTAAAGGGTCGCAGCATTAGGAAGGCTGAGAACCACTGGTGTAGATGCAAAGTTTGGTACACTTATTGTTATAAATAGCAGGGTAGGAGTGGCAGCCAGAGAAAAGATGCATGATGCTAAGAAAACTAAGAAAATAATTAAGATGAGTCCTAATGGCAATATAAATGAACATTTAAAAATATAGTTACTGTTCTCTAGTTCAGCAATTAAGTAACTTGGAAATTGTTACTCCACCTTAACAAGTATAACACTAAACAAACTGAAAAAAACAATGTCTCCATGAGATGACTATAAATGCCATAAAAACATAGCATTAAAGTACTAAAAGAAGAAAAAAGCAAGGAAAAAAACCAAAAATATTTTTGAAGCGATAAAGATTGATAATCCCCCAAAATTAATGTCAGACACTAATGATTTTTAAAAATTAGAGAATACCAAGAATAAATATAAAACAGACAAACACACAAAACCATATCTAGCCTTATCATATTCAACCTGCAAAAAATCAAAGATAAAGCCTTTTAAAAAGTCAGGTAGGGGAGAACAACTTAATTATTCTCACTCATTTGTGGAATATAATGCAGGACATTATATTCCACAAATTTGTATCTTAAAGATAGAATTACATTTGGCTTCTCCTTATAAACCATGGAAGAAAGAAAAGAGTAAATTATTTAGTGTTGAAAGAAAAAATCACTAAACTAGAATTCTGTTCTCTGTAAAACGAACATTCCAAAATAAAGGAGAAATAGAGATTTACTCAGACCAACTAAAACTGGTGACATTTAATGACAACAAATCTGCCTTGCAAGAAATGTTAAGAGAAGTTATTTAAATAATTGAAATATAATATAGGTTAGAAACTTTTTTTTGGCTTTTTTTTATTATTCTTTTAAAAAAATATTATAATAAGTATTACAAAGGGTATTACATATGTGTCGTCTCCCCCCCCGCCCTTGACAATCCCCTGCCCTCCCTTACCCCCCAGTGTCTTATGTCCATTAGTTATACTTATATGCATGCATACAAGTCCTTCGGTTGATCTCTTACTCCCCTCCCTCCTGCCCCGCAACCCTCCCTGGCCTTCCCACTGCAGTTTGACAATCAGTTTGAGGCAGCTCTGCCTCTGTATCTATTATTGTTCAAAAGTTTGTAATGGTCTTTATTATCCATGAATGAGTGAGATCATGTGGTATTTTTCCTTCATTGACTGGCTTATTTCACTTAGCATAATGCTCTCCAGTTCCATCCATGCCGTTGCAAATGGTAAGAGTTCCTTCTTTTTTACAGCAGCATAGTATTCCATCGTGTAGATGTACCACAGTTTTCTAATCCATTCATCTACTGATGGGCACTTAGGCTGTTTCCAAATCTTAGCTATGGTGAATTGTGCTGCTATGAACATAGGGGTGCATATATCCTTTCTGATTGGTGTTTCTGGTTTCTTGGGATATATTCCTAGAAGTGGGATCACAGGGTCAAATGGGAGTTCCATGTTTTGTTTTTTGAGGAAACTCCATACTGTCTTCCATAGTGGCTGCACCAGTCTGCATTCCCACCAGCAGTGCACAAGTGTTCCTTTTTCTCCACATCCTCTCCAGCACTTGTCGTTTGTTGATTTGTTGATGATAGCCAGTCTGACAGGTGTGAGATGGTACCTCATTGTTGTTTTGATTTGCATCTCTCGGATGATTAGTGACTTTGAGCATGTTTTCATATGTCTCTTGGCTTTCTGAATGTCCTCTTTTAAAAGGTGTCTATTTAGATCCTTTGCCCATTTTTTGATTGGATTGTTTATCTTCCTTTTGTTAAGTTGTATGAGTTCCCTATAAATTTTGGAGATTAGGCCCTTATCAGATATAATGTTGGCAAATATGTTCTCCCATGTAGTGGGCTTTCTTGTTGTTTTGTTGATGGTTTCTTTTGCTGTGCAGAAACTTTTTATTTTGATGTAGTCCCATTTGTTTATTTTCTCTTTAGTTTCCAATGCCCTAGGATCTGTATCGGTGAAGAAATTGCTTCGGCATAGGTCTGAGATTTTGTTGCCTTTGGATTCTTCTAGTATTTTTATGGTTTCCGGTCGTATATTTAAGTCCTTTATCCATTTTGAGTTTATTTTTGTGTATGGTGTAAGTTGGTGGTCTAGTTTCATTTTCTTGCATGTATCTGTCCAATTTTCCCAGCACCATTTATTGAAGAGACTGTCTTGACTCCATTGTATGTTCTTGCCTCCTTTGTCAAATATTAATTGAGCGTATTGGTTGGGGCTGATTTCTGGGCTCTCTATTCTATTCCATTGATCTATATGTCTGTTCTTGTGCCAGTACCAGGCAGTTTTGAGAACAGTGGCTTTGTAATACAGCTTGATATCTGGTATTGAGATCCCACCTACTTTCTTCTTTCTCAGGATCGCTGCAGCTATTCGGGGTCGTTTTTTGTTCCAGATGAATTTTTGGAGAGTTCGTTCTAGGTCTGTGAAATATGCCGTTGGTATTTTAATGGGAAGTGCGTTGAATTTATAGATTGCTTTGGGCAGTATGGACATTTTAATGATGTTGATTCTACCAATCCAAGAACATGGTATGTTCTTCCATCTCTTTATGTCTTCCTCTATCTCTTTTTTCAACGTCCTGTAGTTTTCTGAGTAGAGGTCTTTTACCTCTTTAGTTAAGTTTATTCCTAGGTAGCTTAATTTTTTTGGTGAGATGGTAAATGGGATTGCTTTTTTAGTCTCTCTTTCTGCAAGTTCACTATTGGTGTATAGAAATGCCATAGATTTCTTGGCGTTAATTCTGTATCCTGCTACATTGCCGAATTCTTTTATTAAGTCTAATAGTTTTTTGATGGAGTCTTTAGGGTTTTTTAAGTATAATATCATGTCATCTGCAAATAAGGACAGTTTTACTTCCTCTTTTCCAATTTGGATGCCTTTTATTTCTTCTTCTTGTCTAATTGCAATGGCTAATACTTCCAGTACTATGTCGAACAGGAGTGGTGAGAGTGGGCATCCCTGTCTTGTTCCTGTTTTTAGGGGAAATGGTGTTAGTTTTTGTCCATTGAGTATGATGTTGGCTGTGGGTTTGTCATATATGGCTTTTATTATGTTGAGGTATGATCCTTCTATTCCCACCTTGCTGAGAGTTTTTATCAAAAATGGGTGTTGAATTTTGTCAAATGCTTTTTCTGCATCAATTGATATGACTATGTGGTTTTTTTCCTTCAATTTGTTTATGTGATGTATCACGTTGATTGATTTGCGGATATTGTACCATCCTTGCATCCCTGGGATAAATCCTACTTGGTCATGGTGTATGATCTTTCTGATGTACTGCTGGATCCGATTTGCTAAGATTTTGTTGAGGATTTTGGCATCTATGTTCATGAGGGATATTGGCCTGTAATTCTCTTTCATTGTGTTGTCTTTACCTGGTTTTGGTATTAGGGTGATGCTGGCTTCATAGAATGAGCTTGGAAGTGTTCCTTCCTCTTGGATTTTTTGTAGTAGTCTGAGGAGGATAGGTTTTAGTTCTTCCTTGAATGTTTGGTAAAACTCCCCTGTGAAGCCGTCTGGTCCTGGGCTTTTGTTTGCTGGAAGCTTTCTGATGACTGCTTCAATTTCTTCCATAGTTATTGGCCTGTTGAGATTTTTAGATTCTTCCTGATTAAGTTTTGGAATGTTGTATTTTTCTAGAAATATGTCCATTTCCTCCAGGTTGTCTAGTTTGTTGGAGTAGAGTTGTTCATAGTATTTTTTAACAATCATTTGTATTTCTGTGGGGTCTGTTGTTATTTCGCCTCTATCATTTCTGATTTGGTTTATTTGGGTCCTCTCTCTTTGCTTTTTGGTGAGCCTGGCTAGAGGTTTGTCGATCTTGTTTATCCTTTCAAAGAACCAGCTCTTGGTTTCATTGATTTTCTGTATTGTTTTTTTGGTCTCTATGTCATTTATTTCTGCTCTAATCTTTATTATCTCCTTCCTTCTGCTCACTCTGGGCTTTTCTTGTTGCTCTCTTTCTAATTCTTTGAGCTGTAGATTTAGATGATTTACTACCATTTTTTCTTGTTTGTTGAGGTAGGCCTGTAGAGCTATAAACTTCCCTCTCAGGACTGCTTTCATTGTGTCCCAAAGGTTTTGGATTGTTGTGTTTTCATTGTCATTAGTTTCCAGGATGTTTTTAATTTCTTCTTTGATCTCATTGGTAACCCAATCAATATTTAATAACATGCTATTCAGCTTCCAAGTGTTTGAGTATTTTGGGTTGTTTTTATTGTAGTTTATTTCTAATATTATGCCCTTGTGGTCTGAGAAGATGCTTGGTATGATTTCAATCTTCTTGAATTTGGGGAGACTTTGTTTGTGACCCAATATGTGGTCTATTTTTGAAGATGTCCCATGAGCACTTGAGAAGAACGTATATTTTGTTGCTTTGGGGTGAAGTGTTCTGAAGATGTCAATTAAGTCCATCTGATCTAGTGAGTCATTTAGGATTGCTGTTTCTTTGCTGATTTTTTGTCTAGCAGATTTATCCAGTGATGTCAGTGGTGTATTAAAGTCCCCTACTATGATTGTATTGTTGTCGATCTCTCCCCTGATGTCTTCCAGGAGTTTTCTTATGTATGTGGGTGCTCCTGCATTGGGTGCATATATGTTTATCAGGGTTATATCCTCTTGTTGTATTGATCCCTTTAGTATTATGAAGTGGCCTTCCTTATCTCTTGTTATGGCCTTCACTTTGAGGTCTATTTTGTCGGATATAAGTATTGCTACCCCAGCTTTTTTTTCATTTCCATTTGCCTGAAAGATATTTTTCCATCCCTTCACTTTCAGTCTGTGTGAGTCCCTTTTAATGAGGTGGGTCTCTTGTAGACAGCAAATGTATGGGTCATGTTTTTTTATCCATTCAGCCACTCGATGTCTTTTGATTGGACCATTTAGTCCATTTACGTTTAAAGTTATTATTGAAAGGTACTTGTTTGTAGCCATTTCTTTTTTTGTGTGGCTGTTTTCTTTCTGGGCTTTTTATTTCTTCTTTTTACACCAGTCCCTTTAGCATTTCTTGCATTGCTGGCTTGGTGGTGATGAACTCCCTTAGCCTTTTTTTGTCTGTGAAGCTTCTTATTTCCCCTTCAATTTTGAATGATAGCCTTGCTGGATAGAGTATTCTTGGATTCAGTCCTTTGCTTTGCATCACTTTGTAAATTTCTGTCCATTCTTTCCTGGCCTGATGTGTTTCTGTTGAGAAATCGTTTGATAATCTGATGGGGGATCCTTTGTAGGTAACTCTCTGTTTCTCTCTTGCAGCCTTTAAGATTCTCTCTTTGTCTTGTACATTTGCCATCGTTATTATGACGTGTCTTGGTGTGGGTCTTTTGGGGTTCATCTTGCCTGGGACTCTCTGTACTTGTGTAACTTTTTTCTTCCCCATATCTGGGAAGTTTTCTGTCATTATTTCTTCAAATAGATTTTCTAATCCTTGCTGCTCTTCTTGTCCCTCTTGCAGCCCTATTATGCGTATGTTACTTCGTTTCATGTTGTCCCGAAGCTCCCTTAGGCTCTCCTCCTGTTTTTTAATTTTTTTCTCCAGTTGCTGTTCAGATTGAGCTTGTTTCTCTGCCTTATCTTCTAACTCACTAATTCGGTCCTCTGCTTCTTTCAGCCTGCTGTTGAAACTTTCCATGGTGTTTTTGATTGTAGCTATATCACTTTTCATTTCTTCCTGATTCTTGCATAGGTTGTTGATTTTCTCATCCATCCGGTGAATGAATTGTACAACCATTATTCTGAATTCTTTTTCTGTCATGTTGCACGCTTCAACTTCATTAATTTCCTTTCTTGGTGATTCCTCATTGTCTTTCCTCTGGGTGTTGTGTCGTTTCTTCATTCTGCTTATCTCCCGATGGATCAAAGGTCGGGTTGCGTGGGCCTGGGCCGTGTGCAGTGGGAGCCTCCCACCACCTTAGTGTCACTGAAGAGCTCTGACACTAAGATGTGTGGTTGTTGTTGGTTGGTGGGAACCAGGCTCGCTCTGAGTCAGTGTTGCCAGCGCTCAATGTGGCCTCGTATGTGCCCTTAGAATTAGGGACCCTGCCTGCACCGTGCTGAAATAGAGACCCCCCTGGAGCGTGTTGAAAACCAGAGCCCCCTAGCATGCGCCAGGAGTCAGAGTTCCCCAAGAGTCCAGTATCAGAGTCTCTGTTGCTTTGCGCGACTTCGCCTTGAGAATCAGGGTCCCTGTGTGCCCTTGCACCAGGAATTGGATTCACTGGCTCTTAGTATGAATGCACAGGGAATCAGGATCTCAGGCGCAGGTGATAAGAAACACAGTCAAGTCACTGGTGCTTGGTGCTGCCTCCTGCCCCGAGAAAAGGGATCCTTGGGCCTGTGCTAGGCAGACAAATTCCCGTTCGCGCGATTGCTCCCAGCCCAGGGCTCCGAAGCCCAAAGTGCGCGCAGGATCAGTTCCAAGGTGCTCGCGCACTTCCAGGCCAAAGTTCCTGCAGCACT
>NW_005358116.1:19239-25519 GCF_000412655.1 Myotis brandtii
GGGATCAACAATCAAACTCACAGATTTAAGAGGAAGTGTGTAAACAAGAGCCTGGGAGGCTGTGGGAACTCGCAGGGCTCCACCTTCCAGAACTCTGCGGAGTCTCAGAGCTGGTTTTTTAATCATTACCCTGCTCTGTGTTGTTGGTGGGACTCTAGGTTAGAAACTTGCATATATATAAAGAGAGCATCAAAGAAGAAATAATTTTTAATCTTAATTGATCTAACAGATAACTGTTTATTTAAAATAATGATAAAACAGTATATTCATATATATTTATATTTAATTGTGTATAAATGAATATATAATTATATATAAATTAAATACATGATAACAATAATACAAGGGATGTGAGGGAGGAATTGGGAATATTTTTTTTTATTATGAGGTGCATGTACTACCTGTGAAGCAATATAGTATTATTTCAAAGTGGAATTAAATTAGTTGCAAAAGTATATTACAAAGTTTTGTGTAACCACTAATGAGAGTCAAATAAAAAATGTAACGAATATTCTAAAAAGAGATAAAATAGTGTCATAGAAATTTCTCCAATTAAATTTACAAAAGACAGTAAACAAGTGGAAGAAAACAATAAGCTAAATAACAAGAGCAATGAATAGAAAACAGTAACAAATGTGGAAGATATTAATCCAACTCTATAAATCATTACTTTAAACATCAATGGCATAAATACACCAATTAGAGACAAAGATTATCAGAGTGACTCAAAAACAAAACCTAACCATATGTGTCTACAACACACACACACACACACACACATATATAAAAGGTGTTCCAAAATTCATGCAAGAAGTAATTTTGATAGAAAACACAGGTTTATAATTAAAAATTGTAAACTTTTTATTGATTCACAAAGTATACAGTACAGGGTTATGTATGGAATAGCATATCGGGTAAATGGCCTCCACAGCTTTGCTGGCACATATGCATTCTTTTGTTGAAATTTTCCATGACCTTTTTGCATAAATGTGGCTGAATTTCATTGATACAGTGCTTAATTGCCTCCTTCAAGGCATGGGTGGTTGTGGGCTTGGTGGCATAAGCCTTAGACTTCAAAAAACCCCAAGGAAAAAAGTCCAATGGCGTTAAATCGCATGATCTGGGCAGCCAATTCTGATCACCAAAACGGGAAATTACACGACCAGGAAATGACTCATGCAGTAATTGAATTGTTTCTCAGGCTGTATGGCATGTGGCACCGTCTTGTTGAAACCACATGTTGTCCACATAGATATCTTGCAATTTAGGCACAAAAAACTGGATTATCATGTCGCAATAGCAAACACCATTAACTGTTATTGCCTGAGCAGCCGCATTTTCGAAGAAGAATGGTCTGATGATGCCTCCAGCCTAAAATCTGCACCAAACAGTGAAATGTTGTGGATATTTTGCCCGATATGCAATTCCATACATAACCCTATACTGTATACTTTATGAATCAATAAAAAATTTACAATTTTTAATTATAAACCTGTGTTTTCTCTCAAAATAACTTCTTGCATGAATTTTGGGACATCCTAGATAAATGTACCAGAGCTTTCTTATCCGCTCATCTACTGATGGGGACTTGAGCTGTTTCCAAATCTTAGCTATTATAAGGGGTGCATACATTCTTGCTGTTTGTGTTTTGGGTTTCTTGGGATATATCCCTAGAAGTGGGATCAGTGGGTGAAATGGCAGTTCCATATTTAATTTTTTGAGGAAATTCCATACTGTTTTCCATAATGGTTGCACCAGTCTGCCTTCCCATGAGCAATATACTAGGGTTCCCTTTTCTCCAAATCCTTGCCAGCATTTGTCATTTGTTGATTTGTTGATGGTAGTCATCAAATTATGTTGATCATTATAACATGTGATATTTATCTTTCTCTGACTGGCTTATTTCGCTGAGCATAATGCTCTCCACTTCCATCCATGTTGTTGCAAATGGTAAAAGTTCCTTCTTTTTTATAGTGGCATAGTATTCCATTGTGTAGATGTGCCACAGTTTTTAAATCCACTCATCTGCTGATGGGCACTTAGGCTGTTTCCAAATCTTAGCTATGGTAAATTGTGCTGCTATGAACATAGGGGTGCATATATCTTTTCTGATTGGTGTTTCTGGTTTCTTGGGATATAGTCCTACAAGTGGGATTACTGGGTCAAATGGGAGTTCCATTTTTAACTTTTTAAGGAAACTCCATACTGTCTTCCACAGTGGCTGCACCAGTCTGCATTCCCACCAGCAGTGCAGGAGGGTTCCTTTTTCTCCACATCCTCGCCAGCACTTGTCATTTGTTGATTTGTTGATGATAGCCATTCTGACAGGTGTGAGATGGTATCTCATTGTTGTTTTGATTAGCATCTCTTGGATGATTAGTGACTTTGAGGGATGGTAGTCATTCTGACATGTGTGAGGTGATACCTCATTGCTGGAAGCTACCCATTGTCTACACTATCATGAAAGTGCAGCAGGGAACACAGAAGGCTGATGGACCTTGGGCTTTAGCAAGGGCTAAAAGCTATGCACCAATTGTTCTTTCGAGACAATGGTGGCTCAAGGCAATCCCCTAACCTGGTAATCTTTTACTTTTTACCATACCTTACTATTGATATGTCTATTTGCTTTGCTAAAGGGCAAATGTGTATTCTAGTAAATAAAAGCCAATGGGTCTGCACATTCGGAGAACCTCTCCGCTAGAAAGTAAGATCTCCACTTGGCTCACCCTATGCCTTATAAATTTATATTTCTTGTCTAGTGTATCCATTTATGTGCAGCCCCTTCTCCAGATCCTAAATCCTCGCTGCAAAAGGTTGTGGCAATTCATATATTTTTTAATTATCATCCCACTGATGATCAGTGACTTTGAGCATTTTTTCATATGTTTCTTGGCCTTCGGTATGTCCACTTTTTAAAAATGTATATTTGGGTCCTTTGCCCATTTTTTGATTGGATTGTTCATCTTTCCTTTGTTAAGATGTATGAGTTTCCTATAAATTTTAGAGATTAAACCCTTATCAGATGTAACATTGGCAAATACGTTCTCCCGTGCAGTGGGCTTTCTTATTGTTTTGTTGATGGTTTATTTTGCTGTACAGAAGCTTTTTATTTTAATGTAGTTCCATTTATTTTCTCTTTAGTTTCCATTGTCCTATGAGCTGTATCAGTAAAGATATTGTCACGACATGTCTGATAATTTTCTGCCTATGGGTTCTTCTAATTTTTTATTTTATTGCTTAAAGTATTACAAAGAGTAGTACATATGTCTCCTTTTTGTTCCCCATTGACCTTCTCCCAGTCTCCCCTACCCTCCCCAGTATCTTGCGTTCATTGGTTATGCTTATATGAGTACTAACTGGTAGAAGAGTAGGCTAATGTTTCCTTTCATAGGAAAGCTAATGTTTAGTAAAGACCCAGTTCCCAAGAAGACATGTAGATAAACATCTATTTATACAGACCCACCTACATCGAATCAAGCATTTTTTGTAGGTATGTCTAAATAGTGTGACCATTATTGAGGTCAATGACAGATATGAGAGTTGTCTAATTTAGAGTTTAATTACTAATGTGTAAAACGTTTAGAAACATAACAACATGTGTAGTGCACATTTATAAACAAGAAACATAGATTGCATGTAATTATTTAGTGTTAACATATTTGAGTGGGGAGGAAGGAGAAGTCTAGCTGAGAATTTTAAATGCACATTTGTTCCTTGGACGTAAATTTTCCTAATGTATCTGTATTTGTAAATGCTTTTATTAGGCCACAGAGAATATAGTTATATGTCCTATAGTAAAGAAGAAAACAAACCAGAGATTCTAGTCAGAACATTTTCATCAACCCATCAATATAAAACCTCATTTTATGCCTGTTTCTGTTTCAACATATCTTATTCCATATATAATTTTAAGTTGTTAACCTTGAACTTGTGGCCAACTGCAGTACAACACAGGCATGAATAAAGCTTATCTAACACGGACATTTTCTCCTTCAGACACATCTCAGCTTTTCTGTTTTTAAAGAGATTTATATTTGTTTCAGCACTATGTTTGAGGGCCATTTTAAACAGTGAAATCACCACCAGTAAAAAAATATACCCCACAATAATGCAAAAGAAAATATGTGATTCTAAACAGACTTGGAAAAGAATATGTGCTTAGAGCATGAAAAGTGAAACAAAAAGGCAGAGTGTACTCTTGTAGTACTTCAGCTAGTAGAGTGCATGTAGGGTAACAAACTCTCCTCACTCTGTATATAGCTGCAAATGATGCAAAAGCACCGCTAGGATTGATATGAGTTTTGCAAATATGTATAGCAGGTACGTGAATTAGCAGAATGAAATTTGTAAATAAAGAAGTAGCCTATTTATGAAAATACTGTGGTAAGACATTGGACATCTTATAGCACAGGAGGAAAAGAGACAAGGGAGGAAACTTATTTCCTTGAGGCAGTTTTAGTATGCAAGGCAGGGAGAGAGAACCTAAATGGAGCTGGATTGGCATTCTGAGTTGAGGAGAGAGAGAGACAGTTCAGTGATTCTAATACTGCTGAAAATTATGAGACAAAATATGAGAAAATAGGAACACATGCATACAATGTACACATACACACACAGTTCCAGAGATCTGTTTATAAATGTTGAAAAATGCCCTTTTTCTTTGGCTGAGTAATGACCTAAGTAGATGTGAGGGAATGTCCGTAAGGTCAGAAAGAAAATTCATAAAGTTAATAGTCAATCAAATATTTCTCAGAGATAACCAAAGCCTGGGATTAATTTGTGTTTCTTTAACTAAAGTAAAGAAACCTCAAAATAATTTGGGCACTAGTCCTCAGAATGGCATAGCCATGGCAGTGGGCAAACTTAGCCCAAGAATAGTGACCATTATGGATATGCCATAACCAAGTAAAGAAGCAAGTCTTAACAAGATGGAAGCAATCTGCAAATAACTGCATGTCAATACAAAATTCAATAATTTTAATGAGATACAACAAAATCCAGTACTCAGTGCATAAATTCACTATGTCTAGTAATCAGGAAAGACCAGTCATTAAAAGAAGCAGGAATAGACTCACAGCAGGAGGAAAATTAATCAATAGTAACCAACACAAAGGGGAAAATATTCCACATCAAAGATCCAAAATAGCTATTAGAAATATGAAGAAGTATGTTAAAAAAGTAAGCACAATAAGAAAATAAATGGAAGCTATACAAATAATTCAAATTGAAATTTTAGAGATGAAAAATTCAAAATTCAATTTATAGAAGAAATAGACAAAAAATAGAACTTTCAATATCCCTCCCTTAGTAACTGATAGAACAAGTAGACAAGTATACAGATATATATGTAGAGTTATAACCCTATACCTATCAAAGAAATTGAAATCATAGTAAAAATATATTCCCCAAATAAAATTCCAAGTTCAGGTAGCTTAAACATTGAAGTCCATGAATTATTTAAGAAAAAATTTATGAGGTCTACAGAAAATCTTTCAGAAAATAAATTTAGAGGGAACATATCCCATTTTTTAAAAATGAGGCCAGTGTTACCCTGGTAGGTAGGAAAACCAGAAATGAAGGACATAAGAAAACTATAGACATAAATACAAAAACATGTAGCAAAGTATTCACAAATTCAATGTAGCAATTATAAAATAGATAATGTAGCATGATTAAAAGGGGTTTATACCACGAATGCAAAGTTGGTTTAATATTAAAAGATTAAACAATGTAATCATTATAATAATAAAATAAAATAAATAGCATACCAAAGCTTTTAAGAAAATTTCATCATGTATCATTATAAAAATTCTTAGCAAAATGTGAATAGAAAGAAACTTCTTCAAACTGATAAAGAACATAAAATCTTCAGTTAATATTTTACCTAGTGGAATATTGGGAATAAGGAGGGGAGTCCATTCCATTTTTTTTTCCTGTTCACAATTATACAGGCAGTGCAGTAGGCAATGAAAAGGAACCAAAAGCAAAAGAATAAAAAAAGGAAGAAGTAAATCTTTATTTGTAAATTATATGATTGCTTACCTAGAAAAGCATAAGGAATCTGCAAACATACTATTAAGGCAAATTTAGCAAAGAAGGATACCAAAAAAACCAACAATTCATTTCTGTAACCTAAAAATAATATTAAAGCTAAATGAACAATACTATCCTATCTAATAATAGACAAACATGGTAATTGACCGTACCTTTGCTACGCCTCCCATTGGCTAATCAGCACGATATGCAAATTAACCCAACCAAGATGGCGGCCGGCAGCCAC
>NW_005358116.1:26565-27906 GCF_000412655.1 Myotis brandtii
ACAAATTTTTGTGCACCAGGCCTCTAGTCTACTTATATAAAAACCATGGGTGGTGTTCATCACGTCCAGAAGAATTGCCGCGACCAAGCAGAAGGAAGTCAGTCCTGCAATGATTGTCTTGGCAACGGCTGTGCCCTCCCCCAAGCTGTTTCCTGGAGCTGTTTCCTGTAAGGGCGGGGTTTGAGGCAGGAACCCACCCTCGGAGCACAGAGGCAGATCTTTCTAAAGTGTGCCGTGCACCAGCATGACCAGGGGTGAACCTGAGTGGGGGCGGCTGAAAGGCTTAGAAAAGATAGACAAGAGAATGAAAGCCGGGTCTCGGTGGGACACTGCTTCTCTGAGAGACAGCGACCATGCCCACAGCTGTGCCTTTATTTTATCGCAGATGCTATGAGGTAAAGTAAGGGTGTGACCAAGATGTTTACAACATTCTCCTGGGTTTCAATCCTACTCAACTACATGCACCTGAACTCTATCAAAGCTACATCACTCAGGCACGTGGGGCCACGTGTTTGGACCATAGGTTCAAGCTTACAACTACAGCTGTTGGCTATAATTGTGCTGGGAAGGCCCTGCCCTCCTAGCTGGGACTTGCACGTGGCAATGAGAGGACTGTACCCTCTCATCAGTCCAAGGCTTGAACCTGTCCAAAACACTGTAGCCGCGCCCCACAGAATCTACCATTTAGTAGCAATGTGAGCTATGCAACATTTTTTAAACATCACTACTCCTCCACTTCTCTGTATGTAAAATGGGGATGATAATGATGATGACATAATTAAAGTAATAATACTATTACTACAGAGGACACTACAGTTGACACCTATTCTGAGCCTAATAATTGTAGGCTCCTTGTAAGTGATCAGCTCAGGAATGGTCACTGGGGCTATGCCATTGAATCCAGGAAAAGGTGGGTGATTTGCTTAAGTGAAAGCCATAGGAAAAGATGTTATTTTTGTATCCTTCCAGATATTTCCTGGTGTGGCTCTGACCTCTGGACTTGCCACCGATACCTATGAGTAGCCTGAGGCTGACAGGACAGGCAAGAATAAAGAACCAGTAACATCTATGAAGTTATGGAGCTGCTCTATCAACGAGCATTGGAAACTACCATAGTACTGCCTTCCCTGTTCCCTGAGTTCATTCCTATCGCATAAGCTTGTTTAAGATTATAGATGGCCTAAAGCAGGGCTTCTCAGACTTGGCACTACTGATATTTTGAGCTGGGTGATCCTTTGTTGGGGGGGGCAGAGGGGAATACCTATGCCACGTACATGACAGCAACCTTGGCCTCTACCACACTTAATGCTAGCAGCACTCCCTGACTGCCCCCTCCCCCCC
>NW_005358116.1:28097-34369 GCF_000412655.1 Myotis brandtii
TTCCTACCTGAACCCGTTTTTGCACATGATCAGTTATATGTTGCTTTCTCTTGAGTTTGTAGAGCATGTGATGTTACAGTTAAAGTTCTAAATACTTCATCACAAGGGAAATTAGTCAAGCACTCTGAAAGTGTGGTGTACAGAAAGATATTAGAATATATTTAATCACTTTATCAGACATTGTTTGCATCACTGTTGTTTTCATATCATGTTTTTGTCATTTTTATATCATGCCTCTGTTGTTATACCCTTTTGTTACTGTTAATTTATTAATAAATTTATATATTATTTTCATATATATTTTACTAATTTCCTTTCATCTCTCACACTTCTATTATAGAGAAAGGGCAAATAGCAATATTAAAATATCTCTGCTAATTAATTTCCATTTTAAAAAAATATATATTTTATTGATTTTTACACAGAGGAAGGGAGAGGGATAGAGAGTTAGAAACATCAATGAGAGAGAAACATTGATCAGCTGCCTCCTGCACAGTCCCCACTGGGGATGTGCCTGCAACCAAGGTACATGCCCTTGACCAGAATCAAACCTGGGACCCTTGATTCCACAGGCCGATGCTCTATCCACTGAGCCAAACCGGTTAGGGCAATTAATTCCCTTTTAATGTGCATGATTTTCATGCACTGGGCTACTAGTTTATAATAATGTTAAAATGTTTAGAATTTTTACACAAATTTTGTGTAAGATTTCTACACTGAAAAATTCAAAACTTTCATGTGAGAAATTTATTAACCCCTACTTAAATAGGGAGATATAACATGTTAGTGGATCAGAGTATTCAATATTGCTAAGATGCCAAATTTCCCCAAAAGTCATAGATTCAACACAACCATAATCATAGGACCACTAGAAAATATAAAAAGCTGATTTTTAAAATGAAAATTTATTAAATTTAGAGTAGCCAGAAAAAAAATTGAAGAAAAAATTTTGAAGCTTCTATTACCTGATGTGAAGACTTATTAAAATTAGTACAGTGTGGTATTAATATAAACAAAAATCAATGAAGCAAAATAAACCCAGAAATAGACCCACACAGGTACAGTTAATTGATTTTTGACATAGGCATTGAAGTGAAAGGAAAGCAATAAATAATGTTAAAACAACTGGATAACCATATGGAAAGAAGGAAAGAAAGAATCTCAAATATTACCTTATATCATGTATAAAATTTAATTATAAACTTAAACATAAGAGAAAACAGAAGAACATCATTGTGAACTGAGTTTAGACAAAAATTTCTAACAGGACACAAAAAGCTTGTCCTCCCTGTCCTACCTAAGAAAATATTGATAAACTCAACTTAAAAAAATCTAAAAACTTTTATACTCCAGAAGGTAATTTTAAGAAAATAAAAATGCAAACCACAGACTTGGAGAAAATATTTGCAAAACATACATGTGGTTATGAAATGTATCTAGAACATATTAAATTGTTAAAAATTATCCTGACACTTGTTAAAATAGTAAGGAAAACTTCCTTTAGAACATTTCAATAGGTGTCAGGGTTATTGCAATTAGGGAGTGAGATCAGGCTCACTACCAAATACTGCAAAGATAGCTGGGGACTTAAAGACATTGAACAGAGTGAAGGTGTGAATGCTTGGAAAATTATTAAGAAGAAACATCAAAAGTTGAGGGATTCTTGCTAAACTGATGACAAAATTCTTGCTGAAGGCAAAAACAGGGGCTTAGATATCAAGGGTTGAGATGAGGAATTTGATTATATATCAGTGGTATTTGCATATCAAAGATGAAGTATATTTTTTAACTGACTTAGCAGGATTCTTGTCATAACTGGATTAGGAATATTGAACAGCAGAATCTGTCTAAAGTTTGGCCAAGGGAAGTCTTTGTCAACACTTACAACTCAATATTAAGGAAATAACCAGATTTCTTAAACAAAAGATTTGAACAGAGACTTAATCAAGATTAGTACAAAATGGTAAATAAGACCATAGAAAGATGTTTAACATCATTATTCCTTGAGGAAGTGTACATTAAAAACCCAATGAGTTACTACTTCATATGTACTTCAAGGGCTTAAACTAAAGTGTTGGTATACATTTGGAGCAACTGAAACTCTCATACTTTGCTGTTAGAAGTGCAAAATGGTAACTATTTTGCCAAATATTTTGGTACTTTTCTCAAGAACTTAAATATATACTTATCATATTAACCAGAAATTCCATACTTAGATGTTTTCCAAGATAAAGAAAATATATGTCCACACAACAAATTATAAATGAATGTTTAAAGTAGCTTTACTGGATCTTGAAAATGGTGGCCAAATAGGCAGACGTGTCATGTGCCTTTTCATGGAGCAGATAGAAGGGACAACTAAATTGAATAACATCCATCCAGAGGTGGCAAATTAGACACAGCTTGTGAGATAATCCGAAGCCAGAAAGGGCAGAGGATGTCTGGGGACTGGTAGGATCAGGGATCTGGGCTGGAGAGAGACACACATGACCTCCGGAATGAGATGGTCAGAAGGAACCTGCACTGCACCAAGTCTATGTCCCTTGGGGACACGCATGACACCTGATTGTGGAAAGGAGGTCCACAGGGCTGCTGTCAGCCTGGGAATCTAGATCCAAGTCCACAGCCGTGAAAGGCTGTGCCCAGAAAGGCAGCCTGAAGAGTAGCCTGAACTGCTCGGTAGAGAAACTCACAGTGGTGTGGGGTTTTTTTTGCCTCAGTTTTGTCTTTGCTTTTATTTGCTAAACCCAGTTCATAGTGAGAAGGAAACTGGTCTTGCAAGGCTTGTCAGACCATAAAAACTGTGAACAATGCACTGGGGGTGGGGGGAAGGTCATTATCACTGGCCCCAGGACACATTATCAGATATGGCCTGGAGACCCCCAACACCTGGGGGCCTTCCTGTAAGCCCATGAAAAGGGGCGGAACTGTATCTGCAAGACAAAGACCCCAGAAAGTTATAAAAAATGAAGCCTTCTGCGTGTTACTCACTCTGATTTGGAAATTATTCCCAGAGTTCACTAGTGTTAATAAACGGGGTCTTTCCCTTTCTCTAGGAAGTGTGCTTGGTATTTCTTTGGTCTTCTGCAACATTTGCTTCTCTGACCGGGAAGCTAACTGCGTTTGGCTCTTGCCTCCAGTGAGTGGACAGGGTTTGGGCCCCGGGGCACGAGACAGGCCTCCAGAAGGTGTGCACTGCTGATTTTAGCAGAATTTAACTGGGGGGAACTCCAGGCACTCCCAGACCTCAGCCCAGGACCCGGCCAGCATCTGGAGAAAGTGGACAGACACCTCTGGACCTGTCGACAGACACCTCTGGACCTGTCTAATGGGTAGAGACCTTTTAGCCAAAATGGGGGCAGAAATCACTTTTGCTCCAGATGGCTCAGCACAGCTTCGCCTAGGTGAGGAGACCTTCCCAGTGATCCTGTCCTTAGCAGTGCCGAGTGAGGAAGAATGGAGACTTTATACCCCCCAGACAAAGGCCTCACCATTAGAACCTGAATTAGAGAAGGCATTCCTGCTGGTCTGGGCAGAAGGGAATCCTCCAGGCCTGGCTAAGGACCATGCCCCAGTGCTAAAGCCTGGGGCACAGCCTATTAAAATCTGCCAATATCCAATTCCAACAGAAGCACACCTAGGAATCCATGTCCACTTATACAGGCTGCTTTAGTGGGGACTTGTTAAACGATGCAGATCTCCATGGAACACACCTCTCTTGTCTGTCAAAAAGCCTGGGACTAATGACTACCGCCCGTTGCAGGATCTACAGGCTGTTAATGAGGCTGTTATAACCCTGCATTCAGCACTGCCAAACCCCTACACTCTTCTGGGACTCACCCCATCAGAGGCGGAATGGTTTACATGCCTAGATCTGAAAGATGCCTTTTTCTGTCTTTGATTAGTGCCTTCCAGTCAGCCTCTCTTCGCGTTTGAATGGGAAAACCCAACTACAGGGGCCAAGGAGAAGTTCACCTGGACCAGACTGCCACAAGGGTTCAAGAACTCCCCTACTCCACTGGCATCTGATCTGTCTAAGTTCCCAGGACAGGACTTGGGGTGTGTTCTACTCCAGTATGTAGACGACCTCCTACTAGCCAGCTCCACAGGAGCTCAGTGCTGGGAGGGAACACGAGCTGAAACAGGTTATTGGGTGTCTAATAAAAAGGCACAGATTTGTCAGAAAGAAGTCAAGTATCTAGGCTTCCGGATCACCCAAGGGAAACGAAGGCTAGGGACTGAAAGGAAGCAGGAAGTATTTGCCATCCCAGTCCCTAGCACCCAGCGGCAGATTCAGGAATTCCTGGGAGCGGCAGGATTCTGTCAAATTTGGATCTCAGGGGTTTCAGACCTGGCCAAACCTCTCTATGAAGCTTTAAGAGGTGACGAGAAGGCACCCATCAACTGGGGTCTTGAACAGGAGAAAGCCTTCGTCACCATAAAGGTAAAACTCACTGAGGCCCCGGCACTAGGGCTACCAGATGTGATGCGAAACTTTAATCTTTTTGTCCACGAGAACAGCAGGGTAGGCCTAGGAGTTCTAACCCAGGAGTTTGGATCCAGCGGATTGACCCAGTTGCCTCCGGGTAGCCCCCGTGCCTCAGGGCCCTTGCAGCCACAGCATTATTAGTCAAGGAAGGGGATAAGCTTACCTTAGGACAAAACTTAAATGCAGAAGTACCTCATGCTTTGTCACCCTGATGGAAGCAAAGGGGCAGCATTGGCCAACTCATGCTCGAATGACTCAGTATTAAGGGCTGTTATGTGAGAATCGGTGGGTATGATTAGAAGCAGTGAGAACACTAAATCCTGCCACCTTTCTACCCATCGCTCAGGGGGCCCCTGAGCATGATTAGGAAGTCCTAGAGGAGGTTTATTCCAGCCGGCCAAACCTAAGGAATAGGCCCCTGCAAAACGCGGACTTGGTATTGTTCACAGACGGCAGCAGCTTCTTAGATGAAGGAAAAAGATGAGCTGGATATGCAGTGGTATCAAACTTTGAGACAATTTAAGCACAGGCCCTGCTTGAAGGATGGTCAGCACAGAGGGCAGAACTTTGGGCCCTAGTAAGAGCCCTAGAACTCAGTAAGAATAAGCCTGCCAACATCTACACTGACTTGCGCTATGCCTTTGCTACCCTGCATGTCCATGGGGCCATATATAAGGAAAGGGGGCTCTTGACAGCAGGAGGAAAAGGAATGAAAAATCAGAATGAGATTTTAAAGTTACTAGAAGCAGTCTGGGAGCCTAAGGAAATAGCCGTCATCCATTGCAAAGGTCACCAGAAAGGGAAAGACTCAGTATCACAAGGAAACCAGCATGCTGACGCCGCAGCCAAGCTGGCTGCTAAAGAAGAAGCAGCACAAGCATGGATCATGTTGGCCCCTGAATTACCTGAACCTCCAAAATACACTACTCGGGAAAAGAAATAGGCACAGAAAGAAGGGGGGCAAGAGAACAATGGAATGCTGGTGGATACTCCCAGATCATAGGGTCTATGTCCCAGAACAGCTAGCCCATAAGGTAGTCCTCCAGCAGCATGAACTCACTCATTTAGGAAAGGCTGCCATAGAAGCTTTGTTAGGCAGGTACTACCTAATTGCTCATATACCCTCCTTGGGTGCCTCAGTCTCTCAGTGTTGCCTCCTCTGTGCTCAGAACAATACTAAACAGGGTCCTGTGGGACTGATAGGAGTTCAGCGCTGTGGGCAAGCTCCTTTTGAGGACTTAGAAGTAGATTTTACAGAAATAGGGCATAGCAGAGGAAATAAATACCTGCTAGTCCTTGTTTGCACCTTTTCAGGTTGGGTCGAGGCATATTCCACTCGCACTGAAAAGGCAAGAGAAGTCACTAAGGCAGTGGTAGGCAAACTGCGGCTCATAAGCCACATGCAGCTCTTTGGCCCCTTGAGTGTGGCTCTTCCACAAAATACTGACTTCTGCACATGGGCCACGAAGTTTCAATCGCACTGTACATGCGCGCCTGCACGTGGTATTTTGTGGAAGAGCCACACTCAAGGGGCCAAAGAGCTGCATGTGGCTTATGAGCCGCAGTTTGCCTACCACTGCCTTAGTGACTTCTCTTGCCTTTTCAGTGCGAGTGGAATATGCCTCGACCCAACCTGAAAAGGTGCAAACAAGGACTAGCAGGTATTTATTTCCTCTGCTAGGCCCTATTTCTGTAAAATCTACTTCTAAGTCCTCAAAAGGAGCTTGCCCACAGCGCTGAACTCCTATCAGTCCCACAGGACCCTGTTTAGCATTGTTCTGAG
>NW_005358116.1:34555-35272 GCF_000412655.1 Myotis brandtii
CTTTGAAATTCTATACGGTAGACCCCCTCCCTTAATTCAGCCAAAGGGAGATTTGGGGGAAATAGGAAACTTAGAAATCCAGAAACAACTACAAGGACTTGGGAAAACTGTCTTTGAGGTCCACAGGTGGATTATTGACCGACTACCCATCTCTCTAGGAATAGTTGTACATCCTTATAAACCTGGAGACCAGGTTTGGGTAAAGGATTGGAAAAAGGAGCCCCTCAAGCCTACCTGGAAGGGACCCTATCCAGTCATATTAACCACCCCCACAGCTCTTAAGGTTGCAGGACTAAACACCTGGATCCACCACTCCCGGGTGAAGGCAGCCCACCAGCCGAGTGACATCCAGTCTGAGTGGAAGGTGACTTCTGACCAGAAACACCACCTGTGGATCATCCTCAAGAAGACAACAGACCTGGCAGAGCAACCTGATCCAAGGAATTCAGATAACACCCTGCTGAATTCTCCCTAACATTAATCTTTCTTTCTTATCTCCTCCTAATGTAACATGCTCTAGTATTTCTGGATAATCACTAATAATTTTTTATCTAGACAATTGAAGCACAGGCCCTGCTTGAAGGATGGTCAGCGCAGAGGGCAGAACTTTGGGCCCTAGTAAGAGCCCTAGAACTCAGTAAGAATAAGCCTGCCAACATCTACACTGACTTGCGCTATGCCTTTGCTACCCTGCATGTCCATGGGGCCATATATAAG
>NW_005358116.1:35535-39594 GCF_000412655.1 Myotis brandtii
CTCTTGCTGGGACACAGAAGCACCATAAAATTACTGCTCCCCACACACCAAGGAAACAAAGGCCTTATCATAAATTGTTGGATTACACCTTGTCATGCCATCCTTTGCTCCTTGCTTAGAAAGTAGTTACCCAAATATGCTAGATCCAGTAGTCCACGAGAAAAACCAATCAAGCCAGATTTTTGTTAGCTATACTTATCAGCCTGCAGCATGTTACCACTCTACTACCAAATGCACGTGTGGGGGAGGATTGTATTGGACAGAAAAAAAAAATAAGACCTGTCATGGAATGTGCAGCTAACTAATGTTGCTCCTATTTGTTTCAGCAGTATGCAGGGCCAACATCCAACAGGTCACCTCCCAGATGAACTATGCTACTCTACCCTCAAGGCTGAAAACACCACCTACCCCTGTTGCCCCCTGCAGGAACATTCTACGCATGTGGGACCACTGCTTACCTCTGCCTGCCTGAAACCAGAAGAAATCCCTACATACCCCTCTGAGAGGAAGAAGCGGAATGCTAACCCCTTGGTCATCGTCCCTTTCCAGCAGGAAGTAGCTAAGAGCGGTCGTCACCCCTGTTCACCATAACATCCCATGGTCATTGCTCCACAAGGCTAAAAGAAGCTTGTGGGACAAGGCTGGTGGGGGAATGAGGAGGAAACTGGTCTTGCAAGGCGTGTCAGGCCATAAAAACTGTGAACAATACACTACTGGGGGGTGGGGAGAAGGTCATTATCGCGGGCCCCAGGACAGATCATTGGATATGGCTTGGGGACCCCCAACATCTGGGGGCCTTCCTGTAAGCCCAAGAAAAGGGGGCATAACCATGAGTCCACTAGTGTTAATAAACGGGGCCCCTCCCTTTCTCTCGGAAGCGTGCTTGGTATTTCTTTCTTTTTATTTTTAAATATATTTTATTGATTTTTTACAGAGAAGAAGGGAGAGGGATAGAAATTTAGAAACATTGATGAGAGAGAAACATCGATCAGCTGCCTCCTGCACACCCCCAACTGGGGATGTGCCTGCAACCAAGGTCCATGCCCTCGACCGGAATCGAACCCTTCAGTCCACAGGCCAACGCTCTCTCCACTAAGCCAAACTGCTTAGGGCATGCTTGGTATTTCTTTGGTCTTCTGCAACAGTTATATGTTATATTAATCAGGTATTTTTTTAAGTCGTCTTTTAATCATGGGAACTGAAGTTTGCTAGCCTATGTTTGTGCCTCATGCACTTTGATATATGATATTTTGGTAAAATAAGTTTGACAATCTTTCCAGGGTTTGAATTTTAAGAAACTTTTTCTTGACCTAGAATTGGCTTTAGATCATTCCAATAGTCTCTGTAATGCCTCAAGTGTTTGTTTTCTCTCTCATGAAGGAAAATTTTCTGTTTAAAGTAGATGGGAAACTGTCAAATAATAACTATATTATGCTTACATTTATAGCTCTAATTGTTATTCTGGAATATTAGGTTTTGCATAAAGGACAAGATTCCATGTCATTTGCATTATTTTATAAAGTAACTGGATTTGTAGAAGTATTGGCAGGAAAAATCAGGAGAAACAAAAATTTTATTATGGGGCTGAATGAATGGAAAATAATTATGTAGTTTTTATAACTTGTTGAATGTCTTGCTGATTCTTAAAATTTTTTTGAAGATATAAGAAAGCATTTTTAAAGCAATTTTGTAAATTATATATTTTTCTCCATATCTGTCCCTCCAGTATTTGCCAATTCTTTGTATGAATTCAATAAGACCTTTTTCCAATTGTAGCTATATTAAAGATAAAAACTGATAATAGACCTCCTTATAGCAGTCATGGCTTTTGCAGAACTTGGTCCATCTAGCATTCCACTGGAATCCCTTACAATCCACAAGGAAAGACCATTGTTGAACGTGCCCATGCTTCCCTGAAGGGTATGCTAGTAAAACAAAAAAGGGGGAATATGGGACTCTAGGACTCCGCTATAATATTATATAAAGCACTCTTTACCCTTAGTTGTTTTAATCTGAATGATCATTTTCAATCCTCTGTAGAACAGCACTTTTCCTAAATAACCCAATGTCAGAAACCACAAGTCTTGTGACAAGATGTGGACCCTAATAACTTTGGATGGGTCCCAATGAATTATTAACATGGAAGAGAGGATATGCATGTGTTTATACTCCCAGAGGGCTGCTGTGGATTTCAGCTCACCACATTAAACCCTATCATGGCATGGCATGGGACAAATCCTCTTCTTTGGGACTCAAATGATGCACTTTCCCTGGACCCAGACATCCCCGGAATAACCTGGGGAATGATGAAGAAGCTGATGGCAGAGGCTGAGCAATTATTGGAGCGTACTCACACTCCATGTACTCCAGATAACTAACTATTGTTCTTTTTGTTTTTCTTATAGTCTGTAATATCAGAACTTGAGCAGTGAACACATTTCATAGAACCCAACATTCACAGGCAACAAGTTCACCACAGCCCTCTGTCTTTTATACTCAACAAAACAAAACAGGGGGAGATGTGGGGGAGCACAGAAGACTTGGTTGGAAAAGTTTGTAAGGAGGGATCCAAGATATTGGCTGACAGGGCAGCAGTGAGGCAGAGTGTGAGTGAGTAAGGGAGTGAAAGGGGAGTGAGTGCATGTGTGGGGCATGTGTGTATGTGTCAGTGAGGGACAGTTATATTCCGCAGGACTGTTGGGGGTGGGTGGACCAGGCTCCTATAGCTGGGCAGCCTCTACTACTGCTGCAATATCTCCCAGGGCATCCAGCTCTACTGCAGAGGCTGCAATATCTTGAAGGGGATAGTGTCTGTGACTGGGAGCCCAGCCTCACCTCCAACCAGGGAGACCTCGGACACCACCTAGGACCCTACAGCAACACTGGCCAGGGACCTGCTGACTTGGCCAGGAACCACAAACACCACAAACTCCAGTCTCCCCAGCCATGGGCTCCTAAACAGGTTGTCTGGGGGAGACAAAATTGCACCCAAATAGTCAGACGTGTCCTGTGCTTCTCATAGAGCAGATAGAAGACACAGTTGAATTGAGTAACATTCACCCGAAATTGGTGAGTTATACACAGCTGGGGACACAATCTGTGGCCAGAAAGGATGGGGGACTCCTGGAGAATGGTAGGATGGGGATATGGGCTGGAGATAGAGACACACACAAACAGGACTAGAGGGTCAGAAGCAAACTGCGCTGCACCAAGTCCACATGTCATGGAGACACATGTAACACTCAACTGTGGAAGGGGGTCCACAGGGCTGCTGTCAGTGGGGGATTCTAGATCTAAGTCCACAACCATGAGAGGCTGCGCCCAGAAAAGCAGCCTGAACTTCTGCACCAGCTGCATAGTGCAGGGGGTGGGGGAGGGTGTAGGGAAGACATACAGTGGTGCAGTTGCTCTGTCTTTATATTTTTTCTTGCTTTTACACACTAAACCCAGTACATAGGATCTTTCAATTACAAACACTCACTGAGACTGCAATGCAGGGGAAGATGGTTTTGTGGAAGCTGGGGAGCAAAATAGGGAGGGGAGAGGTGACCAGGAAGCCAGTGCTGGGACAGTTCAGTCCTTCCAACCCTGAACAGCCATTTTTCTCCTGAAGATCCAACCCCTCCTATCAGTGCAGCCACACCCAGTCTTGAGCTCTTCAGGGAAACAAAGTTTCTGAATACCCCCGGGGAGCTCTCTGGGACTGGGTGGAGGGGCCATTTGTTCCCAGAAACTAATACAGAAACACTGCCACCTAGAGCCCATGTCAGAAATAGATGCTTGTGGAAATACAGCTGAAAACAGGCAGAAAAACGAAGTGGGCAGATTGATCTTGTCTGCCTGAAACTAAGGTTGTGGAGTCTGACACAGAGGAGCAGTGGATCGCTGGGAACTACAACATGGTGCTGACTACCTAACAGGAAACTGAGACGTGGCAGACAGAACAGTAGAGAGGGGTCATAAACCAGCCATCATGGGACATTAAAGCTCAGCTGAAGTGAACGACACTTCACTAATTCACTTTTGTATTTTTTATCTTTTACTTAAGAAATTAAAATA
>NW_005358116.1:44470-49569 GCF_000412655.1 Myotis brandtii
GGCCCCGGCAAGGGGCGGGTCTATCAGTTACTATGGCGCTGCCCGCGAGCCTGCGGGAAGGGGGGGTGGGCTCTGTTACTCACGGATCTGCCGCGGGGATCTCCGAACTTTTGGTGTCCGCAGGTCTGTAGCTGTGGTCGCAGGTCTCTGTCCCCAGTGGCTGCAGGGTCCTGGTATGCGTCTGAGATCAGACTGGGTGGTGCTGAGGCCAGGATCCTAGTCTCAAGCAGCTCTGTTTCCCAAGATGGCGTGGTCGCTGTGCCTGGGCTGGCCGCCTAGGAGTGTCCGCGCCGGGAGCTGGACTCCGCCGCCTAAGACTGCCCGGTTTAGCAGCCCCTTAGAAGACCTGCAGAATCTAGCTGTCCCTAGCTCATACACACACACCACACACGTCCACACACTCCTCTATCACTTCCTTGCACTCTCACACTCTCTCCCTCCCTACCTTCCTGCTGGTCGCCATTTTTTCTTCTCCTACTTTTCTTCTTATAGAATCATTCTCTTTCTACCTTCTCTATACTGAATCATGGTCATTCCCACATTCATTCAATTCCTTTACCTTACTTCTGTAAGTAAGTTCTGAATCTTCAGATTAGTTTTAGTTTTCCCCTCTTTTTTCTGGGTGTTTGTTGTTTGCATTTTTTGGTTTATTTGTTGTTTTTTTGTGGAGTTTTTTCCCCTACATGTATATTTTCCCCTTACTTTTTCTTCTTCTTCTTTTCCCTCTTACCATTTTTTCCCTTTTCTCAATATCATTTTTACACTCTTTTTCCTCCACTAGTACTCTTTTCTCTGCTGGTCACCTTTATTTGGGGTTATCGGTGTCATGAACACAATCGTGTTTTGTTCGCTCTGTGTCATGTCTTGTCAAGTTTTATTTTAAGCCTTTTGGTCAGTGTGGTAGAGAGTGAGCCATATAACCAGACACACTGAGAGGAGAAAAAATGGGAAGACAAAGAAACAGCCTCCATATGAAAGAAAAGCAGGAATCACCAGAAAAGTAAGTAAACCAAATGGAGGCAAGCAATATGTCAGAGAATGAATTCAGAGCAATAGTCATGAAGACACTGAAAAGGTTAGAAGACAAATTCAACAACATGTGTAAGAATCAAAAGGAAATGAAGAAGAACCTAGAAGAAATGAAGAATGACATACGTGCAATAAAGAGCTCAATAGAAAGCATCAACAGTAGACCAGAAGAAGCTGAGGGCCACATCAACGAGCTAGAAGACAAGGTAGAAAAAAACACTCAAGAAGAGCAGCAACTGGAAAAAAACTTAAAAAGCAGGAGGAGAGCCTGAGGGATATTTGGGACAATAAGAAATGAAACAACATCTACATAATAGGGGTGGCAGAAAGAGAGGAAACTGAGCAAGGAATAGAAAACCTGTTTGAAGAAATAATGAGAGAAAACTTCTCTGATATTGGGAAAAAACTCACACAAGTTCAAAAAGGAGACTAAGTCCCAATCAAGATGAATCTCAAAAGAATGACACCAAGACACATCATAATTTAATTGGCAAACACCAATAACAAAGTAAGAATCTCAAACACTGGCAAAGAGAGACAGAAATCTAACTATAAGAGATCTCACATTATACTATCAAATGATTTCCCAACAGAAACACATCAGGCCAGAAGGGGAATGGAATGAAATATACAAAGTCATGCAAAGCAAGGGACTGAATCTAAGTATACTCTATCCAGCAAGGCTATCATTCAAAATTGAAAGTGAAATCAGGAGCTTCACAGACAAAAAAAGGGGCTAAGTGAGTTTATTATCACCAAGCCAGCAATGCCAGAAATGCTGAAGGGACTGCTGCAGAAAAATGAAATTGGAAGGGAGGAAGGAACACAGGCATAAAGAATAAAAATGGTGACAATCAAGTACCTGTCAATAATAACTTTAAATGTAAATAAATTAAATGCTCTAATCAAAAGACATGGGATAGCAGAATGGATAAGAAAACATGACCCATATATATGCTGTCTGAAAGAAACCCATCTCAGAACAAAGGACTCACACAGACTGAAAGAGAAGTGATGGAAATTTTTTTTCTGGAAAATGGAAATGAAAAAAAAAAGCTTGGGTAGCAATACTCATCTGACAAATTAACCTCAAAGTGAAGGCCGCAACAAGAGATAAGGAAGGGCACATAATCCTAAAGGGAGCAATTCAACAAGAAGATATAACTCTGGTAAACATATATGCCCCCAATACAGGAGCACCCAATACATTAAAAAAAAAAAAAACTTCTGAAAGATATTGGGGGAGAGATCGACAGCAATACAACCATAGTAGGGGACATTAATGCCCCATTGACACCACTAGATAAATCCTATAAACAAATAATCTGCAAAGAAACATCAATCCTAAATGACTCAGTAGATCAGATGGAATTAATTGACAGCTTCAGAACATTTCACCCCAAAACTACAGAATATACACTCTTCTCAAGTAAACATGGGACATTTTCAAATATAGACAACATATTGGGACACAAAGTCTCTTCAAATTAAAAAAGATTGAAATCAAATCAAGCATCTTTTCATATCACCATGGCATAAATTTAGAAATCAACTACAATAAAAATAAGGAAAAATAATCAAACATGTGGAGGCTAAATAGCACACTATTAAACAATAGTTGGGTTACCACAGAGATCAAAGAAAAAATAAAAAGCATCCTGGTAAAAAACAACAATGAAAACATAATAATCCCAAATCTATGGGACACAGTGAAAGCAGTCCTGAGAGGGAAGTTCATAGCTATATAGGCCTACCTCAAAAACAAGAAAAAATGATAATAAATTATCTAACTCCACAACTCAAAGAATTAGAGAGCAACAAGAAAAGCCCAGAGTAAGCAGAAGGAAGGAAATAATAAAGATAAAAGTGGAAATAAATGGCATAGAGATTAAAAAACACACAATACAAAAGATCAATAAAACCAAGAGCTGGCTCTTTAAAAGGATAAATAAAATTGATGAGCCTCTAGCCAGGCTCACCAAGAGGCAAAGAGAGAGGATGCAAACAAACAAACTCAGAAATGAAAGAAGTTAAGTAACAAACGACCCCACAGAAATACAAAGAATTATAAAAAATCACTATGAAAGACTCTATTCCAACAAACTGGACAACCTAGAAGAAATGGACATATTCTTAGAAAAACATAGACTTCCAAAACTCAATCAGGAAGAATAAAAAAAGTGAATAGGCCAATAACTACCGAAGAAATTGAAGCAGTAATCAAAAATCCTTCGGCAAACAAAAGCCCTGGTCCAGACTGCTTTACAGGGGAGCTCTAAAAATATTCAAAGAACTAAAATCGGTCCTCACACTATTTCAAAAAATTCAAGATGAAGAAATACTTCCAAGCTCTTCTATGAAGCCAGCATTACCCTAATCCCCAAACCAGATAAAGACACTACAAAGAAGGAGAATTATAGGTAATATCTCTGATGAACATAGATGCTAACATCCTCAACAAAATTCTAGCAAATCAGATCCAGTAATACATTAGAAAGATCATACACCATGACCAAGTGGGATTTATTCCAGGGATGCAAGGATGTTACTATATCCACAAATCAATAAATGTGATAAGTCGCATAAACCAATTGAGAGATAAAAATCACATAATCATAGCAATTGATACAGAAAAAAACATTTGACAAAATCTAACACCATTTCTTGGTAAAAACTCTCATCATTGTGGGAATAGAGGGATCATACCTCAACATAATAAAAGCATTATATGACAAACCTACATCCAACATACTCAATGGGAAAAAACTAAAATCATTTCCCCTAAGAACAGTCACAAAACAGGGATGTCCACTCTCACCACTCCAGTTCCACAAAGTACTGGAAGTGCTAGCCATAGGAATCAGACAAGACGGAGAAATAAAAGGCATCCAAATTGGAAAAGAAGAAGTAAAACTGTCATTATTCACAGATGACATGATATTGTACCTAGAACACCCTAAGATTACATAAAAGAATAATGGATTTAATAAATGAGTTCAGCAATGTAGGAGGATACAAAATTCACACTCAGAAATCTATGGCTATTTTATACATTCATAATGAACTCACTGAAAGAGAAACAACAAAAACAATCCCATTTACCATTGCACCAGAAAAAAAAAAGATACCTAGTAATAAACTTAACTAAGGAGGTAAAAGACATGCACTCAGAAAACTATAGTGCATTGAAAAAAAGAGATAGAGGAAGATAAAAACAAATGGAGGAATATACTGTGTTCATGGATTGGTAAAATCAGCATCATTAAAATGTTCATACTACCCAAAGCAATCCAGAGATTTAATGTAATCCCCATTAAAATACCAACAGCATATTTCACAGACCTAGAACAAACTCTCCAAAAATTCTTATGGAATAAAGACTCTGAATAGCCTTAGCAATCTAGATAAAGAAGAACGAAGTTGGAAGGATTACAATACCAGATATCAAGCTATATCACAAAGCCATTATTCTCAAAACTGCCTTGTACTGCCACAAGAACAGACATATAGACCAATGGAACAGAACAGAGAACACAGAAATTGACCCAAGCCATTACGCTCAATTAATGTCGAGTAACACTCCCTCCACTTTCTGCGTGGAGTAGGGTTTGGTATCTGAAAGTGGAGCCGCACAACAAATGAGAGAAAAAGACACGAGATAATTCTGCAATATTGGGGGACCAGGCGGGCAAGTCCCGAAGGACTTCCACCCATGCTCAGGCTGCTCCAATCTTTTATTGATCTGGAGTAGCCCTTAGGGTAAGGAAGTTTCAATGACACACAGATCAGCAATTTCCAGGAGTAGACAAAAGTATCTGATTAACTCATCAATAGATTTCCAAGTGTAGGCAGAGTAACTGATTAGCTTATCAATAGATTTCCGAGTGTAGGCAGAGTAACTGATTAACAATAATCAACAAGGATCTACATAACTATCTAAGGAATTAAGGGAACTAAGGTGGGGATGCTTCAACTATTATTACCTAAATTAACTGAGTGGTTCCTAGATTAACTGGGTGGTGCACAGCCCTGACCTTTGCTAGGACTTTCAATGGCTACTAGCTTTTGGG
>NW_005358116.1:49640-53864 GCF_000412655.1 Myotis brandtii
GGGGGGGGGGTCTCTGTCTAAACTCAGCTAGTGAAGACAATGAATGGACTCCGGCAAATTAATATTTGACAAAGGAGGCATAACATACAATGGAGTCAAGACAGTCCCTTCAATAAATGGTGTTAGGAAAATTGGACAGATAAATGCAAAAAAAAATGAAACTGGACCACCAACTCACATCATACATAAAAATAAGCTCAAAATGGATAAATGACTTAAAACTTAAGAGGGGAAACCATAAGAAGCTTAGAAGAATCCATAGGCAGCCAAATATCAGACACATGTCATAGCAGTATCTTTACTGATACAGCTCCTAGGCAATGGAAACTAAGGAGAAAATAAACAAATGGACTATATAAAAATAAAAAGCTTCTGCACAGCAAAAGAAACCAACAACAAGAAAGCCCACTGCATGGGAGAATATATTTGTCATTGGTATATCCAATAAGGGCCTAATCTTCAACATTTATAGGGAACTCATACATCTTAAAAAAAGGAATAAAAACAATCCAATCAAAAATTCACAAAGGACTTAAATAGACACTTTTTGAAATGGACATACAGAAAGCCAAGGATCATATGAAAACATGCTCAAAGTCACTAATCATCTGAGAGATGCAAATCAAAAGGACAATGAGATACCATCTCACACCTGTCAGAATGGCTATCATCAACAAATCTACAAAAGACAAATGCAGGCGAGGATGTGGAGAAAAAAAAAACAACCTTGTGCACTGCTGGTGGGAGTGTATAGTGGTGCAGGCACTGTGGAAGACAGTATGGACTTTTCTCAAAAAATTCAAAATGGAACCCTATTTGACCCAGTGATCCTACTTATAGGAATATATCCCAAGAAATCAGAAACGCCAATTAGAAAGAATATATGCACTCCTATGTTCATAGCAGCAAAATTTATAATAGCTAAGATTTGGAAACAGCCTAAATGCCCATCAGCTGATGAGTAGGTTAAAAAACAGTGGTACATCTACACAATGGAATACTATGCTGCTGTAAAAAGGAAGGAACTCTTTCCTTTTGCAACAGTATGGATTGACATAGAGAGAATTATGCTAAGCTAAATAAGCCAGTTGGAGCAAGGTAAATATCACATGATCTCACTCATTAGTGGAATATAATGAACAACATAAACTGATGAACAAAAATAGAGCCGGAGACTAGAAGCATTGAATAGATCGTGAAACTTCAGAGGGAAGGCAGGGTACAGTTGGTGGGGCAGGTAAGATGTCAACCAAATGACTTGTATGCATGCATATGAGCATAGCCAATGGACACATACACTGAGGGGGTGGGTGAGGGCTTGTGCTGGGGTCTGGGAGTAGCTGGGAAGAGGACAATGGGGGAAAAAGGAGACATATTTAATACTATATATAATACTTAAAACAATAAAGAATTTTAAAAAATTAAAAATTATCTCAAACATCAAAACAAATATGTCTAGAAATTACATATAATCCTATCTAATAATAGACAAAAATGGTAATTAACCATACCTCCAACACGCTTCCCATTGGCTAATCAGGGTTATATGCAAATTAACTGCCAACCAAGATGGCAGTTAACCGCCAACAAAGATGGCGACTAATTTGCATACTACAGGCAGGGTGGGACAGCACCATCCTGCCAGCCCCGCTGCCATCCGGGCTTGCTATATGCGACCCGGGCGGCAGGCAGCCCGTATGGGACCTGACCCAGGGCTGGCCAGCGGGACCACAGCGATCTGCCACCGAACACGCCCACAAACGACCCTCCCGCGGGGATCCCTGGCTGGCAGGTGCTAATGCACCAATCAGCCAATGGCTGCACCCACAAACGGCCTTCCCGTGGGGATCCCGGGGTGCTAATGCACCAATCTGCTACTGGCCATGCCCACAGGGATCCAGGGTTGGCAGGTGCTAATGCACCGATCAGCCACCAGCTGCGCCCACAAAGGGCCTTTCCGTGGTGATCCCAGTTTGGCGGGTGCTAATGCACCATTATGCCAATGGCCACGCCCACAAATGGCCCTCCCGCGGGGATCCGTGGCTGGCAGGTGCTAATGCACCGATCAGCGACTGGCTGTGCCCACAAACAGCCTTCCCATGGGGATCCGGTTTGATGGGTGCTAATGCACCGATCAGCCAATGGCCACACCCACAAACGGCCCTCCTCCGGGGATCCCGGGTTGGCAGGTGCTAATGCACCGATCAGCCACCGGCTGCGCCCACAAATGACCTTCCCACGGGGATCCCGGCTTGGTGGGTGCTAATGCAAGGATCTGCCAACAGGCACACCCGGGCCGCCTTTGCCCTGCGCAAACTATGCAGCTGGGAGAGGGTAGTGGGGTCCCTGGGAGCAGGGCGGGAATTGCCCAGGGTTTGTGTCAGGCAGCCCAGCGTGGAGTGCAAACTATCCTGACCGGTATCTGCTTGCTCATTCACTTACTTTCTCATTCATTCACTCATTCACTCGCTCATTCATTCACTCATTCACTCACTCAGCAAACCCTCTCAGGTCCCTGGCACCAGGCCAGGCACTGAAGTTGAAGCAGGATAAGACAGAGCTATGTTCTCAAGATGTTAGTAATTCAGTAGGGCAAAGCAGGCACATGAACGAGGCAGTTGTATGCACAGATGCAGTGTACTGGGTTCAGTGAGGGCTGTAACTAATGCCGCCTTTGTTCTCTTGATAAAATGGGGCCTCGGGAGCCAGGCTGCCCCAAGCCTGTAGGCCTGTGCCTAGGCCAGGAGTGGCCAGGATTCACTCACTCATTATTCACTCACTCAGCAAACCTCTCAGGTCCCTGGCACTAGGCCAGGCACTGAAGTTGAAGCAGGATAAGACAGAGCTATGTCCTCAAGATGTTAGTAATTCAATAGGGCGAAGCAGACACATGAACGAGGCAGTTGTATGCACAGATGCAGTGTACTGGGTTCAGTGAGGGCTGTAACTAATGCTGACTTTGTTCTCTTGATAAAATGGGGCCTCGGGAGCCAGGCCGCCCCAAGCCTGTAGGCCTGTGCCGAGGCCAGGAGTGTCCAGGGTCCCGGAACATGACAGAGGATGCAGGTCGGGCTGAGGGGTCTGGCCCCACCCCTCACCCTCACCCCCGAGTGCACAAATTTTTGTGCACCAGGCTTCTAGTCCTATATAATAAAAACCCTGGGTGTAATGTCACAACAGTGGCTCAACCAACCGGATGGAAGTCAGTCCTACAGGGGTAGTCTTGGAAATGGCTGCACCATCCCCTAGCTGTTTCCTGTGAGGGGGCGAGGTTCCAGGCAGGAACCCGCCCTCAGGCGTGGCTGCACTGAATCCTGGGTCCTCTTGGCTACAGCTGCGCCCTCCCCTAGCTGTTTCCGGTGATGGTGAGGTTTGAAGCAGGAACCGGCCCTTGGAGCATGGACACACTGAGTTCTGGGTCACATTGCCAAGGGCTGTGCCCTCCTGAAGCTGTTTCTGGTAAGGATAAGGTTTGAGGCAGGAACTGGCCTTCGGAGCGTGGAGGCATATCTTTATAAAGATTTAATACATTATATTAGAGGTCATGGTAGTACTGTTTTACCCAGAGTGTCTACAGGAATTCCTGCAAATTTACTTCTCGGTGGAAGCACCTTTCATTCGCAATATAAATTATCCATTCCACTAAATGAAACTTCAATTTCTAGACTCGATATAAACAGTGAAGTTGCTAAAACTATTAAAAAGGCCCAACTTCTTATTATTGATGAATGCACCATAGCATCCAGTCATGCTATACACACCATAGACAGAGAAATTTGAATGTTGTATTTGATGGGAAAGTTCTCCTTCTTGAAGGGGATTTTCGACAATGTCTCAGTATTGTACCGCATGCTATGTGATCAGTCATAGTACAAATGAGTTTAAAGTACTGCAATGTTTGGGGGTGTTTCAGAAAGTTGTCTCTTACAATAAATATGAGATCATAGGATCCTGCTTATAGTGGATGGTTAGTAAAACTTGGAGATGGCAAACTTGATAGAAATTTTCATTTAGGAATGGATATTATTGAAATCCTCTGTGAAATGATTTGTAATGGATCTATTATTGAAGCTACCTTTGGAAATACTATATCTATAGATAATATTAAAAATATATCTAAACATGCAATTCTTTGTTCAAAAAATGAGCATGTTCAAAAGTAAATGAAATTTTGGATATACTCGATGGAGATTTTCACACATATTTGAGTGATGATTCCATTGA
>NW_005358116.1:54022-68421 GCF_000412655.1 Myotis brandtii
CACTGAGGAGTCTATTTGATATGACTCTACCTATACACAAAAATCTGAACTTTTTATTTATTTATATGTGTGAATTTATGTGGTCTGTGTATGCTCAAATACATACTATACCCATATTTATTATTACAGCTAAATGTTTACATGTTATGCAATCATATCTTAATGTAATACCATTCTTTAGTTTTACTAATTTGGCTGAATACAAGCATTGCTTCAGTCTTCTTCTTGGTCTTGGACATCATAATCTTGTTTTGGTCCTTAAGCATCTTATTCTGTATCATCTTATTTTCCACTTAAACATCCACACAGATCTCTGTTAGAAAAGCTAAAATGGGCTTGCCTCAATTTTAGGCACTATTCTTTAATCAAGTCTTGTACCATCTAGTAATTGTGCTCAGTTGCTAGTAAGAGAAATAGAAAGTCATAGTGAATGAAACAAAACTGGTTTATATCACTCTCTCATAAAAGAAGTACAGAGGTAAGCACCCGGGCACTGATAGGAAGGCTACATATTGCCAGAAAAGATGCAAACACCTTTAATATTTAGCCCCTACAGTCTCAGCTCTCAGCTTTCATCCTCAAGGTCAGGGTCCAAAATGACTAGAGATCTTTGTCCATTGGCTTTTATTTCTATACTAGAGGCCCGGTGTACAAAAATTTGTGCACTCGGGGGTGGGGATCCCTCAGCCCAGCCTGTGCCCTCTCACAGTCTGGGCCCCTCGGGGGATGACCACTTGCTGACTTAGGCCTGCTCCCCGGGGGATTGGGCCTAAGATGGCAATCAGACATTCCTCTGGCAGCCCGGCAGCCCTCGGGGGATGTCCACTTGCCCGCAGGGAGCAGGCCTAAACTGCAGTCGGACAGCCTTAGCACTGCTGAGGAGGCAGGAGAGGCTCCCACCACCACCGCTGTACTGGCAGCCATCAGCCTTTGTGACTGAGCAGAGCTCCCATGTGAGAGCGCCCTGACCACCAGAGTGCAGCTCCTGCATTGAGCGTCTGCCCCCTGGTGGTCAGTGTGTGTCATAGTGACCAGTCATTCCCAGTCTTTCTGCTGTTAGGGTCAGTTTGCAATTTCACCAATTGTGAACAAGGGTTTCCTTTTCTCCACTTTTTTGCCAAAACTTGTTATTTGTTGTTTGTTGATTTATTGATGATATCCATTCTGACTGGTGTGAGATAGCATTTCATTGTTACTTTGATTTACAATTTATATATATATATATTTTAAATTATCTAACTTTATTTTTTTAAATAAATCTTTATTGTTAAAAGTATTACATATGTTCCCTTTCCCCCTCAATTGGTCCCCTCCAGCCTGCCCCTACCCTCCAACCCAGGACTTCAGCATCTTATTGTTTGTGTACATGGGTTATGCATATATTCATACAAGGTCTTTGGTTGATTACCGCCACCCACTCACTCTCCCCCATCTTCCCTCTGAGATTCCATGAGCACTCTGTTCCATGCTTCCATCTCTCTGGATCCACTCTGTTCATCAGTTTATTTTGTTACTTAGATTCCACATAAGAATGAGATCATGTGATACTTATATTTTTTTTGACTAACTTATTTCACTTAACATGCTACTCTCCAGGTCCCTCCATGCTTTTTAATCCACTCACTTACTGATGGGCACTTGGGTTGTTTCCATATATAAGCTATTGTAATTTGTTCTGCTATGAACATAGGAGTGCACACATTCTTTCTGATTGGTGTTTCAGGATTCTTAGGATACATTCCTAGAAGTAAAAACACTGGGTCAAATGGCAGTTCCATATTTAATTTTTTGAGGAAACTCCATACTGTTTTCCATAATGGTTGCACCAGTCTGCATTCCCACCAGCAGTGTACTAGGGTTCCCATCTCTCCACATCTTTGCCAGCACTTGTCATTTGTTGATTTGTCGATACTAGCCATTCTGACAGGTGTGAGGTGATACCTCATTGTCATTTTAATTTGCACCTCTCTGACAATCAGTGACTTTGAGCATTTTTTTCATATGTCTCTTGGCCATCTGTATGTCCTCTTTGGAGAAGTGTCTATTTAGGTCCTTTGCCCATTTTTTAATTGAATTTTTTGTCTTCCTTTTGTTAAGTTGTATGAGTTTCTATATATTTGGGATATTAACTGTTCATCAGATGTATCATTACCAAATATGTTCGCCCATACAGTGGGCTCCCTTTTCGTTTTGTTGATTTTTTTCTGTGCAGAAGCTTTTTATTTTGATGTAGTCTTTTTTGTGTATTTGCTCCTTAGTTTCCTTTACCTTGGGAGATGTATCTGTAAACACATTTCCATGAGAGATGTCTGAGATTTTGCTGCTTTTAGTTTTTTCTAGGATTTTTATTGTTTCACAACTTACATTTAAGCATTTTATCAATTTTGAGTTTATTCCTGTGTATGATGTAACTTGTTATCCAGATGAGTCCGCCAAAATCTGGGAGGCACAGCAGTTTGACCTAATACATAGAAACAAATATAAAGGTACCAAAAAATGGGCAGGAAAAAAACAACAACAATCCCCAAATGAAAGAAAAGGACAAATCATCAGAGAAGGAACTAAATAATATGGAGGCAAGCAATTTGTCAGATAAAGAATTCATAGTAATGGTAATAAGTGTGAGACCTATGAATAACTTAATGATAATTATAATGGACTTAATGACAGCTCTAACAACATGGAAAAAGTTTGAACAATAAATAAAAGTCAATGACATAGCTGAAATAAAGAACACTCTGGAAGGATTCAACAGTAGACTAGAAGAAGGTGAGGAGAGAATCAGCAAATGAGAAGACAAAGTAGAAAAAAATCTCCCCTCAGAATAGTAAGTGGGAAATAAATAAACACCAGAAGGAGAGTCTAAAGGAGCTTTGGAACAACATGGAACATAATATTCACATTACAGGATTACCACAAGGAGCAGAATCTGAGAAAGGAATAAAAAACTTCTTTAAAGAAATTATGGCAAACAATTTCCCTAACCTGGTGAAGGAAAAAGTCACTCATTTTCAAGAAACACAGACAGTCCCAATCAAGTTGAACCACAAAAGACCCACACATAGTTAACTGATAATTAAAATAACAAATGTAAAAGAAAAATAAAGACTCTTAAAGTAGCCAAAGAGACAGAAAGTTACGTACCAGGGATCTCCCATTAGACTATCAACTGATTTCTCAACAGAAACACATCAAGCTAGAAGGAAATGGAATGAAGTATACAAAATAATGAAAAATAAGGGACTGAATCCAAGAATACACTATCCATCATGACTATCATCAGAAATTGAAGGTGAAACCAGGAGCTTCACATACAAAAAAGGCTAAGGGAGTTTATTGCCACCAATACAGCAGTGCAAGAAATGCTAAAGGGACTGTTGTAAAGAGAAGAAATAGAAAGGGAAAAAGGAACACAGGCATAGAGAATAAAAATGGCTACAAACAAATACCTATCAATAATAACCTTAAATGGACTAAATGCTCCAATCAAAAGACATAGGGTAGATGAGTGGCTAAGAAAACATGACCCATATACATGCTGTCTACAAGAGACTGACCTTAGAAGAAAGGACTCACACACTGAAACAGAAGGGATGGAAAACAATTTTTCAGGAAAATGGAAATTTAAAAAGCAGGGATAGCAACACTGACAAAATAGACCTCAAAGTGAAGGCCATAACAAGAGATAAGGAAGGTCACTTAATAGTACTAAAGGGATTGATACAACAAGAGGCTATAACTCTAGTAAACATATATGCACCCAATAGAGTAGCACCAAATACATAAACACACACACACACACACACACACACACACACACACACACACAAAGCAAACAAACAAACAAAAAACTTCTGGAATATATCAAGGGAGAGATTGACAGCAATACAATAATAATAGGGTACTTTAATATCCCACAGACATCTCCGGATAAATCTTCTAGACAACAACAACAAAAAAAATCAACAAGGAAACGACAATCCTAAATGATACTCTAGAACAGAAGGAACTAATTAAAATATTCAGAACATTCCACCCCAAAGCTATGGAATATACATTCTTCTCAAGTACACATGGGACATTTTTAAATATGGACCACTTGTTAGGATGCAAGCTAAGTCTCTACAAATTCAAGAAGATTGAAATCATATCAAGCATCTTCTCTGACCAAAATGGCATGAAATTAGAAATCAGCTGCAATAAAAAGGCTTGAAAACAATCAAATACATGGAGGCTAAATTGCATGCTATTGCACAATGAATGAGTTACCAAAGAGATCTAAGAAAAATAAAAAAGAACATCCTAGAAAAAATAAAAATGCAACAATCCAAAATCTATGTTTCACAGTGAAAGTAGTCCTCAAAGGCAAGTTCATAGTACTACAGGGCTTCTTCAAGAAAAACAAACAAAAAAACAACAACAACAACAAAAAGAAAATAGAAAAACTGATAATAAGTTATCTAACACTACAACTTAAAGAATTAGAAAGAGAACAACCAATAAAGCCCAAACCAAACATAAGGAAGGAAACAATAAAGATCAGAGAGGAAATAAATGACATAGAGATAAAGAAACAATACAAAAGATCAAACCAAGAGCTGGTTCTTCAAAAGGATAAACAAGATAGATGAATGTCTAGTCATATTTACCAGGAAACAAAAAGAGAGGACACAAATAAACAAAATGAGGAACAAAAGAGCAGAAGTAACAACTGACCCCACAGAAATACAAAGGATGTAAAAAAAAACAAAAAAAAACACTATGAATGACTTTACTCCAGCAAAAGGGACAACCTGCATGAAATGGAAATATTCCTAGAAAAATACAATCTTCCAAAGCTCAATAAGGAAGAATCAGAAATCCCGAATAGGCTGATAACTCCTGATGAAATCAAATCAGTAATTAAAAAACTCCCAGCAAAAAAAAGCACAAGTCCAGAAGGCTTCACAAGGGAGTTTTGCCATATATTCAAAGTACTAACTCCTCTACTCCTTACACTATTACAAAAATTCAATAGGAAGGAATACTTCCAAACTCTATCTATGGGGCCATCATCACCCTAATTCCAAAACCAGATAACAACACAACAAAGAAAGAGAACTATAGGCCAATATCCCTGATAAATGCTAAAATCCTCAACAAAATTTTAGCAAATCGGATCCAGCAATACATAAAAAGATCATATATTATGATCAAGTTTGATTTATTACAGGAATACAAGGCTGGTACAATATTTGCAAAACAATAAATATGACACAGCATATAAACAGATTGCAAGAGAAAAATCTTATAGCCATATCACTTGATGCAAAAAGAGCATTCAACAAAATCGAATACCCTTTATTGACAAAAGCTCTCAGCAAAGTGGGAATAGAGGGAACATACCTCAAAAATAAAGGTAATCTATGACAAACCTACAGCCAACATGATATTCAATGGGCAAAAACTAAAACCATTTCCCCTAAGAACAGGAACAAGACAGAGATGTGTGTTTCACCACTCTTGTTCAACATAGTTCTACAGGTCCTGGACATAGCAATCAGACAAGAAGAAGAAATAAAAGGCATCCAAATTGAAAAGGAGGATGTAAAACTTTCATTATTAGCAAATGACATGATATTGTATATAGAAAACCCTAAAGCAAGCATGTCAAACTCACAGCGAGCGGGCCACATGCCTCATTTAAATGAGTTTGACATGCTTGCCCTAAAGACTCCATGAAAAACTACTAGATTGAATAAATAAATTTGGGAAATTTAGCAGGATACAAAATTAACATCCAGAAATTCATACCATTTTTATACACCAATAGAAACTCTCAGAAAGAAAAACTAAAAAAACAATCCCATTTACCTTGGAAAAAAATTAAGATACTTACAAATAAACTTAACCAAGGAGGTAAAAGACCTGTATTCGACAAACTACAGGACATTGAAGAAAGAGATAGAGGAAGATATAAACAAGTGGAAGAATATACCATGTTCATGAAATTAGAATCAACATCATGTAAATGTCCATACTACGCAAAACAATCTATAGATTCAATTCAATCCCTATTAAAATACCAATGGCATATTTCACAGACCTAGAACAAATTTCCCAAAAATTTATATGAAAACAAAAAAGACCCAAAATAGCTGTAGCAATCTTGAGGAAGAAGAAAAAAGTTGGAGGAATCACAAAACCAGATATCAAGTTATACTACAAAGCTACTATACTCAAAACAGCCTGCTACTGGCACAACAACAGGCATATAGATCAATGGAACAGAACAGAGAACCCAGAAAGTGACCCAAGCCAATATGTTTAATTAATATTTGACAAAGGAGGCAAGAACATATATTGGAACAGAGACAGTCTCTTTTATAAAAGGTGTTGGGAAAATTGGAAAGATACATGCAAAAAAATGAAACTAGACCACCAACTTATACCCTATACAAGAATAAACTCAAAATGGATAAAAAATTTAAATGTAAAGTGTGAAACCATGAAAGTCCTAGAAACCATGAAAGCAACCATAGGCACCAAAATCACAGGAATCTTTCATAGCAATATATTTACTCATACATCTCCTAGGACAGTGGTCTGCAAACTGCGGCTTGTGAGCCACATGCGGCTCTTTGGCCCCTTGAGTGTGGCTTTTCCACAAAATACCACGTGCGGGCGCGCACGTACAGTGCGATTGAAACTTCATGGCCCATGAGCAGAAGTCTGTCACTGTGGAAAATAATATGGAGTTTCCTCAAAAAATTATAAGCCTAACGGGTTTGGCTCAGTGGATAGAGCATCGGCCTGCAGACTGAAGGGTCCCAGGTTTGATTCTGGTCAAGGGCATGTACCTTGGTTGTGGGCACGTCCCCGGTGGGGAGTGTACAGGAGGCAGCTGATCGATGTTTCTCTCTCATTGATGTTTCTGACTCTCTATCCCTCTAATCAATAAAATATATTAAAAAAAATTATAAAAGAGACTCCCATTAGACCCAGTCATCCCAGTTCTAGTAATATATACTAAGAAACCAAAACACTTATCAGAAAAAATGTATGCACCCTTATTTTCATAGCAGTGCAATTTACAATAGCTAAGACTTGGAAACAGCCTAACTGCCCATCAGCAGATGAGTGGATAAAATAACTATGGTACATTTACACAATGGGATACTATGGGGCAAGAAAAAAGAAAGAACTCTTACCATTTGCGATAGCATGGATGGAGCTGGAGAGTACTATCTGAGCAGAATAAGCCAGGCAGAGAAAGATAAATATCACATGATCTCACTCATATGTAGAATCTAATGGATCAAATAAAATTATGATCAAAATAGACCGAGTCATAGAAGCATTGAACAAACTGTTGAACCTCAGAGGGGAGGTAGGGTAGGGTGGTTGGGAAGAGATCAATCAATGAACTTGTATGCATATATGTATAATCCATGGACACAGATACTGGGGTGGTTAGGGCCTGGCAGGCGGGGACAGGAGCAGGCTTTAATAGGTTAATGGGCAAAAAAGGAGGACCTATGTAATACTTTCAACAATAAAGATTTTAAAAAAATCCTCAACAAAATATTAGCAAATCACATCCAACAATACATTAAAAAGATCACACACCATGTCCAAGTGAAATTTATTCTGGGGATGCAAGGCTGGTACAATATTCACAAATTAATAAATGTGATACATCACATAAACAGGTTGCAAGACAAAAATCATATGATCATATCAATTGATGCAGAAAAACCATTTGACAAAATCCAACACCCTTTCTTAATAAAAATCTTCAGCAAAGTGGGAATAGAGGGATCATGCCTCAACATAATAAAAGCCACATATGATAAACCTACAGCCAACATCATAGTCAATGGGAAATACTAAAACCATTTCCCCTAAGAAAAGGAACAAGACTGGGATGCCCTCTTTCACCACTCTTGTTCAACATAGTACCGGAAGTCTGAGCCATAGAAATCAGACAAGAATAAAAAATAAAAGGCATCCAAGTTGGAAGTGAGGAAGTAAAACAGTCATTTTTTGCAGATAACATGATATTGTAAGTAGAAAAGCCTCCATCTAAAAACTACTAGATTTAATAAATGAATTTGGCAATGTAGCAGGATTCAAAATTAACACCCAGAAATCTATGGCATTTTTATTCTTCAATAATGAACTCTCAGAAATAGAAACTGAAAAAATATCCCATTTACTATTACAACCAAAAAATTAAGATACTTAGGAATATACTTAACCAATGAGGTAAAAAACTTGAAAAACTATGGGATATTGAGAACAGAGATAGAGGAAGATATAAACAAGTGTAAGAACATACCGAGTTCATGTATTGGTAGAATCAACATCATTAAAATGTCTATACTACCCAAAACAATCTAAAAATTCAATATAATTCCTATTAAAATATGAACAGAATATTTTACAGATCTAGAACAAATATTTATATGGAACCAGAAGAGACCGTGAATAGATGCAGCAATCTTTAGAAAGAACTAGATTGGAGGAATCACAATACCAGATATAAAGTTATGCCACAAATCTGCTGTACTCAAAACAAACTAGTATTATCACAAGAACAGACATATAGATCAATGAAACAGAACAAAGAACCTAGAAATCAACCCAAGCCATTATGGTCAATTAATATTTGACAAAGGAGGCAAGAGGATACAATGGAGTAAGAACAGTCTCTTCAATAAATAGTTTTGGAAAAATTGGACATCCATATGTAAAATAATGACACTAGACTACCAACTTACACCATTCATGAGAATAAATTCAAAATGGATAAAAGACTTAAATTCAAGATATGAAACCATAAAATTCTTAGAAGAAACTATAGGCAGCAAAATATCACATATCTCCCATAGTAATGTTTACCTATATATCTCTGAGGGCAAAGAAAACTAAGGAGAAAATCAACAAATGGAATTAAATCAAAATAAAAATCTTCTCCACAGCAAAAGAAACGGTCAACAAAACAAAAAGGGAGCCTACTGTATGGGAGAACATATTTGGCAATGATACATTCCACAAGGGGTTAATCTCCAAAATATACAGGAAAGTCATACAACAAAAGAAGACAAACAATCCAATTAAAAAATGGGCAAAGGACCTAAATAGACACTTCTCCAAAGCAGACATACAGATGGCCAAGAGACATATGGAAAAATGCTTAAAGTCAATTATCATCAGAGAGATGCAAATCAAAATGACAATGAGGTATCAACTTACACCTGTCAGAATGGCTATCATCAACAAGTTAACAAATGAGTGTTGGCTAGGATGTGGAGAAAAGGTACACCGCTCTTGGGAATGCAGATTGGTGCAGCCACCATGGAAAACAGAAAGAACTCTTATAATTTACCTGTATAGTATTATGCTAAGCAATGTAAGCCAGAGAAAGATAAGTACCACATGATCTAAATGTGGAATCTAATGAACAAAGTAAACTGATGAACAAAATAGATACAGAGACATAAAAGCATGGAACAGATTGTCAAACCTCAGAGGGGAGGTAGGGGAAGGTGGGTGTTGGGAAGTGATCAACCAAAGAATTTTATGCATATATGCATACCCTATGGACACTGACAATAGGTTGATGAAAGCCTGGGATAGGGGGCATGGGCTAGAAAGGGTCAATGTGGGGAAACAAGGGGATATATGTTCAACAATTAAAAAATGTTTTAAAAGTCTATATAGTTAAATTCAGAATACTCTAATGTTGCTATGGTGGTTCATAAATTACTTATACCTAGTATATAAATTAAAAAACGTTAAAAATAACTATATGTGCAATCATTGTTGCTAGGTTAAATAAAGTAAAAATGTAAATATAAAATGAGAGATTAAAAGTGTTTAGATATTAAAATATAAAATGAGAGATTAAAAGTATTTAAATATTTAGTATGAGTTCAAATTTAACTTGTAATTTTCTTAAAATGAATATAATTAGTTTTGTGTAAATTTCATGTTAACCACAAAACACAAACCTATGATAAATATACAAAAGAAAGAGAAAGAAAATCATTAAAGCACAAAAGAAGAGAGCAGAAAAGAAACAAAGAAATTACAAACAACCATAAAACAATGAACTAAATGGCAATAACTTCATATAGATCAACTAGAGGCCCAGTGCACAAACTCGTGCATGGTGGGGTCCTTCAGCCTGGCCGGCGATGGGGGCCAATATGAGCCATCTCGCCTAGGTCCGATCTGGGCTGAAGGGGGTCGGTCGGCCTGGGAGGGACCACAGGAGGGCTCCAGGGCATGTCCAGCCCTCTTGCCCAGTCCCAGTCGGTGAGATCCCAGCAGCAAGTAACCTACCAGTCAGAGCATCTGCCCCTGGTGGTCAATGAGCATCATAGAGACTGGTTGAGCAATTAGTAGGACACTTATTATATTATGCCTTTATTATATAGGATAATAGCTTTAAATATAACTGGGATATTCTTTATAAAAAAGACATAGAATTACTGAATGGAATAAAAACACACACACACAGATACACACACACACACACACACACACACACACACACACACACAACCAACTATCCAACTATATGCTGCCTATCAGAGACACATTTAAGCTTTAAGCACACAGTTCGACTGAAAATGAAGGAAAATTTATTCCATATAAGTGGAAATCAAAATAAATAAAGATCACCCATATTATACAAGTTAAAACAGAGTCTTTTAGCCAAAGACTGTAACAAGATACAAAGAAGATCATTACATAATGATAATCAGTTTATCAAGGGATATAACACTAGTAAATATTTATATATCCAAACAAGGGATCACCTATTATATAAAACAAATGATATAAGATCTAAAGGAATAACTGGAAAACAGTATGATATCAGGAAACTTCAATACCCTACTTTCAATAATGGATAGATATTCTAAACAGAAAATCAACAAAGAAATATTGCACTTAAAATACAAATTAGATCTGATGGACCTAATAGATATATACATTACATTACACTTAATAACAAAATATTTCACATTCTTTTCAAGAGCTCCTGAGTCATTCTCCAGGATATGTCATATGAGAGGTCACAAATATGCCAAAAGATAAGAAAATTAAAATCATAGTAATATTATTTCTCAACCAACCACAAAGTTATGAAACTAGAAATGAAATCACAAGTAGAAAACTGAAAAATTCACAAATATGTGGAGATTACACAACATGCTACTGAACCACCAATGGGCAAAAGAAGAATTCAAATGAAATTTGAAAAACAGTTTGAGAAAATTAAAATACAAACATACCAAAGTATATAAGACGAGGCAAAAGCTGGTAGGAATATTCATAGTAATTACTAGTAATGCTTACATTAAGAACAAGAAAGACCTTAAATAGCCTAACTTTATACTTCTAGGATCTAGAAAAAGATGAATCCCAAAGTTAGTAGAAGGAATAATAATAATTTTGAAAAAGCAGACTGGTGCAGCCACTGTGGAAAACAGTACAGAGTTTCCTCAAAAACTTAAAAATGGAATTCCCATTTGACCCAGTAATCCCACTTATCTATACTAATAAAAGACAAGCATGCAAATTGACCATACCTTTGATATGCCTTAAGCCACACCCACCAACCAATCAGAGAGACTATATGCAAATTAAACCAACCAAGATGGCGGCCGGCAGCCATGGAGCTGGAAGAGCAGGAGGCTTGGTTGCCCCAATGATGGAGGAAGCCAAGCTTCCCGCTTGCCGCGGCAGGCTCTGATCTCCACTAAAAGCAACAAAGTTTCAATTATAGAAGGTAAATAAACCCCAGATATCTGCTTTCAGCTGGCCGCGGCCACGGGGCTGGAGTGAGCAGGAGGCTTTCCTCCCACCTGCCCTGGCTGGCTTGAGCTCCTCTCAAGGCTACAAAGTTTCAATTATAGAAGGTAAATAAATCCCAGAATAAAAGAAAAAAAGGAGAGGCTGGGAACTTCTGTCGCCGGGGGGGCTTGGACAGCCTGAAAACGGCCCTCATCCCCTCACCCAGACTGCCCAGGCACCCCAGTGGGGACCCCCACCCTAAAGGGGATGTGGCCAGCCTGAAAACAGCCATCAACCCCTCACCCAGGCTAGCCAAACCTCCATGGGATGAGGGTCCCCACTGGGCGGGGCTTGACCAGCCTGCAAACAGCCATCAGTCCCTCACCCAGGCTGGCCAGGCACCCCAGCAGGACCCCCACCCTGATCCAGGACACCATTCAGGGAAAACCAGCCAGCCCCAACCTATGCACCAGGCCTCTATCCTATATAATAAAAGGGTAATATGCAAACTGAGCCTAACAGCAGAATGACTGGAAATGACTGGTCACTATGACACACACTGACCATCAGGGGGCATATGCTCAATGCAGGAGCTGCCCCCTGGTGGTCAGTGCACTCCCACAGGGGGAGCTCTGCTCAGCCACAAGCCAGGCTAATGGCTGCCAGTACAGTGGTGGTGGTGGGAGCCTCTCCCGCCTCCTCATCAGCGCTAAGGATGTCCAACCGCAGCTTAGGCCTGCTCCCCACTGGCAAGTGGACATCCCCCGAGGGCTCCTGGGCTGCCAGAGGGATGTCTGACTGCCAGCTTGGGCCAGATCCACCAGGGAGTGGGCCTAAGCCAGCAGGTGGACATCCTCCGAGGGGTCCCAGACTGCAAGAGGGCACAGGCCAGGCTGAGGGACCCCCCCAAGGGCACAAATTTTTGTGCACCAGGCCTCTAGTAGGAATATATTCCAAGAAATCAGAAACACCAATCAGAAAGAATATATACACCCCTATGTTCATTGCAGCACAATTTATAATGGCTAAGATTTGGAAACATCCTAAATGCCCATCAGCTGATGAGTGAATTTAAAAATAGTGGTACATCTATACAATGGAATACTATGCTGCTGTAAAAAAGAAAGAACTCTTACCATTTGCAGAAGCATGGGTGGAACTGGAGAGCATTATGCTAAGAGAAGTAAGCCAGTCAGGAAAAGATAAATATCACATGACCTCACTCACTTGTGGAATGTAATGAACAACATAAACTGATGAACAAAAATAGATCCAGAGACAGAGAAGCATCAAACAGACCATCAAACCTCAGAAGGAAGGCGGGGGGTGGATAGTGGGTAGGGGGATCAACAAGACCATATGCTTATATGCTTATGCATATAAGCATAACCAGTGGATACAGACAGTAGGGGAGTGAGGGCATGTACTAGGGGTGGGAGCAGGTAGGGAAAGGTCAGTGGGTGGGGAAAATGATATATATGTAATACTTTCAACAATAAAGAATTTAAATTAAAAAAGCAGAAATATAAATAAGTAAAATAGAGACTAAAAAGAACATAGAAAAAATAGTAAAACAAATACTTTTTGAAGAAATATACAAAGTAGACAAACTTTTAGTGAGATATACAAAGAAAAAAGAGAGAACACCCAAATCAACAAAATTATAAATGAAATAGAATACATTACAATTGACATCACAGAAATATAAAGAATCATAAAATATAACCAGGAACAATTACTCACTAACAAATTGGGCAACCTAAGGTAAATGGAAAAATTCCTCAAATCAAACAATTAAACAAGACTAAACCATGAAGAAATAGAAAATCTGAAGTGACTAATTACTAGTAAAAATATTGATTCAGGAATAAAACCCCTCCTAACAAACCAAAGTCCAGGACAAGATAACTTCTGTGGTGATTTCTATGGAACATTTAAAGAAGAATTGATGCAGTCTTTCACAAACTCTTACAAAAAAAAAAGAGGAAGGAAAACTTGCAATCTATTTTATCTTCATACCAAAGCCAGAAAAAGGCACTAAAAGAAAAGAAAATTACAGGCTAATATCCCTGGTAAACATAGATGCAAACATTCTTAACAAAATATTAGCAAACCAAATGTAACAGTACATTAAAATTTTTGTATACAACGATCAAATGTGATTTTTTGATGGGATGCAGCAATGATTCAATATATGAAAATCAATAAATATAATAAACAACATTAACAAATAAAGAATAAAAACTATACAATCATCTCAATAGAAGCTAAAAACTACTTGACAAAATTAAATATTCTTTTGTAATAAAACTCTTGATCAAACCAGGTAAAGAAGAATTGAACTTCAACATACAAAAGAATCTACACTAATAAAAGAGAAACATGGTAATTGGCGTACGACTGCTACCCTTCCCGTTGGCTAATCAGCATATCCTTATGCAAATTAACTGTCAGCCAAGATGGCGGCCGGCAGCCAGGCAGCTGGAAGCGAACATGAGGCTTCCTTGCTTCAGTGACTGCAGACTCCAACGTTCCCCGCCTGACTTGCCGGCCTCTGAGTTGCAACTCTAAGCAACTATGTACTATGTTGCAAATGTAGAAGCTAAACAAAA
>NW_005358116.1:69675-70994 GCF_000412655.1 Myotis brandtii
CACCCCCCCGAGTGCACAAATTTTTGTGCACTGGGCCTCTAGTATATATATAAGAGGCCCACAGCTAACGTCATACTCGATGGTGAAAACATGGAAGTTTTTCTCTAAGAGCAGGAACTACATAAGTATTCCCATTCTTACCACTTTTATTCAGCATATTACTGAATGTTGTAGTCAGAGAAATTAAGCAAGAAAAAGAAATAAAAGGCATCCAAATCATAAAGGAAGAAGTAAAATTGTCTTTATTTCAAAGGAGTTATTATGTATAGAGAAAATCCTAAAGATTCCACCCCAAAACTGTTAGAATAAATAAATTCAGTAAAATGGAAGGGAACAAAAGTCAATATACAAAAATATGTTGGATTTGAATACATTAACAATTAACTGTCAGAAAGAGAAACTAAGAAAAACAATTTTATTTATCTATTTTTAATTTTATTTTATTGCTTAAAGTATTACAAAGAGTAGTACATATGCCTCTTTCTTTTCTCCATTGACCTTCCCCTGGTCCCCCCTAACCCCAGTATCTTGTGTCCAATGGTTATGCTTATATGAATGCATACAAGTCCTTCGGTTGATGTCTTACCTGGCCCCCTTCAGCCCTCCCCAGGCTTCCCGCTGTAGTTTGACAGTCTGTTTGATGTTGCTCCGCCTCTGTATCTATTGTTCATCCGTTTATAATGTTCTTTATTATTCATATATGAGTGAGATCATGTTGTATTTTTCTTTCATTCACTGCCTTATTTCACTTACATAATGCCCTCCAGTGCCATCCATGCTATTGCAAATGGTAGGAATTCTTTCTTTTTTACAGCAGCTTAGTATTCCATTGTGTAGATGTACCAGTTCAATCCATTCATCTGCTGATGGGCATTTAGCCTGTTTCCAAATCTTAGCTATAGTAAATTGTGCTGCTCTGAACATAGGGGTGCATATATCCTCTCTGATTGGTGTTTCTGGTTTCTTGGGATATATTCCTAGAAGTGGGATTACTGGGTCAAATGGGAGTTCCATTTTTAACTTTTTGAGGAAGCTCCATACTGTCTTCCACAGTGGCTGCACCAGTCTGCATTCCCACCAGCAGTGCAGGAGGTTTCTTTTTCTCAGCATCCTCTCCAACACTTGCCATTTGTTGATTTGTTGATGATAGCCATTCTGACAGGTGTAAGATGGTACCTCATTGTTGTTTTGATTTGCATCTCTCAGGTGATTAGTGACTTTCAGTGTCTATTTACGTCCTTAGCCCATTTTTTGATTGGATTGTATATCTTCCTTTTGTTAAGTTGTATGAGTTCCCTGTAAATGTTGGAGATTAAACC
>NW_005358116.1:71811-79784 GCF_000412655.1 Myotis brandtii
TTCTCTGTTATGTTCCATTGGTCTATATGTCTGTTCTTGTGCCAGTACCAGGCGGTTTTGAGAACAGTGGCTTTGTAGTATAGCTTGATATCAGGTATTGTGATCCCTTCTATATTGTTGTTCTTCCTCAAGATTGCTGCAGCTATTCAGAGTTTTGTTTGTTTGTTTTTTATTCCAGATGAATTTTTGGAGAGTTTGTTCTAGGTTTTTGAAGTATGCCGGTGGTATTTTAATGGGGATTGCTTTGAATTTATAGATTGGTTTGGGTAGAATGGACATTTTAATGATGTTGATTCTATCAATTCATGAACATGGTATATTCTTCCATTTGTTCATGTCTTCCTCTATCTCTTTTTTCAATGTCCTGTAGTTTTCCAAGTAAAGGTCTTTTACATCCTTAGTTAAGTTTATTCCTAGGTATCATAATTTATTTGTTGCAGTGATAAATGGGATAGTTTTTTTTCACTTCCCTTTCTTGACTTCATTATTAGTGTATAAAAAGGCCATAATTTTCTAGGTATTAATTTTGTATCCTTCTACATTGCCAAATTCACTTATTAGGTCAAGTAGTTTTTTCATGGAGTGGTTGGGGTTTTTTTATGTATAGTATCATGTCATCTACAAATAAGGACAGTTTTACTTTTTCTTTTCCAATTTGGATGCCTTTTATTTCTTCTTCTTGTCTGATTGCTATGGCTAGCACTTCCAGTACTATATTGAACAGGAGTGGTGAAAGTGGGCATCCTTGTTTTGTTCCCGTTCTTAGGGGAAATGAGTTTAGTTTTTGCCCATTGAGTATGATGTTGGCTGAAGGTTTGTCCTATAAGGCTTTTATTATGTTGAGGTATGATCCGACTTTTCCCACTTTGCTGAGAGTTTTTATCAAGAAAGGGTGTTGGATTTTGTCAAATGCTTTTCTGCATCGATTGATATGATTATGTGATTTTTGTCTCTCAGTTTGTTTATGTGAAGTATCACATTTATTGATTTGTGGATATTGTACCATCCTTGCATCCCTGCAATAAAATCCCACTTGGTCATGGTGTATGATCTTTAAAATAATGGGAAGTGGGAGGTCATTACCAACCACTCACGCAGCCATGGGCCAATCACCTCTGCTCTCACGACAAGCTCAATGACTCTCAGGAACTTTTCTCTGGATTTTCTTGCTATCTTATTGAGAGCCCTTTATTTTTAAATATTTCCCATTTTTAAAATTCTGGTAAAATAAACATACATAAAATTTATATCTTAACAATTTATTTATTTATTTTAATCTTACCCATATTTAAGTGTGCAGTTCAGTGGTATTAAGTACATTCATATTGTTGTGCAATGGTTACCATGACCCATCGCCTAAACTCTTTTCATGTTGCAAAACTGAAACTCTCTTCTCATTATACAACTCCCCATTCCTCCTTGTCCCTAGTCCCTGGCAACCACCATTCTATTCTCTGTCTGTATTATTTTTCTATTCTCCATTTCATCTCTACTCTGATCTTCATTATTTTCTTCCTTCTGCTTAGGCTGGGCTTTTCTTGTTGCTCTCTTTTTAACTCTTTGAGTTGTAGGGTTAGGTAAATTTTACCATCTTTTCTTGTTTTTTGAGATAGGCCTGCAGAGCTATGAACTTCCCTCTCAAGACTGCTTTCGCTGTGTCCCATAGATTTTGGATTGCTGTGTTTTCATTGTCATTTGTTGCCATGATTGTTTTTATTTCTTCTTTGATCTCTTTGGTAACTCAATCATTGCTTAAAAGCATGCTATTTAGCCTCCAGGTGTTTGATTTTTTTATTGTTTTTATTATAGTTGATTTCTAATTTTATGCCATTGTAATCTGAGCAGATGCTTGATATAATTTCTATCTTCTTGAATTTGAAGACACTTTGCCTGTGACCCCAATATATGGTCTATCTTTGAAAATGACCTATCTGCACTTGAGAAGAATGTATATTCTGTGGCTTTGGGTGGAATGTTCTGAAGATGTCAATTATTTCCACCTGAGTCATTTAGGAGTGCTGTTTCTTTGCTGATTTTTAGTTTAGAGGATTGGTCCAGTGGTGTTAGTGGGGTATAAAAGTCCCCTACTATGACTGTATTGCTGTCAATCTCTCCCTTGATATCCTCTAGAAGTTTTTTTTATGTATTTGGGTGCTCCTGTATTGGGTGTATATATGTTTACCAGAATTATATCTTCTTGTTGAATTGCTCCCTTCATTATTATGAAATGGCATTCCTTATGTCTTGTTGTGGCTTTCACTTTGAGGTCTAACTTTTCAGATATAAGTATTGTTACCCCAGCTTTTTTTTCTTTTCCATTCGCTTGAAAAAACTTTTTCCATCCCTTCATCATCAGTCTATCTGAATCCTCTGTTCTAAGGTTGGTTTCCTATAAACAGCAGATATATGGGTCATGTTTTCTTATCCACTCAGCTAACCTATGTCTTTTGATTGGGGCATTTAATCCATTTACTTTTAAAGTTATTATTGATAGGTACTTGTTTGTCACCATTTTTATTCTTTATACCTGTGTTTCTTTTTCCCTTCCTTTTTCTTTTTTTTACAGCAGACCCTTTAATATTTCTTGCATTGCTGGTTTGTTGGTAATAAACTTCCTTAGTCCTTTTTTGTCTGTGAAGTTCTTGATTTCACCCTCAATTTTTATTGATAGCCTTGCTGGGTACAGTATTCTTGGATTCAGACCCTTGCTTTGCATGATTTTGTATATTTCATTCCATTCTCATCTGGCCTGATGTGTTTCTGTTGAGAAATCAGTAGATAGTCTGATAGGAGATCCTTGTAGGTAACTTCCTCTCTCTCTCTGGCAGCCTTTAAGAGACTCACTTTGTCATAGGTGTTTGCCAATTTAATTATAACGTGTCTTGGTGTCGATCTTTTGGGGTTCATCTTGTTGGGGACTGTGAGATTCTTGGACTTGTGTGATTTTTTTCTTCCCTATATCAGGGAAGTTTTTTGTGATTATTTCTTCTAACAGGTTTTCTATTTCTTGGTTAGTTTCCTCTCCTTCTGGCACCCCTATTATGTGGATGTTTTTTCATTTCATGTTATCCCAAAGTTCCCTTAGGCTCTCTTCCTGTTTTTTAAGTTTAATTTTTCTAGATTCTCCTCTGCTTTGGTATTTTTTCCTACCTTGTCTTCTCGCTCACTGATGCAGTCCTCTGCTTATTCTAGTCTTCTGTTGATGCTTTCTATTGAGTTCCTTATTGCAGTGATGTCGTTTTTCATTTCTTCTTGGTTCTTCTTCATTTCCTCTTAGTTCTTACACATATTGCTGAATTTGTCTTCCATCCTTTTCAGAGACCTTATGACCATTTCTCTGAATTATTTCTCTGTCATATTGCTTGCCTCTATTTCATTTACTTCCTTTTCTGGTGATTCTTCCTTTTTTTCATATGCAGGTTGTTTCTTTGTCCTCATGATCGCTCCTCTCTGGGTTTCTGATTATGTAGCTCTCTCTCTCTCCTGCATTGACTTAAAGGCACAAAGTACAACACAATTCACAGAGCACAAAACACAAATGTGTTCACAATACTAATACCCCTAAATAAAGGTGACCACCAGAGGAAAGAGAATTAGGGAATATAGAAGAGTGCAAAAATGATATTGAGAAAAGGGAAAAAATGTAAGAGAGAAAAGAGAGAGAAGAAAAGAAGAAAGGGAAAAATATGTATATGGGGAGAAGACTCCAATAAAACAACCAATTCAAAAAATGCAATCCATCCTTTTCAGAGACCTTATGACCATTTCTCTGAATTATTTCTCTGTCATATTGCTTGCCTCTATTTCATTTACTTCCTTTTCTGGTGATTCTTCCTTTTTTTCATATGCAGGTTGTTTCTTTGTCCTCATGATCGCTCCTCTCTGGGTTTCTGATTATGTAGCTCTCTCTCTCTCCTGCATTGACTTAAAGGCACAAAGTACAACACAATTCACAGAGCACAAAACACAAATGTGTTCACAATACTAATACCCCTAAATAAAGGTGACCACCAGAGGAAAGAGAATTAGGGAATATAGAAGAGTGCAAAAATGATATTGAGAAAAGGGAAAAAATGTAAGAGAGAAAAGAGAGAGAAGAAAAGAAGAAAGGGAAAAATATGTATATGGGGAGAAGACTCCAATAAAACAACCAATTCAAAAAATGCAAACAACAAACCTCCAAACAACAAACACACAGATGAATCTGAGGAGACAGAGCTTATTTCCAAGAGGTTAGGTCAAGGAATTGAATGAATGGGGAAATAGCCACAATTTAGTATAGAGGAGGTAGAAAGAGAATGGGTGTATAAGAAGATATGCATATATATATAAAACTTTCCTCCTTCTTTAATCTATCTATGTATTTGTTCACTATTGGAAAAGGAGGATATAGAGTAGATAGGTCTGAGTTGGTGATTGGAATAATTAAGATATTAGTAGAAGAAGAGAACAAGTAAGGAGAGGAAAAACAGAAGCAAACAACAAAAAAAAACTTAACCAATAATCAAACGAACAACAAGACAGAAAGACATAAAAAGGCAAAAAAAGAAAAAGAATTTGGAAAATAAAGAAAGCAAAGAGAGAAGTGTGTATGGGTTTGGAGCAGGGGAGAGGAAATTAGATGTATGAGTAAGATAGATTTTTAACAGGGAGCAGAAAGAAAGGGTAGAGAACAACAAAAGCATGAACAGAGGAAGAGAAACAGGACAAAAAAAGGGGAAAAGTGATGAAGAGAGTGTTGGCATAAAGGAAAAATTGAGATAGAGTAAAATAATGCTAAAGGGAAAATCAAAATGAAATGTATAACACTAATCCCAAAATAAAATAAAATAAAATAAAGTAAAAATAACATAAAATAACACTTTTAAAAAGGGTAAAATAATAGTATTAATACTAATAGTTAAAAATAAAAGTATAATAAAAATAAGGTAAAATTGAGTGAGAGAAAAATTAGTTTCTTAAGTAAAAGATAAAAAATAAAAATGTGAAGTAGTTAAGGTCGTTCATTTCCTCCACTGTTCTGCTTGGCACGTCTTTTTTCTTGCAGGTAGTTAGCATAATATTGAAGTTCCCTGGTGTCATAAGCCACAACCCTATTTTCAAGCAGGCGGAATCTCTCTGCTCTCTTTGGTTCTCAGTCTGTTTTGAGTTGTATTTACACACAAGAGTCAATTTCTGCTACAGCCCCTGGGTGGCAGTGTTTCTGTCTTAATATCCTGGGCTAAAAGGCCTCTCTACTTTGGCTCTGCACGCAATTCTGTGCGAGACTCTGTGCGAGACTCTGCGCAGCTGGTACAGTACTTCAGGCTGCCTTTCTGGGTCCAGTCCAGCTGTGGGTTAATATCTAGAATCCCCTTCTGCCAGCAGCCCTGTGGACCCCCTTCCACATTCGAGGACTACACTAATCCCAACAGCCACGAATTTTGTGGTGGGCAGTATTTCTCTGAGGCTCTAGTTCCCACTGCGTGCATTTTTCTCTCTAGCCTGGATCTCAAATCTCACCTTTCTTTAGGCAATGCCAGCTGTGTTTAATTCGCCAGTTCTGGGTGGGTGCTCTTTGATTCAGCTGTTCCTTCTGCTCTGTGAGAAGGTGCAGGGCCCCTCCCCGAATTGCGGAGATTGTCTTACCCTGGGCAGACATCCCAGGCGCCAGTGGTCGGGGAGGTTGGAATTTCGGCATTCGTGGATTCTCAGCTGAGTTAACTGGTCCCTGGGCATTGTGGTTATAAAATCCTGGGAGGCATCCAAGATCTCCCCTGTTGAAGGTAAGGCTGAGGTTCTGAACACAGTCAGTCTCTGATCACAGCCATCTCCCCTCAAGATGGCGTGGCCTCTGCGGCAGAGCCGGCCACTCCGGGAGAGATTTCAGCTGCAGTTGAGGCTGCCCGATCACGGAGGGTTCGGTCCGCCAGTCCCCAACAGCCCCTTGGAGTATAACTGTCCCTTACTCACAAATACTGACACACCCACACATCCACGCACTCTCCTTTCATTCTCTCACTCTCATGCTATCTAGCAGCCTGCAGTCCTGTCGGCAGCTATCTTGGATCTCCAACAGTTTTATTTATAATAGCATCAAAGACAGTAAAAACAGTTAGGAATAAATTTAACCAAGGAGGTAATAAATGTATACACTAAAAACTGTAAAATATTGGTGGGAAAAAAGTTCAGAGAGCTATAAAGATAATAAGATAATCCATGCTCATTGAGGGGAAGTATTAATAATTGAAAAAATGTCCATATAACCCTAACCCATCTTCAGATGTAATGCATTCCCAATAAAATTCAATAACATTTTTCACGGAAATAAAAAAAATCCTAAAATTCATATGGTACCAAAATCTTAGAATAATCAAAGCAACCTTGAGAAAAAAGAACAAAGATTTCAAAAAGTGTTACAGAGCTCTAGTAATCAAGACAATATGGCATTTCAAACTGTATTACTAAAACAACATGGTATTTTCATAAAAACAGACATATAGATAAATGAAACACAACAGAGAACAAAAAAATATATATTTCCATATATATATATATATATATGGAAAAGGTTAGTATTGTTAAAAATATGTGTTGAGATAGCCACATTCGAAAGAATAAACTGATTCCCTGTCTTACTTTACACAGAAACCAGCTTAAAATGAAATAAACCTTTAAATATAAAAGTTGAAACCATTTGATAAATTTTTAAATGACTGAAGGGATCACCTATTTAATTAGAAAATATGACCCAGCCAGCATGGCTCAGTGGTTGAGAACTGACCTATGAACCAGGAGGTCAAGCTTCAATACCCAGTCAGGGCATATGCCTGTGTTGTGAGCTCGATCCACAGCATGGGGTGTGCAGAAAGCAGCAAGTCAATGAATCTCTCTCATCAATGATGTTCCTATCTCTCTCTTCTTCTCCTTTCCCCTCTGAAATCTATAAAAATATATATTTTTTAAAAAATCAGAAAATATGGGGTAAGATTATGAAAACTAAGTATAGAATGACCTCAATTTAGCTAATCCTCTATTACTGGTAAAATAATTTGTCAATCCATTCATGCCCAACAAATATATCCAGAAAATTTAACTCTGAACATAGTTATATGCTTAATATTAGTATATATTTATTTTAAAACTATTTTTAAACTTTTTCTTTTATGTGCATTTGAAAAGGTATAAAATTATGGTATTTGTGTGTGCACATAAAATGGGATAATGTTGCTTTGATTTTCATCTAGTTGAATGGTGATGTGGAATCTTCAGAAAGAAGAAAGGAGGACCAGAAGTTCCTGGCTCTCAAATAATTCACCTCCTCTGCATACCTCTCCAAGAAGACCCTCTGTTAACAAGTCCTTCTTCCAGCCACATTTTCCCAAGACCATGCTCTGTGAAGAGCAATGATTAGGACTTATTTTCTCTCTTTTTTCCCTTTTAACCAAAGCATATTCCAAGTATTTCTAGAAAAGCTTTTATAGTATGTTCTTTGTGTTATTCCTTTGCATGAGGGTATTGGTTTTTATTTTAACTTCCACTAAAAATGAAGTAAGACATTGTTAACTGTGAGCTTTTGTCATCTGTGGAACACTCAATTATGTTTTAATGACTGTTTGAGGTAATATTCTTTTTCCCCTCCTTTAGGAAAATCAATTCTATAAGATTTTCAGAATCCAGTTATCTTACAATAGATTTATTTCCTCTTATTACCCTTATCCTGTCACCATATTTTCACTGTACTGCTCAGAATTCTATCTCTGTTTGCCAAGGTAATTAATTAACACCAGAATACACAACAGCTCTAGTTTAATAACTATACATCCACCAAATTAGATATATGTCATTTACCAGACATAGTAGCTCCTTTCTTTCTTTCTTTCCTTTCTTTCTTTCTTTCTTTCTTTCTTTCTTTCTTTCTTTCTTTCTTTCTTTCTTTCTTTCTTTCTTTCTTTCTTTCTTCTTTCCTTCCTTCCTTCCTTCCTTCCTTCCTT
>NW_005358116.1:79811-84198 GCF_000412655.1 Myotis brandtii
TCCTTCCTTCCTTCCTTCCTTCCTTTCTTTCTTTCTTTCTTTCTTTCTTTCTTTCTTTCTTTCTTTCTTTCCTCAAGGTTTTGGCAGTTTAGTCTGGAAAAGTAAAAGCTCTTTATCTAAAAGACATTTAGTAATATTAAACTCCCTGTTCACATGGTCTCCAGCAAGAAATGGAACAGAGGTGCGGGGAGGGGCTCCTACTCCAGCTGTTGGAAGAAATCTTCACTTGGAGAAGAATGTTTAACCACAGCTCCCTGGAAACATTGGAGCTGTCAGTATCAGTGGAGCAATTCCACAGAAGGCCACACTTCCAACTTACCCAGCTTTTCAAGAACAATTCTTATCATTTTTTTTTTTCTATTCAGCATGTTCCCATCAGTTGGGGCTGTGATTCACACAACAGAAGAGAATGTCAACAATAGCCAGCCTACCTGCCTCTTCCAATTACTCCTCTCTTGCTTCCAGCACTCAGCCCCATCCTCTATCTCATACCTCAAATCTGGGAACCCACTGTACACCCTGATCCATTAGCATTTTTATTTGGGTTTAGGTGGCTTTATTTTCACTTCTCTTCTTTCCATTATGTGCAGTATACTCCCTCTGAAAGGCAGATTAGACTTTCAATCACTCTGATTGCATTCGATTAAAGTCTCCATTAAAAAAAAAACAACAAACAGGCTTTGGGAAAATTACCTGGGTTTGGGGGGATGGGGGTTGTGGAGGTTGGTGAGTGTCTGTGTTGCTTGTTTTTCTTGAACCAATATCTATGCTCTTCTGTGCCTGGCACTACGCAGCTGGTGAGGGAGCTCCTACCACACCTACTACATTCAGCCATCCTTTTTTTAAAATCATGCAATAAGAATCTGTATGGGGAGTTGAGGTCTTAAGTTTCTGACATATGCTTCTTCTATCTAGTTGTTTCACTCTCACATCTGCAATAACCAACATCTCAACTGGGAGTCTCCTGGGGTCAAAACTGAGCATCCAGCGGAAGAGATGTTTTCATTGAGAGCCAGAGGGCCTAAATGTCTTCCAGTGGAGATGCACCCCCTCAGCAGAATATTACCACATCCAGTAACAGATGTAAAATTCATTCCTTCCCTCAAGTGCTCTACAGAATAGCAGCAATCTCACAAACATGCAGCCTAACTGTTATAAACTGAAGCTTAAAAGGAGAATATGTTTCTTTTTTTAATTCTTAACTCACATCTCTGAAAGGGGAAATATCACTCATCTGCCTGACTACAGGAAGATAAAAGAAAAATATGGGAAACAAAGGAAAATGCAAACAATTGGGACTACATCAAACTAAAAAGCTTCTACACAGCAAAAGATACCATCAACAAAATGAAAAGGGAACCCACTGTATAGGAGAACATATTCACCAATGATACTTTTGATAAGGGGCTACTTTCCAAAATATATGATGAACTCATACAACTCAACACCAGGAAGACAAACAATCCAATTAAAAAATGGGTAAAGGACCTAAATAGACACTTTCCAGAGGGCAGACTATAAAAATGCTCAATGCTTAATTAGAGAGATGAAAATTAAAACTACAATGAGGTATTACTTTTTACCTGCCAGAATGGTTACCATCAATAAGTCAACAAACAAGTGGTGGCAAGAATGTGGAGAAAATGAAACCCTAAAACACTGCTTGTGGGGATGCACACTGGTGCAGCGGATACTGTTTTAATAACCTGATTATTAATTAACAGGAAAGGAGTAAAGGGAAGGTCAGATAATATAGGCATGCCATTTGTGCCAAGAAGCTGCAGTTTAACACTCTCCAGTCAGTTCCTTGCAGATCCTAGGGAAAGGGACAGGACAAAGAAAGAATATGATGCAGGGGGTGTGCTCTCACATTTCTGCACTTGCCCACATGGTCCACAGCCATGTGAACCCAACACACAATGAACTAAAGGATTACAACTAGACTGATGCTTTGCCAAACTTAAGTCCACCATGGAACAGAAACTTTGGACACTGGCTTTGCTTCCAGCGCTGTTGAAACTTCAGCTGCACATTTTTCCAGGACTGGTTTAAAGGAAATGGGGATTTTGAAACCAAGAAATATAACTTCACACAAATAAAAATCACTTATTCTCCTATGAGAGTCTTAGAAAAGTATTTTTCTCAAGGTATTATAAGTACCCCATTTCCACTAGCAACAAAGAAATTCTACCCATGCAATTATCAGATAACACAGTCACTATAGAAAACAGTATATGGAGTTTCCTCAAAAAATTAAAATTGAACTGCTGTTGGAACCAGCGATCCACTTCTGGAAATATATCCTAAGAATTCCAAAACACCAATCTGAAACAATATATATACCCCTATGTTCATAGCAGCTTTTCTACAATAGCTAAGATCTGGAAACAGCACAAGTTCCCATCAGTAGATGAATGGATAGAAAAGCTGTGGTATATTTACACAATGGAATACTATGGGCTGTAAAAAACAAATGAGCTCTTACTCTTTACAACAGCATGGATGAACCTGTAGATTATTATGCTAATCAAAATAAACCAGTAGAGAAAGACAAATATCATATGGATCTCACTTGTATGTGGAATCTAGTGAACAAAATAAACTGATAACCAAAATAGGTCCAGAGGTATGAATGCATGGAATAGAATGACAGATCTCTGAGGGGAGGGAGTGGAAGGGATGGGAAGAGATTAATCAAATAACATATATGCATATATACATAACCCATGGACACAAACAATAGTGTGGGGAAAAGCCTGGAGTGTGGCGGGGGCTGGATGGAGGGAGGCAAGGTTGGGAGAAAGGGATACATCTATAATCCTGTCAAAAACAAACAAATAAATAAATACATAAATAGAAAAATATGGTACTTTATCTGGCAGGTACTGTTTCTGCCAAATCGCTATCCACTTTAAGATTTTTGGGAAAGTGAGGAAGATGAGTAGAACATGTACTGAACGCCAGCTATTTATTCATCATACATTGGGTAGATGCTTTCTATGAGCTGGACAATATGCATCATGCTATGTTTGTAAGACTTACTTTGAGTGTTTTATGAAATAGTCAAATAACACTATGTTCTTGTCTTTGCATAAGACTGATTATTGCCTCCATTTCTACAGATGAGGAAACCGAGGTTCTTCCAACCCACAGCCACTGAAGAATCTGAAGGCAGGTGTGTTTTCAGGTCAGAGTTGTTCTGTGCAGTTTCTAGCTTACCGTGATGCTCTTGAACTACTATACCACAGAATGTGAGATAACTAAGGTTACTTTTTCTCTGAGTATAATGTTAGTGAAATACTAAAACCATGATGGTGACATAATTCAAAGAAAAGCTTGTTTTTAGGATCATGGGAAGTTATGTGTTCAATATTTATCTTTTTACTGTTGTGTATATAAGCAAAAGAAATAAAGGAAAATGTACTAAAAATATTTGGCATGAAACTGCTCTGTATGGAGAGCATTGCATTAAGCAGTGTTGGTGTTGCTATAAACCAGAAAGGACCAAGAATACACAGACTCATTCATAATAACAAAATTGCATCATCATTTATGACAATCAAATCAACATCTTGATTTTTTCGGATATATAAAACAAATATTTTTATTTCTAGGTGTAGTTAATTATGATATCTTCATACTTAATTTAAAATTTTTAACTGAAAAAGACATAAAATATTTTCATTAACCAAATACTTAATGAGAATCTCCACTAATAAAAAAGAATGATGCAAATTAACCATCTCTCCACTACACCCACAAGCCATGCCCACCAGCCAATCAGGAGTCAGTATGCAAATTAACCCAACTAAGATGGCCACAGCCAAGGAGTTGGATGCCCCTGGCGATGGAGAAAGTCAAGCTTCCCCCCTGCCCTGGACCACCCTGGGCTCTGTTCAAGGTTACAAAGTTTCAATTATAGAAGATAAATAAATCCCAAATACCTGCTCTCAGGCCGCCCTGGAAAAAAAAAAAGAAAAAAAAAAAGGAGAAGCTGGGAGCTAGGTCACCAGGGGACATGGCCAGCCTGAAAACGGCCATCAGCCCTTCACCCAGACTGGCCAGGCACCCAAGCAGGACCACCTCCCACCCTGAAGGGCTGTGGCCAGCCTGCAAACAGCCATCAGCCACTACCCAGGCTGGCCAGGCACCCCAGTGGGGACCCCCACCCTGAAGGGGATGTGGCCAGCCTGAAAATGGCCATCAGCCTCTCACCAGGGTGGCCAGGCACCCCAGCAGAACCCCCACTCTGATCCGGGACACCCTTCAGGGCAAACCAGCTGGCCCCCACCCATGCACCAGGCCTCTATCCTATATAATAAAAGGGTAATAAGCAAATTGACCCTAACAGCAGAACGACTGGGAATGACTGGTCACTATGACACAC
>NW_005358116.1:84309-92714 GCF_000412655.1 Myotis brandtii
GGGAGCCTCTCCCGCCTCTTCAGCAGCGCTAAGGATGTCTGACTGCAGTGTAGGCCTCCTCCCCACTGGCAAGTGGACATCCCCTGAGGGCTCCTGGGATGCCTGAGGGATGTTTGACTGCCAGCTTAGGTCTGATCCCCAGGGAGCAGGCCTCAGCCAGCAGGTGGACATCCCCTGAGGGGTCCCAGAGTGCGAAAGGGCACAGGTCGGGCTGAGGGCCCCCCCCCAAGTGCACAAGTTTTTGTGCACCAAGCCTCTAGTCTACTTCATATTAGGAATTTTGGATGGTCCTGAAAATACAGAGATTAAAATACCCTTTTTATTCTGAGTGGAATTATAATGTTCAAAAGGCTTAAGAATAAATTTGTTTTAAATGGTCTTTAATAAATGTGCTCATTGAGTCCCAGTTTGTCACAAATACTTTGACCCCTAGCAAATTAATGTAGCACATTAGAAAGACTTAGGGATTTGGATTCTGATCTCAATTTTCACTTGTCTTCAGTAATTTTTTACTTTTCTAATTGCTAAATGTAAGTCTTTTTTAAAAAAAAATCTGGATCAGAGTGTTTTTTTGATATATTTTATTGATTTTTTACAGAGAGGAAGTGAGAGAAATAGAGAGTTAGAAACATCAGTGAGTGAGAAACATCGATCAGCTGCCTCCTGCACACCCCCTACTGGGGATGTGCCTGCAACCAAGGTACATGCCCTTGACCAGAATCGAACCTGGGACCCTTGAGTCCGCAGGCCGATGCTTTATCCACTAAGCCAAACCGGTTAGGGTTGGATCACAGTTTTTTGTTTTTGTTTATAAATTGAGAGGTTTGGTTGACACAAAGGGTCTCTGGTATCTATAATTCTTTGACCCTATACTTTGAAAAGTAAGGCTTACCTATAAGAGATAATGGATATTAAGCAGTGAATCTGGGCTTGAACCCAAATCTTCCAACTCTTATTCTAGTGCCCTTATCAGTTCATCAGTATTTAAAAATTGTGTGGTGAATCTGGGGTGAAATAGATTGTGAAATAGGAATGGTGCCAATGTGAATTTAGTACTAAGGTGCTTTTGAGTAGATGAAACCAAAGAGGAGGCTTTTGCCAACAGCATGTTTTATACACAGATAAATGGAAGCCTGGCTTTCTCAAATTCATGAAGAAATCTGATGTTACATCTTAGGCTGAAATTTAGATATCCATATGCCCATGCTACATCTACTCAGATCACATGCACATCCTCCTGCTAGCACATAGATCCCTGATTTAAATAGACACTCAATTTTCTCCAGCCAGGGAGAGCCATGTTCGCCTGCTCACTCAAAACTTCCATTCCACTAACAACACTTGTGCATTGGCATGCGATATAATTCAGGCCAAGAAGGAGAAAGAGAAGGTATGATGAGGAATTCCAAGTGAAGTTTCCTCACAAGGACATAAAATAGAGTCACAAGATAGAGGCAGTGCTTTATCTGTCTCTGGATGTTCCTGGGTGTAGATGTGATGTCTTGAACTACTGCAGCCATGTTTAAATCTGGAGGAACCAGCTCTAGGATGAATTTAAATTAGAAAATGAGTTAATTAATTTTGCAGTGTTTAAATACAGAGCTTTGTCTAAGAAACATAATTCATTTTTATTATTTTAACCCATGTTGGTTGCAGTGCAAGGTATTGTGTTTATATAATGTATAAAGGGAAAAATGTCAGGATGGATGGAGGGATGGATGGTTATGTAGATTAATATAAGTACATAACTATAGTGATATATTATTTATATATCAAGATTCAGAGCAGACATTATTATTATGCTCATATTACAGAAGAGGAAGCAGGTTCAGAGAAGTTAAATGATTTTTTCAAGGCCTATTGAGTGGCATAAGGGATTCAACTTTATTTTACTTGACACAAAACCTATGTATTCTACTACTTACCAAATACCATTGAGAGTTATGGGAAATACCAGAACAGTTACAAAGCATTTCCATTAACATAAAAATAATAAATTTTTAAAAATACATATTTTATTGATTTCAGAGAGGAAGGGAGAGGGAGAGAGAGATAGAAACATCAATGATGAGAGAGAATCATTTATCACCTGCCTCCTGCACACCCCTACTAGGGGATGAACCTGCAACCCGGACATGTGCCCTGACCAGGAATCAAACCGTGGCTTCCTGGTTCATAGGTAGATGCTCAACCACTGAGCCATGACAGCCAGGCAAAAAAAAACTATTTAATAACAAAAACAAAAATTGGCTCTGTGAACTCTCTAAACAGAGTTAGAACTAATTTCATTATTTATTGAGTAGTTACATAACAGTTCAACAAGAGCAATTGCTAGGATAGCTGCACCTTTTACCATCTAATTCAGAATACTTTTGAGAGTGAAAAGAGAAGCTCTTTATAATTACGCCATCACAACAGGCATATACCAAGAATGTTCTGGGTTAATTGGGATACATGGTCAACTAGAGGTGAAAGAGTATGATCAGATCTTCTTCTGTATTAGAAAACTCATTATAGAGAAAATATACATGAAATGAGAATTGTCTCATCCTTTTCCTGTATAACTGAGTTACTCTATTTCTGTACATTTCCAATTTACTTTTTTTTTAAAATTTTATTTTCTTGTTTAAAGTATTACAAATAGTAGTACATATGACTCCCTTTTTTCCCCATTGACCTTCCACTGGCCTCCCCTACCCCCTGGAATATGCCCTTACCCCACCCCCCAGTGTCTTGTGTCCATTGGTTATGCTTATATGCATGCATATAAGTCCTTAGATTGATCTCTTACCCCCACCCCCAACACTCTCTAGCCTTTCCACTGTAATTTGACAGTCTGTTTGAAGCTTCTCTGCCTCTGTATCTATTTTTTTGGTCATTAGGTTATAATGTTCTTTATTATCCATAAATGAGTGAGATCATGTGATATTTTTCTTTCACTGCCTGGCTTATTTCACTTAGCATAATCCTCTCCAGTTCCATCCATACTGCCGCAAATGGTAAGAATTCCTTCTTTTTTATAGCAGCGTAGTATTCCATTGTGTAGATGTACCATAGTTTTCTAATCCACTCATCTGCTGATGGGCATTTAGGCTGTTTCCAAATATTACCTATTGTAAATTGTGCTGCTATGAACATAGGGGTGCGTATATCCTTTCTGATTGGTGTTTCTGTTTTCTTGTGATATATTCTTAGAAGTGGTATTACTGGGTCAAATGGCAGTTCCATTTTAAAATTTTTGAGGAAACGCCATACTGTTTTCCACAATGGCTGCACCAGTCTGCATTCCCACCAGCAGTGCAAGAGAGTTCCTTTTTCTCCACATCCTCACTAGGACTTGTCATTTGATGATTTGTTGATGATAGCCATTCTGACAGTGTGAGGTGGTACCTCATTGTTGTTTTGATTTGCATCTCTCAGATCATTAGTGACTTTGAGCATGTTTTCATGTGTCTCTTGGCTTTCTGAACGTCCTCTTTTGAAAAGTGTCTATTTAGGTCCTTTGCCCATTTTTTGATTGGGTTGTTTATCTTCCTTTTGTTAACTTGTATGACTTCCCTCTAAATGTTGGAGATTAAACCCTTATCGGAGATAACATTAGCAAATATGTTCTCTCATGCAGTGGGTTTTCTTGTTATTTTGTTGATGGTTTCTTTTGCTGTGCAGAAGCTTTTTATTTTGATGTAGTCCCATTTGTTGATTTTCTCCTTAGTCTCTCTTGCCCTAGGATCTGTGTCTGTAAAGATACTGCTATGACATATGTCTGCAATTTTGCTGCCTATGGAGTCTTACAGGGTCTTTATGGTTTCCCACTTACATTCAAGTCCTTTATCCATTTTGAGTTTGTTTTTGTGTATGGTGTAAGTTGGTGATCTAGTTTCATTTTTTTTGCATGTATCTGACCAAATTTCCCAGCACCGTTTATTAAAGAGACTGTTTTGACTCCATTGTATGCTCTTATCTTCTTTGTCAAATATTAATTGAGTATAATGGCTTGGGTCAATTTCTGGGTCATCTATTCTGTTCCATTGGTCTATATGTCTGTTCTTGTGCCAGTACCAGGCAGTTTTGAGAACCGTGGCTTGGTAATATAGTTTAATGTCTGGTATTGTGATCCCTCCAACTTTGTTCTTCTTTCTCAGGACAGCTGTGGCTATTTGAGGTCTTTTTTTTTCCAGATGAATTTTTGGGGAGTTTGTTCTAGGTCTTTGAAATATGCCATTGGTATTTTAATAGGTATTGCATTAAATCTATAGAAAGCTTTAGGTAGTATGGACATTTTAATGATGATGATCCTACCAATCCATGAACATGGTATATTCTTCCATTTGTTTATGTCTTCCTCTATCTCTTTTTTCAATGTCCTGTAGTTTTCTGAGTACAGGTCTTTTATGTTCTTGGATAAGTTTATTCCTAGGTATCTTAGTTTTTTAGGTGCAATGGTAAATGGGATTTTTTAAAATTTCTTTCTGTGAGTTCATTATTGATGTATAAAAAGGCCATAGATTTCCAGGGGTTAATTTTGTCCTGCTACATTGCCAAATTAATTTATTAGGTCTAGTAGTTTTTTGATAGAGTCTTTGGGGTTTTCTAAGTATAGTATCATGTCATCTGCAAATAAGGATAGTTTTACTTCTTCTTTTCCAATTTGGATGCCTTTTATTTCTTCTTATTTTATGATCGCTATGGCTAGTACTTCTAGTACTATGTCAAACAGGAGTGGTGAAAGTGGGCATCCTTGTCTTGTTCCTGTTCTTAGGGGGAATGGTTTTAGTTTTTGCCCATTGAGTATGATGTTGGCTGTAGGTTTGTCATATAGGGCTTTTATTATTTTGAGGCATCATCCCTCTATTCCCACTTTGCTGAGAGTTTTTATCAAGAAAGGGTGATGGATTTTGTCAAATGCTTTTCTGCATCAATTGATATGATTGTGTGATTTTTGCCTGTTTGTTTATGTGATGTATCACATTTATTGATTTGTGGATATTGTACCATCCTTGCATACCTGGAATAAATCCCACTTGGTCATGGTGTATGATCTTTCTAATGTGTTGCTGAATCCGATTTTCTAGAATTTTGTTGAGGATTTTAGCATCTATTTCATCAAGGATATTGGCCTGTAGTTCTCTTTTTTTGTGTTGTCTTTATCTGGTTTTGAAATTAGGGTAATGCTGGCTTCATACAAAGAGCTTGGAAGTGTGCTTTCCTCTTGAATTTTTTGGAATAGTTTAAGGAGGATAGGTTTTAGTTCTTTGAATGCTTGGTAGAACTCTCCTGTAAAGCCGCCTGGACCAGGGCTTTTGTTTGCTGGAAGGTTTTCGATCGCTGTTTCAATTTCTTTGGTTGTTATCAAACTATTCAGGTTTTTTTACTCTTCTGGGTTGAGTTTTTGGAGCTTTTATTTTTCCAAGAATATTTCCATTTTGTCTAGGTTTTCCTTTTTGTTGGAATAGAGTTGTTCATAGTATTTTTTCATAATTGTTCGTATTTCTGTGGAATCAGTTCTTACTTCACCTCTTTCATTTCTGATTTTGTTTATTTGGGTCCTCTCTCTTCGCTTCTTGGTGAGCCTGGCTAGAGTTTCACCAATCTTGTTTATCCTTTTAAAGAACTAGCTCTTGGTTTTGTTGATCTTTTGTATTGTTTTTTTTTATCTCTATTTCCTTTATCTCTGCTCTGATGTTTATTATTTCCTTCCTTCTGCTTACGCTGGGCTTTTCTTGTTGCTCTCTTCTTAACTCTTTGAGTTTTAGGGTTAGGTAATTTATTACCATCTTTTCGTGTTATTTGTGGTAGGCTTGTAGAGCTATGAACTTATCTCTCAAAACTGCTTTCATTGTGTCCCATAGATTTTGGATTGTTGTATTTTCATTGTCATTTGTTGCCATGATGCTTTTTATTTCTTCTTTGATTTCTCTGGTAATCCAGTCATTGTTTAATACCATGCTATTTAGCCTCCAGGTGTGTGATTTTTTATTGTAATTGGCTTCTAGTTTTATGCCATTGTGATCTGAGAAGATGCTTGATATGATTTCTATCTTCTTGAATTTGAAGAGACTTTGCCTGTGATCCAATATATGGTCTATCTTTGAAAATGACCCATGTGAAATTGAGAAGAATGTATATCCTGTGGCTTTGGGGGGAAATGTTCTGAAGATGCCAATTAATTCCACTTGATCTAGTGAGTAGTTTAGGATTGATGTTTCTTTGCTGAGTTTTTGTTTAGAGGATTTGTCCAATGGTGATAGTGGGGTATTAAAGTCTCCTACTCTGACTGTATTGCTGCCAGTCTTTCCCTTGATATCTTCCAGAAGTTTTTTTTATGTATTTGGGTGCTCCTGTATTGGGTGCATATATGTTTACCAGAGTCCTTTCTTCTTGTTTGATTATTCCCTTAGTATTATGAAGTGTACTTCCTTATCTCTTGTTATGTCCTACACTTTGAGATCTAATTTGTCAAATATAAGTATTGCTGCCCAAGATTTTTTTTTCATTTCCATTCGCATGAAAAACCTTTTCCAGCCCTTCACCATCAGTCAGTGTGAGTCCTTTTTTTCTGAGGTCAGTTTCCTGTAGACAGCAGATATGTGGGTCATGTTTTCTTATCCACTCAGCTATCCTATGTCTTTTGATTGGGGTATTTAATCCATTTACATTTAAAGTTATTATTGATGGGTACTTGCTTGTCGCCATTTTTATTCTTTATGCCTGTGTTGCTTCTTCGCTTCCTATTTCTTCTTTTTACAGCAGACCCTTTAGCATTTCTTGCATTGTTGGTTTGGTGGTAATAAACTCCTTTAGTCCTTTTTTGTCTGTGAAGCTCCTGATTTCACCATCAAGTTTGATTGATAGCCTTGCTGGGTACAGTATTCTTGGATTCAGACCCTTCCTTTGCATGACTTTGTATATTTCATTCCATTCCCATCTGGCCTGATGTGTTTCTGTTGAGAAATCAGTCGCCAGTCTGATTGGGAATCCTTTGTAGGTAACTCTCTGACTCTCTCTGGCCACTTTTAAGATTCTTACTTTGGGGCGGGGGGAGGAAAAAATGGCGGAAGTATAGACTGACGTGTCCCGTGCCTTGTCCCGGAGTAGATAAGGGTGAGCAGCTGAAGCAGGTAACATACAGCCCGAATAAGCAGAGGATATTCAGCTGGGATACAGTTTGCAGCCGGGAAAGGCTGAGGACTCCTAGAGAAAGTAGACTGTTGGAGACTGCGACTGGAATCTCTCCCGGAGCACAGGCTCAGCCACAGAAACCACGCCATCTTGAGTGGCTGTTATTAAAAGCATATACATCTAAAGACCCGGCATCCAGAGATAGGCTGCTAACCCGAAAACACCGGATCTGGGACAGCATGACTACATGGAACCCTGCTTCTTCTCACAGAAAGGTCAGATTTCACCTGAAGGTGTGGTTTGGAATTCAGGTTGGGGACAGGAACGTGAGCAGGGAAGTCTGCGCCCCAAAAAGTCCGCGACCTTTGGGGCCAGCGTGATCCGCGAGTGTGGAAGGGCACCCACAGGGCTGCTGGCAGAAGGGAACGCTAAAAATAAGCCCATAGCTGGACTGGATGCAAAAAGGCAACCTCAGATTTTGCCAGTGTGCTGGCTGCTTGGTGCCAGGCGAGAGAGGGCGCGTGGAGGAGACTGTGCACAGAGCTGGAAGGTGGAGGGTTGCGAATTTGAGAAAATTCTCAGGCTCTTGTTTTTTTCTCTTCCCCTTAAATCTTTGCGTTTGATTATTAAACCCAGTACATGGGATTGCCCAGTTGGGGACACTCGCAGAGACTGCAGGGGAAAGTTGTTTTTGTGGAACCTGGGAAACAGAATGTGTAGTAATGATTAAAGAACCACCTCTGGGCAGTGGACTTTCCCAAACCAGTTTTAAGTACAATAGAGAAAATAAACCTTAACTACTGGATAGAGAGGACTTATAGCCTCGGAGGTCAATCCAGACACACTGCCAACCAGAGGCAGAGCCACGAACTGGCTCTTCTGTAAACACAAATAAAGGCAGTCTGAGAAACAAATACGGCCTGCTTTAAAATCAGGACTGTGGTTTACAACACGGAGGAACAGTGTATCGCAGGGAAATTCAACACCCTCCTGAATACCTGGCAGGACTAAGGCATGCCAGACAGAAGAGTAGAAGAACTGAAGGACCTTCACTAATGCACATTTTTATTTTATTTTTTTCTACTCTTTTTTTACCTTTTAATTAAGAAACCAATTTTTTTCTTTTTTCATCACCTTATTTTACCCTTTTAATTACTACATTTTTATTTTTAACCAGTATTATTACTACTACCATTTTAACATTTTTTAAAGTGTCATTTTATTTTCTCTTTATTTTAGGATTAGTGTTCTACATTCTATTTTCATCGTTCCTTTAGCATCATTTT
>NW_005358116.1:94330-94584 GCF_000412655.1 Myotis brandtii
CTTCACAGAAAAAAAAAAACTAAGGGAGTTTATTACCACCAAACCAGCAATGCAAGAAATGCTAAAGGGTCTGCTATAAAAAAAAGAAAAAAAAGAAAAAAAAAAAGGAAACAAAGAAGGACCACAGGGGTAAAGAATAAAAATGGCGACTAACAAGTATCTATCAATAATAACTTTAAATGTAAATGGATTAAATGACCCAATCAAAAGACATAGGGTAACTGAGTGGATAAGAAAACATGACCCATATATCT
>NW_005358116.1:94651-95840 GCF_000412655.1 Myotis brandtii
AAAAAACTCACACAAATCCAAGAAGCTCACAGAGTCCCAAACAAAATGAACCCCAAAAGACCGACGCCAAGGCACATAATAATTAAACTGGCAAACACCAACGACGAAGCAAGAATCTTAAAAGCAGCCAGAGAGAGACAGAAAGTCACCTACAAAACAGCCCCCGTCAGACTAGCAACTGATTTCTCAACAGAAACACATCAGGCAAGAAGGGAATGGAATGAAATATATAAAGTCATACAAAGGAAGGGTCTGAATCTAAGAATACTGTATCCAGCAAGGCTATCAATAAAAATTGAGGGTGAAATCAGGTGCTTCACTGACAAAAAAGGACTTCGGGAGTTTATTACCACCAAACCAGCAATGCAAGAAATGATAAAGGGTCTGCTATAAAAAAAAAAAAAGAAAAAAAAAAGGAAACAAAGAAGGACCACAGCGGTAAAGAATAAAAATGGCGACTAACAAGTATCTATCAATAATAACTTTAAATGTAAATGGATTAAATGACCCAATCAAAAGACATAGGGTAACTGAGTGGATAAGAAAACATGACCCATATATCTCCTGTCTACAGGAAACCCACCTCAGAAAAAAGACGCACACAGACTGATGGTGAAGGTATGGAAAAAGGCTTTTCAGGCGAATGGAAATGAAAAAAAAAAAGCTGGGGTAGCAATACTTATATCTGACAAATTAGATCTCAAATTGAAGGACATAAAAAGAGATAAAGAAGGCCATTTCATAATACTAAAGGGAGCAATCCAACAAGAAGAAATAACTCTGGTAAACATATAAGCATCCAATATAGGAGCACCCAAATACATAAAAAAACTTCTGGAGGAGATCAAGGGAGAGATTGACAGCAATACAATCATAGTAGTGGACTTTAGCACCCCACTATCACCATTAGACAAATCCTCTAAACAAAGAATCAGCAAAGAAACATCAATCCTAAATGATATACTAGATCAGATGGAATTAATTGACATCTTAAGAACATTTCACCCCAAAGCCACAGAATATACATTCTTCTCAAGTGCACATGGGTCATTTTCAAAGATAGACAATATATTGGATCACAGACAAAGTCTCTTCAAATTCAAGAAAATTAAAATCATATCAAGCATCTTCTCAGATCACAATGGCATAAAACTGGAAATCAACTACAATAAAAACAATCCAAAAAAAT
>NW_005358116.1:97462-98205 GCF_000412655.1 Myotis brandtii
AGATGGAAGAACATACCGTGTTCATGGATTGGTAGGATCAACATCATCAAAATGTCCATACTACCCAATGCAATCTATAGATTCAATGCAATCCTCATTAAATTACCAAAGGCATATTTCACAGCTCTAGAATGAACGTTCCAAAAATTCATCTGGAATAAAAAAAAGACCTCGAATAGCTGCAGAAATCCTGTGAAAGAAGTACAAAGTGGGTGGGATCTCAATACCAGATATCAAACTGTATTACAAAGCCACTGTACTTAAAACAGCTTGGTACTGGCACAGGAACAGACATATAGATCAATGGAATAAAATAGAGAACCCAGAAATTGACCCAAAACCACTATGCCCAATTAATATTTGACAAAGAAGGCAAGAGCATAGAATGGAGTCAAGAGAGTCTCTTCAATAAATGGCGTTGGGAAAATTGGACAGATACATGCAAAAGGATGAAACTAGAACACCAACTTACACCATACACAAAAATAAACTCAAAATGGATAAAAAGGCTTAAACGTAAGACGGGAAACCATAAAAATACTAGAGGAATCCACAGGCAGCAAAATCGCAAACATATGCCAAAGGAATTTCTTCTCTGATAATGCTCCTAGGGCAATGGAAACTAAAGAGAAAATAAACAAATGGGACTACATCAAAATAAAAAGCTTTTGCACAGCAAAGGAAACCATCAACAAAACAACAAGAAGACCCACTACATGGGAGAACATATTTGCCAATGATAC
>NW_005358116.1:98611-106017 GCF_000412655.1 Myotis brandtii
TTCCTCAAAAAACTAAAAATGGAACTCTCATTTGACCCAGTGATCCCACTTCTAGGGATATATCCCAATATCCCAAGAAGCCAGAAACACCAATCAGAAAGGATATATGCACTCCTATGTTCATAGCAGCACAGTTCACCAAAGCTAAGATTTGGAAACAGCATAAGTGCCCATCAACAGATGACTGGATTAAAAACCTGTGGTACATCTACACAATGGAATACTATGCTGCGGTAAAAAAGAAGGAACTCTTGACTTTTGCAACAGCATGGAATGAACTGGAGAGCATTATGCTAAGTGAAATAAGCCAGTCAGAGAAAGATAAATACCTCATGATTTCACTCATTTGTGGAATATAGAGAACAATATAGACTGATGAACAGGGACAGATCCAAAGACAGAGAAACAGCGATCAGACTATTAATCCCCAGAGGGAAAGTAGGGGAGGGAGGGGGCAAGGGGAAGAGATCAACGAAAGGACTTGTATGCATGCATATAAGCCAAACCAATGGACATGGACATCAGGGGGATGAGAGCATGAGTCGGGGGGGGGGGGGGGACACATTTGTAATACCTTTACTAATAAAGAATTAAAAAAAAGATTCTTACTTTGCTGTTGGTGTTTGACAATTTAATTATAATGTGTCTTGGCATTGGTCTTTTGGGGTTCATTTTGTTTGGGACTTTGTGAGCTTCTTGGATTTGTGTGAGTTTTTTCTTCCCTATATCAGGGAAGTTTTCTGTGATTATTTCTTCAAACTGGTTTTCTATTCCTTGCTCAGCTTACTCTCCTTTTGGCACCCCCTTTATGCGAATGTTGTTTCATTTTGTGTTGTCCCAAAATTCCCTTAGGCTCTCTTACTGTTTTTTAAGTTTTCTTTCCTAGATGCTGCTGTGCTTGGGTATTTTTTCCTACCTTGTCTTCTAGCTCACTGATTTGGTCCTCTGCTTCCTCTAGTCTACTGTTGATGCTTTCTATTGTGTTCCTTATAGTAGCAATGTCATTTTTCATTTCTTCTTGGTTCTTCCTCATTTCCTCTTGGTTTTTACACATATTGTTTAATTTGTCTTCCATCCTTTTCAGCAAACTTGTGACCATTTCTCTGAATTCTTTTTCTGACATATTGCTTGCCTCCATTTTGTTTTCTTCTTTTCCTGGTGATTCCTCATTTTCTTTCATATGTGGGCTGTTTCTTTTTCTCCCCATGATCTCTCTTCTCCGGGTTTCTGGTTTTGTAGCTCTCTCTCTCCTTTCCCTAGGCAAAATATGACCTTTCCAGGAGAAGGTGGAGAGCTCCTCCAAGCCTGCGTATTCACACTGCTAGAGATCTGGTGTTTCTGTGTTCACAGCTGCTCCCTGGGTGTTGTTGTAGATTCCCAGGATGTATAGGTTTCTGATAACAGCCACTCTCCCCTTCAAGATGGCGTGGTATCCACGGCAGAGCTGGTTGCTCCGGGATAGATTTCAACAGTCCCTTGGAGTATAGCTGTCCATCACCCACAAATATACACTCCCTGTACGTCCACATGCTCTCCTTTTATCCTCTCCCTCTGACACTATCTTGCAGTTTGCCTTCCCATCAGCAGCCATCTTCCTCACCCCTTCTCTGCTTTATATTTAATAAGTAATAGTTTCTTCTGAAATTAAAAGGAAAAATACACATCCAGAGTTTGGGGATGACTTGGGTATTGGAAACAAATAGTTCAAGGTAGACCTGAAACTACAGAATCAGTAATGATGATACTTATCATTTTACCAACAGAAATGCAGAGAAGAACAACTTAGGAGAGAAGAGGAAATTATGCCATAAAAATTGAAATAAAGAAGAAAACAAAATTGAAAGAAAATACAAAAGTACTGGTTCTGAAAAGAGAGCCAGTATTCAGGAGCATATTGTACTTGCCTTGTTTCATGACAACCTTAGTATACTTTCAGTTACTGGACTCTTACACATAGCTCCTGACTATTTTGCCAGAGAGTCAAGGAAAACAGCAGGATCTTTCCTTGTGCTCAAAGGTACACCAACCCCCAAATACTTGCAGGGACAGCCAACTTGAAACAGCTCACCAAGAAGGACACACATTTTTCCTGAGCTATTTCTCCTCTTTTCCCCAAAAAATACCTCTCACAGAGGCTTTGTTCTCTAAGCCCATGAATAGTCGGCACCATCAGACACTGCCTAATAACCCATAATAAGAATTTTTCTGAGGTGCACTAAATGCCTAGTTGATTTCATATTTAGTACTCACACTGAATCATATCCAGACAATGAACCCTATATAATAAAAGCCTAACATGCAAATCGACCAAATGGTGGAATAACAGGTGGAACAACTGGTTGCTATGATGTTCACTGACCACCAGGTGGAAGACGCTCAATGCAGGAGCTGCCCTCAGCCTGCAGGCCCCAGGCCAGCCAAGACAGGTGCCAGTGAGGGCCTCCTGATCACCCTGCCCACAAGTTGCCCCACAGATAGGCCCTGATCACCGGCCAGGCCTAGTGACCCTACCCATGCATGAATTTCATGCATCGGGCCTCTAGTAAATGAATACTAATGAATAAAATGTCGATAAGAAAGAACTGATTTTGAGTTTTTTAAAAGAAAACTGAGAAAAATATAAGGCATATATTTTTCTTTTGTCATTTCCCCTCCCAGTTCAGGAAATATGCCCTTTTCCTTAAGTAACATTAATTACACTTTTCTCACTAACCGATTAAACTATTCATTTAATAAGTTCCAATAAGTTTTAATGTGGGAATTTTTATACACTGAAGCTAATTAAAAGAACCCTGTACAAAAAATTCAGGCTGTTTCTACATAACAAAAATAAAATTCTGCCCAAAGTAGGGTTAAAAAGGATCATCATTTTCATATTTGTTTCTTCTTTAAATTTCATATTTTTATTATCTCCTTAACTATAAATCTTGAAGATTTCATAACACCAATTAAGAAAAATAAATAGCAAGTTTAGAGCCAGTATTCATAGAGGAATACTGTTGACTAAAGCCATATATATATAGTATCTCCAGTGAGTTGCTTGTAAAATTTCCAGGAAGTTTGGGAAAACTGAATTGACATCATTCAGCAAAACGTGGAGGCCAAACTGACCACCTGGGATACTGCTTTTATAATATTTTTACTCTCTTAATGCTGATGAATTTTGAAGAAATTTCAATTCCCTCCTTCCTTCCTATAATTTTAGTCACTTTATTGAGAAATCTATATTAATAAAGGGTAATATGCTAATTAGACTGGAAATCTTCCAGACAACCTTCCAGACATCCTTCTGGACAAAACCACGGTGGCGGGGCCGAGGCAGAGGCAGTTGGGGCAATCAGGTCGGCAGTTAGGGGGATCAGGCCAGCAGGGGAGAGTAGTAAAGGGATCAGGCCGGCAAAGGAGAGCAGTTAGGGGGATCAGACAGGAAGGGGAGAGCAGTTAGGAAGATCAGGAGAGCAGTTAGGGTGATCAGGCCAGTAGAGGAGAGAAGTTAGGGGGATCAGGCCAGCAGGGGAGAGAAGTTAGGGGGATCAGGCTGGCAGAGGAAAGCAGTTAGGGGGATCAAGCCAGCAGGGGAGAGAAGTTAAGGGGATCAAGCCGCAGTTAGGGGGATCAGGCTGGCAGGGGAGGGCAGTTAGGGGTGATCAGATAGGCAGGCATAGTGGTTAGGGGCGATCATGCAGGGAGGCAGGTAAGTGGTTAGGACATCCCCCAAGGGGTCCTGGATTGGAGAGGTTGCAGGCCAGGCTGAGAACACCCCCCCCCCAGTGCATGAATTTTGTGCACTGAGCCTCTAGCAATTTAATAATTTGACCATATTTTGTGTTATCTTTGTATTGGTTTTCAACTATTTTGAAGCTTTCCTATTTACTGATGTTAAAATAGTTTTGTGTTGTGATATGGGAAAGCAAATAAACTAAATTCTAGTTTTATTTTACTTAAATTAAAAATATATATTGTCCTGGCTGTTGTATCTCAGTTGTTTGGGCATCATCCCATGCACTATAGTTTGCTAGTTAGATCTCCAGTGGTTGAGCATTGACCCAAGAACCAAGAGGTCAGTGCTTTGATTCCTGGTCAGGGCACATGCCAGGGTTGCAGGTTTGATCTCCAGGAGGGAGCATGCAGGTAGCAGCTGATGGGTCTCCCTCTCACATTGATGTTTCTCTCTCTCCCTCTCCCTGCCTCTCTCTCTAAAAATAAATAAAAATATGAAATCTATATATTTAAATGTCCAGTGACTGTTATGGTGGAACAACCAGAATGACTGGGATGACTGGTGGCTATGACACTCACTGCGGCAGCCAACCAGCTTGATCCAGCCCCGATCACCAACTCCCCCCCACCCAAAGCTGGCCTGGCCTCTGATCGGCCCCCAATAGGAGGAGGGGCTAAAGCGGGGAGCATGGTGAGCAGCAGCTTAGCTGGAGTTGCAGCTGTGGAGGTGGCGGTGTCAGGGATGTATACACCACAGCCTCCCAAGCCCCGAGCACCAGCCGGTCCAGCCACCACACCTCCATCTCCCCAGCTGCCATCACTGTGCCTGAGGACCACCAGCCATGGCCACGCCACCCAAGAAGAGCTGCTGCCATTGGCTGGCCCCAGGTCCCAGTGGTTTGAGGACCAGGAGGAAGGGGAGAATGAAGCAGTGACACTTAAAGGGGCAAAGCTGGTGCTGCAGGCAGGGGAGTCCATATGGGGGCTGGACAAGGAGGTTAGGGAAGAGGTGCCCTGAAAACTGGGCTTGAACCCTGCCCGGCCACAGCCCATTGCCATGGAAATTGCATCCACAGGTGAGGCAGGTGGGTGGGTGCCACAGCCCCACAAATGGCATCAGGGACCCAGGTCCCCAGACTGCCCTCTCCCCGCAGCATGCCTTTGCACCTTCCTTGTGCTGCCCACCTTGAGTACCAATCTCCTCCCCAGCCCCCCACATACCACTCTTCGCCACAGGTGACTACAAATGTTAGTGGATTGGTTGAAAACCTGAATTTATTTTCCCGAAGACTCAGCCCGGCCTGCAACCTCTCCAATCCAGGACCCCTCAGGGGATGTCCTAACCACTTACCTGCCTCCCTGCATGATCGCCCCTAACTGCCCTCCCCTGCCTGCCTGATCCCCCTAACTGTAGCTTGATCCCCTTAACTGCTCTCCCCTGCTGGCTTGATCCCCCTAACTGCTGCTTTCCTCCAGCCTGATCCCCCTAACTTCTCTCCCCTGCCGGCCTGATCCCCCTAACTGATACTACTAATTCTTTTATTTAATGATCATCATTATTCTGGCTTTTAAAATGGTCCTCAGAGGCAAACTGCAGCACCTGGTGCTGGAGTGCCTGTGTACAAGTTTCTTCCTTCTGCCAAGGGGTTGGGGCTGTTAGGGGGCTGTTAGGGGCCTCTTGGCCAGTTGTGATGATTTCAGGGGGTGTGTTTGCGGGCAGCATGAGCACCAGTGACTGGGATGCTGACAACAAAGCGATGGGCAGGCCTGCTGCCCCTAAACCTGTCTCTGTCCCAGTCAGAGAGGTGACTTTAACCGGCCCTTACCAGTTTCCTCCACCTTACTCCCTCACGGTCCCCTCTCCCATCCTCCATTTCTCCCTCTCTCCACACAGGAAACAGAAATCCCAGGGTGTGTATGTCTAATTCAGGAGGGACAGTGTTGCCAGAGGGCTGAGGGTTGCCTTTTGTTCCCAGCTGCCTGGATGCAGGGAACACTAACTTGCAGGGAGCATTGAAACTTGCAACCCCTTCAAGAGGCTGGCCTGGCTGTGGTGTTACAGGACATGGGTGGTGAGTGGGCGAGGTTCAGCTTACCAGCAGTCTGGACTCTCCAAGGCTGAATCAGAGTTCTTGGGTACCCATAAGGGACCAGGGGGTCTGAGGCATCCTGGCCCAGGGTTGCAGGAGGTACGTTCGGGGAGTAGCCACCTGCCTGGTAGTGCTGTCTTTCTAGGGACTGGGGAAGAGGGTGCTGCATTGTGTGTTCCAAGAAAGCTTTGTTGTGGTGGAATGGGAGTGTGTAGTTTTGGAAATGTAGCTTTCCAAGGCCTAGGGTGGTGGGCACTCCCAGTGGAGGGGAAAGGCAGCAGGACTTGCCCTCACACTCTTGGCAGCTGATTTAGGGGAACCCCTTTCTTAAGCCAGCGCCTCTTACTGGTCATGTGGTTTGGCCTTAGGCAGCTTTAACTCTTCTCCAGTATGAGATTTGAGCTGAGAAAAGGAGGCTTGGGGAATGCATTGACTAAAATGGCAACATTCTGAAGGGAAGAGAAAAAGCAACCATCTTATAAGCAAAAACATGAAAGAAAGACTTAAATCTGAAAAACCCATTTGTCTTATGTTAATTATTATATGAGAGGTTGGGGTGGGGTTGAGGGGTGAGGGGAGAGGATAAGACTAAGATGGCTGCCTAGCCTGTCTTTCAACTTCTTCATCTAAGTAAAGTGAAAACAAAACTCTTTACCATTGCACATTAAGATATCAGAAGATAATAGGTAAATAAAGGTACCTTTTTTGGGGGGGTTACCATTACCATTCATTGATGAGGGTAACTCCGCACACCTGCCTCCAGAGTCCCCCAGTCCCCTCAGTCCCCCAGCCTCCCAAGGCCAGCCTGAGGCACAGGCAAGCCTCAGATGGTGGCTGCCCACCCACCCAGGGCCGCCCAAGGCTCAGGTAACCAGGGCCTGCTAAGGCTTGCGCTGCCAGCAGTGGCAGCAGCAGAGGTGTGATGGGGCGTCTCCTTCCCCTGATCGCTGGGTCACGTCCCACTCCGGAGGGCTCCTGGACTGTGAGGGGGGCAGGCTAGACTGAGGGAACCCCCTCCAGTGCATGAATTTTCATGCACTGGGCCTATAGTCTGTACATAATCAGCCAACATAACTGAGGTTTATATATAAAAATAATATGAATTAGTTTTATATTTAACATTATTATGATTTGGAGACTTTGTCTATTTTAATTTGAAAGCTATATTATTTTAAATCATCCTTTAAACTGGATGTGTTTTTCTCTCCTATATTTGTGTTTTAATAAGCATAGATTAATTTTGTATTTAACAAGAAACATTTAAGAATTTTATAATAATCTTACAATTAAAATTGGTAAGATATTAGAATAGTAGATTGAAATTCAGAAAAATATATTAGTGAAATTGTCTCCTTAAAAATACTACTTTTAAATATGAATTTCACAGTGAAATACTTCATTAGTAAGAATACATTTTTAAGGGAAAAATTGAACTAAAATAATTGTGAACACTTACATATTATAGTGTTTCCTACTATATAGGAAAGATTTTATTTTGGTAACAGCTTTATTAATATACTAGTGGCCCGGTGCACAAAAATTTGTGCACTCGGGGGGGGGGGGGGGGGTCCCCCAGCCTGTCCTCCACCCTTTCCA
>NW_005358116.1:106383-122568 GCF_000412655.1 Myotis brandtii
GGGAAACCTTTCACATTTCTCTTTCCTTTCCTTTCATCTCAGGATAACTGAGCTCTGCGGTTTGTGTGGGACCAAAGGCCCTGGGAATACAATGCTGAGCCCTCTGAACTCATTTTATTCTTTATTGTATTATTTGATTCCTGGGGCTGAATTAAACGTGAAAACAGAAGAAAATATGCCTTTAGATATAGAATCTGAGTCATTACCCAGAGATTTCTGCGGGAGTTAACACTGAGGCACGAGACACATGTGTTTGTTGGTCAGTTTCCTCAACTATGGAACGAAGGTTGATCCTGCCCCTCGGATCCTTTGGAGGTTGGATATGATGCATCCAGAGGGATTAACTGGCAGCTCTGAGAATAAGATCAGAAGTCAACAGACACTTGTTTCCTTTACCCAGACAGAGAAAAACACAACTCCTTTTATCATATCAGCAGCTAGGGCCATGCCTGTGAGAGGAGGAGCAGGGAACCTTGCTCCTTCCCTGCCCTCCCTCCCTCTATCCCTGCACTGGTCCAGCTGCAATGCTATGGTGGAACCCCTCAACTCAGGCTCTGGCCCCACCCATGTCACAGAGAGGAGCATGTGCAGTTTCTTGCAGACACAGAAGCAGCTGTGGAGTAGGGAGGTGGCGGTTATTTCCCTGAGCAGGCGCTGAAGTCCTTGTTGAAGTCTCTACTCCAGAGCCTGCGAGTCCGAGTTCTGGGAGGCTGCATAGTCGAGGCGCCACATTCCTTTCAGTAGAAACTGAAGATTGATAGGAGCCTGCTGGCTGAGGGGAAGGACCAGGAGGTCTGCCTTGTGCCCATTCCCAATCCACAGTCCCGCTTTGCTGGTCGAGCTTCCTGAGCCTAACGCCCATGGCCGGGCAGCACACGGGGCGGGGGCCCCCTGCCATGCCACGTTTCGTCTGAGCCCTGTGCCGAAGGCTAGGCCACACACGGAGCGGGCTGCACACGGGGCGGGGGCCCCCTGCCATGCCACGTTTCGTCTGAGCCCCGTGCCGAAGGCTAGGCCACACACGGAGCGGGCTGCACACGGGGCGGGGGCCCCCTGCCATCGCTGTGTTCCCTCTGAGCCCGGCGCCAATAGCTGAGGCTGCACACGGGGCAGGCTGCACAGGGGGTGGGGGCCCCCTGCCATGCCCCGTTCTGCCTGAGCCCCGCGCTGATGGCCTGGCCGCACACGGGGCGGCTGCACAGGGGGCAGGGCCCCTGCAATCGCCTCCTTCCCTCTGAGCCCTAGGGTCGCCTTTGCCCTGCCACCCGGCTCTTAGCTGCCACCTGGGTTTCCAATCACCGTCAGGCGGCTTCTTCCATCCTTCCCCTTTCGCCTCCCAGAAATGCGCCTACTTATGCAAATTAACCGCCATCTTTCTTGGCAGTTAATCGCTATCTTTCTTGGCAGTTAATTTGCATATTGTCCTGATTAGCCAATGTGAAGCGTAGCAGAGGTACGGTTAATTACCCCTTTTGTCTTTTATTAGATAGGACTAGTGGCCCAGTGCACAGATTCATGCACAGTGAAAGAAAATTGGGAGCCTGCACCCATGTGCCTGGGGAGTTTCCACATCCCCATGAGCCACTGAGGAGTCATGTGGGGAGTCTGTCCTACTCCCTGCAGGTTTCTGAAAAAATATTTCCAAATGACCCTTCTGTGACCAGGGTCTTGCCTTGCTGCCCAGGATGTCCCCGGTGGATGCCTTGGGCCATGCTTGACGCTTTCCACCATTCAGAGTTGGATAAGAGACACTCTGAGGTGAACAATACAAAGTTTGGGATCTTGTGGGGCATGGGTCCTCTGTTGCCCATGCCCCCAACCTTCAGATCCATTTCTCTTTGACTTTTACCCCAATTGTCAGTTACCACCTTGTGGCCACTGTTATATTGCTACCTTCCCCTGTAGTTCCAGAGCAATTGGTAAGAGATGAGATTTGATATTGATGCCCGTGGCAGAGTTCCAGGAGCCCAGCAGCAATATCAGGCTCGTCCTGGTTACTCTGAGGGTCCGTGCTTCAACTGTTCTCTGGAGATTGTAACTGCAGGCTTATGGGGTACAAGGGATATAGCAGTGTAAGTGGCAGGCGGCCAGGGAGGAGCCTGAACCAAGGCTGGTGCTGTTCCACTCCCTCTCCCCCCAGCCCCATTGTGCCTGTGGCCATTGTCACTCAGTGGTGCTGCTTTGGAGGTGGGAGAGGCTCTTGCTGCCTCAGCTGTGCTCACCAGCTGTGAGTCCAGCTTCTGGCTGAGTGGTGCTCCCGAGGTGGGAGCACACTGACCACCAGGGGGAAGCTCCTGTGTTGAGCATCTGCCCCTGATGGTCAGTGTGCATCATAGTGACCAGGCGACTCGTCGTTCCGGTTGTTTGGTCGTAACAATTGCTTAGGCTTTTATATATATAGATGTCATATGTCACACAATTCAAGCATTTAAATTGGTCAATTCAATGATTTTTATTATATGTGCACATTACAGATATGTGCGGCCATTATTTTCATCCTCTTTAAAAGCAATTTCATACATTTAGTTATGGCTCCTATCTCCCTCCTTCCCTTACCATCCCCCATCCTATGCAACCACGTATCTATATTCTGTGTCTATAGATTTGTCTATTCTGAAGAGTTTGAGAAAAAAAAATCAGGTAATGTGTGGCTTTTATGACTGCCTTCTTTTTTTTTCCAATTATAGTTTACATTCAATTTTATTCAATGTTAGTTTCAGATGTACATCATAGTTGTTAGAAAGTAATGTACTTTACAGAATTATTCCCTCCAATATATCAAGTACATACTTGGCCTCATACATAGTTATTACAATATTATCCTGTATAATAAAAGCCTAATATGGTAAGAGTGTGGTTGACTGGTCAGCCATTCAACCAATCAAAGTGTAATATGCTAATGATATGCTAAGGCCACTCAACTGCTTGCGATGACGTGCACTGATCACCAGGGGGCAGACGTTCCTACCAGTAGGTTAGCTTGCTGCTGGGGTCGAGCCAATTGAGATTGAGGGAGACAGGCCGGACATGCCCTGGAGCCCTCCCGTGATCCTTCCCTGGCTGTCCAACCTCCCGCGTCCCTCCCTGGCCCCCATCATGCACTGGTGGGGTCCCTCGGCCTGGCCTGCACTCTCTTGCAATTTGGGACCCCTCGAGGGATGTCGGAGAGCCGGTTTCAGCCTGATCCCGCAGGCCAGGCCAAGGGGCCCCACTGGTGCAAGAATTTGTACATCGGGCCTCTAGTTGACTATAATCCCTATGCTGTAATCTAAATCTCTGAGACTATACTGTAACTACCAATTTATACTTCTTAATCCCTTCCCTTCTTCCACCCAACCTTCTGACAACCATCATATTCTCAAAATCTATGAATCTTTCTATTTTATTTTGTTCTTAGATTCCAAATATATGTGAAATCATATGGTGTTTGTCTTTCTCTGTCTGCCTTATTTCACTTAGCATAATACCCTCTAGGTCCATCCATGATGTAGCAAAAGGTAACATTTCTTTTCTTTTTTTATGGCTGAGTAGTATTCAATTGTGTATAGGTATAGGTACCATAGCTTTTATTTTTAATTCTCTATTGATTAAAGTATTACATTTGTCTCCTTTTCCCCCCATTGACCTCTCCCCGGCCCATCCAACCCCCCAACACATGCTTTCACCACCACTCCCTGGTGTCTGTGTCCACTGGTTAGGCTTATATGCATGCATACAAGTCCTTTGGTTGATCTCTTACCCCTCTCACCCCTGCAACCCTTCCCTGCCTTCCCTCTGAGGTTTAACATTCTGTTCAATGCTTCTCTGTCTCTGGATATATTTTTGGTCATCAGTTTATGTTGTTCATTATATTCCACAAATGAGTGAGATCATGTGCTATTTATATTTCTCTGACCAGCTAATTTTGCTTAGCATAATGCTATCTAGGTACATCCATGCTGTTGCAAAGGGTAAGACTTCTTTCTCTTTTACAACAGCATAGTATTCCATTGTGTAAACTCACCACATTTTTTTAATCCACTAATCTGTTGATGGGCACTTAGGCTGTTTCCAAATCTTAGCTATTGTAAATTATATGCACCCCCATGTTCATAGCAGCACAATGTACCACATCTGTTTAATCCACTCATCTATTGATGGCACTTGAGTAGTTTATATATCTTGCCTATGGTAAAAAACACTACAACAAACATAAGGGTGCATATATTCTTTTGAATCAGTGTTTCAGGTTTCTTCAACTATATTCCCAGAAGTTTGGGTCAAAACAATTTCATTCTAAATTTTTCGAGGAACCTCAACAATGTTTTCCATAGTGGTTGCAACAATCTGCTTTCCCACTAAGAATGAACTATGAATATATTTTTGACAACACTTGTTATTTGTGAATTTATTAATAATCATCATTCTGACTAGAATGAGATGGTATCTTATTGTGGTTTTGATTTGCATTTCTCTGATAATTAGTGATGTTGATCAGATTTTCATGTCTAATGGACATCTGTATGTGTTCTTGAAGAAGTGTCTATTCAGGTTTTCTTCTCACTTTTTAATCAGGTATCTTTTTTTTCCTGGTGTTAAGTTGTCTGAGTTCTTTATAAATGTTATATATTAATCCCTTATCAGATGTATTATTGGCCAATATGTTCTCCTATTCAGTGGGTTGTCTTTTCATTTTGTTAATAATTTCCTGTACAAAAACATTTCTTTGATGTAGTCCCATTTATTTTTTCTTTTGTTTCCTTTGTCTGAGGCGATATATCAGGCAAAAAAAATTGCTATGAGAAATGTCCGAGATTTTACTGTCTATGATTTCTTCTTTTGCATTTATGGTTTCAAGTCTTGCACTTATGTCTTTACTTCATTTTGAGTTTATTCTTGTGTATGGTATAAGAAGGGGGTCTAGTTTCATTTTTTGCATGTGTATGTCCAATTTTCCTAGCACCAGTTATTGAATAGATTGTCTTTATCCCTATTATATGTTCTTGTCACATTTGTCAAATATTAAATGATCATATAGGCATAGGTTTATTTCTGGTCTCTATGAATAGCTTCTTTCACTTAGCATAATATTTTCAAGATTAACCTTGCCATGGCAAATATTGAGACAAGTTAACTTGAAATGTAGGCAAATGAGTCAGGGGTACAGTGAAAAACAAAGGCAGGTGGAACATAGGCAGAGGCAAATACGGCAGTTTGAGTCAATCTAATCACAGGAATCAACCAAGTAGAAATAATAAAATGTTTCTGGAATCAAACCAAGAAGCATGGGAAAACAAGGGAGGGCCTGTAACATTAAAGTGTACTGATACATAGAAACAAAGACAATTCAGCATAGGAACAGAGAAAGAACATATAAAAACAGGGAAAGTTCAGGTCTATTAATGGGCAAGAATAATTGAGGGAATCAATCAGGTGATGTCACATATAGATATAGAGCAGGCTTGCAGCAAATATATACTTCTGGACTACAAGGCTTTAATGGGCAGCCCATTATTTCCCCCCTCCCTGTGTGGTGAGTCTGAATCTACTTGCAATAAATTTTCCACACTTTTGCTTAAATCCTCTGGTCCACGGAGCTCATTCTTCAGTGTCTCGAGACACGACCCCAGGAAAACCCTCAGCTCACTGTTCCAGTTATCAGCTCTGGGGTCTCGGTCTGGGATTCAACCTCTTCACATAAAGAAGTGAGCCTACAGACCCTATCACTTCTTTTCATGTTTTCTTTGTAAATTTTGAGGCATCGCCAAGTGCCCATCATCCACTTAATCAAGCTGCCATCTCCAGGGGGCATTTTTCTCTTTCACTTATCTAAAGGCGGTCTCTAGCCTTTGGGCCATTTAAAAGCAGGCATGGGTCATTCAGTTAAAAGCCATTAGGGTGGCTGCCGCATAAAAAGGCTCCCATGGAAAGATAAACTGGTTGTTGAACTGGGTTAGAGAGCAGTAGGCTTCTGGCCAGTTGCAATACAAAGTCTGACCAACAACCAAATGAGTGCTTGGGTCCCTGCCCAAGTTCCAAAGATCAAAGAGGCAAATTCCTCCCTCTGGTTCTAGAATCTCCAATGCCCTTACATGAATAAGGGCCTCACAGGGGTATCTGGGGTTGAACCCTAATATGTGCAGGGGCCTCATAGGGACTCCAGAATACAACTGTAATTACCCTCTGACCTATCCAGGGAGTGCACATAAGGACTGGTCACTAAGCGCTTTGGGTCCTCATGGCTGTTTCAGACAGTTGGGGAGAGAAACTGAGGCACATAAAAGGAGGGACATGACCAGAGGTTTCACCACCTCTGGGAACTCCCTCCCTCCACAAGCAGCACACTTTGACCCACTACATACAGCCCAACCCTGGCCTGTTCCCTTGTTAGGATTTCTGTTGTTGGAGATCCACTCCAACTTTCCCACCTTTTTCCTCCTCCTTCTCAAGGTTGGGGTGGAGGGACGGTAAGTTCTTTGGATTCTGGCCCAGGCTGATTGATCTGCTGTTCTTGGTGTCCATACCACAGGTGGACCCAGCCATGCATGAGCAGCGGATTCCCTCATCCCCTCAATGCCTCCTTGAACCTGACCCCCACAGACCTGATTTCTTCCAACTCCTTGAAGTGTCCTTGTGGGGACCACAGGGGATTCAGATCTTGAGTAGAATGTAGGGGAGCCTGGGAGGGAATGCCTTTGCCTGAGGGGCATAGCCTGCCCTTGGTGTTCATACCATGCCATGTGCTGGCAAGCATTTAAAGTAGGATGGGGAGGTAGATCCAGCCATTTTCCATACATTAGGGCATTAGATCACCAGGCAGAATGGAGGAAGACTGGAGGGTTTGGGTTTATAGCTCGAGGCCTTTCAGCACTTTCTACAGTGCTCCCCTGTGGTTCCTAGGACTTTGAAATGCAAGTACCTGGTCAAAAACTCTAGTCTGGCCATCTTTAAAGGTACAAGTTTCTGGGAAAAACTTAGCCACATGTGCAGATTAAATTAACTCATTACAACTTTGATTGCTAAATTGCCTGCTTTTATTTTTGTTGCCAAAAGTCTCTAAAGTGGATTTGGAGTTGTTATAATGTCTTTCGCTTTGTTGAAAATGTGCTTTGAAACTAAGTATGTTTAAAAAATGTTCATAAGGATAAATTTAAAGAATGCTGGTTGTTTGCTTTTCTTAGTTATTAAGGGTTGAAGCTTCTGAGAATTATTAGTTGGAAATTATGTGATTTTGATAATAAAAGTCATGGTGCCAAAGAGATGCATTTTGAAAACTAGCCATTCCTAAAAATTGTAATAAAATTTGTAAAATTTATAAGAAGTTTATAAGGAAAAATGTTAAAAGGAAATTGAAACAAAGCTGAAGAATGTAGGCAATTTGTAGCCGGCTTGTAACAAACCATTATCTTCCCCAGACAAGGACACAGAGTGAATAGTTAAAAACAACAACAAAAACCTCCCTACAGAAAGGGAGGGGGAGAGGAAAAGAAAAAAAGGACCATTTTATTCCCTAGGCAGAGAGGCTGGAAGTCTCAAGGCTTCACAAGGTAAAGTTGCCAGGTGCTTCTCATGATTTCTGAAAAGATTACAATAAAATAACAAGGAATATTAAGAATTAATATGTACCAGAATATTTGGCAGAGCAATTTAAAGACTTAAATTAAAGAGTGTGTAATACCTTGTACCCCCACCCAGCCTGCTCTTTAGATTGGCTGGGGGCCCATCTATACTTCATGAGCCAGGTGTATAGGTTTACTTACTTTGATTTTTCAATAGAAATGCATACTTTAATTGCTTTAATTGATTGGCTTTTTACAGTACAGTTGAGGTCTCTCATCTCAATTAATTTGTGTGAGAGGACAAAATTCAGGTTTTGTGGCTTTTGTTAAAAGTGTTCCTAATTTTTAGGCTTTGTTTTTCAGATACAAGAAAACAAAACAATTTGGTGAATTATATATTTTTCTCCCTACCTAATCCCTCCATAATTTGGCAATCCATAATAAATAAGTCATAGTAATGTGTTTCTTTGCATGAGTTCAATAAGACCAGTTTCCAATAGTAGTTTTGTTAACCAAGACTTTTATTGGAGTGTCATGTCTAAGAGAGAGATGCCTAGACTCTGGATGTCACCAGAAGACTGGAAGCCACTGTGAACACCTTAGAGAAATGCCTGGTACCTTGCTTGGTCATATGGTTCATGGCAGTCTTTCCAGGTAAGGAATGAAGGTTGCTTTCCTGAGACATTTAAATGAACCTCAAGACATTTTGGGAACCTCAAAAACTTGAGAAATTTACCCAAGACTACAGGTATTGCAGGAAAGCCTGATGGCCACTGGATGGCTTGGCTTCTTTGCCCTGAGGGTCTCATTAAAGCTCTGATCATGAGATTCCAGCAAAACAGATTTTAAAAGAGCCTATAACATCAATTACTGTTCTTATTGTATTTATGCAAACATTTGGGCCAAATTAAGACTAGACTTAATAAATGAATTGGTCTTTAATAAGATAAGGGTAATTTTAGGGAGAAAAATTATATTTCAACAGACTATGATACATAATTGTGAGTTGATTCTAATTGTTTAGGTGTTTTATCTTATACCTATGAATTGAACTAAATCCTAAGTTTGTCTAGTTTTCTTGGATGTTTAGCTACTAATACTTACTTTTCTCCCATCCTTAGCCTTAGAATCATTGAACACTAAAATGCTTTATCATTTGTTATAATTGTTGTACAGTTTGTCTCCACCAGGTTACAAGCCCTACTCACACACAGGGAATATAACCAATTACCATCACCACCTCCTTCTGTGCCCAGGCCTCATCACCCCTCTGACAGAGAACAAGGATTTCTTGGCTTTGAATAAAAATGTCACCCCCTTTAATATGGGATTTGTTTAGTCCTTTTTCAGTCTGTTAAAAGGAAAAAATGTGTCTTTTATATGTAATCTTTTGGTCAAATAAGTTTGACAACCTTCTCAGGGTTTGAACTTTAAGAAACTAGCCTTAGTCTTGTGGGTATCAGAGGAAGTCTTAGTCCTTACAAGAATTATAAGAAAACCTAGAAGAAAGCACCTCTGCTCAGGAGGTACGGCATGCTTCTGAAACCTACATATGCAAGAGGGCATATAGGCCCTGGAGTTGAGGACTTTTTCTTTCATGCAAAAAACAAATAGAGCAGAGGACTAGAAAAAGGAGGGCTGAAAGAGACAAAAACAAGCCCTCCAGCACTATTTGGAGCGCCCCTGCATGTTCCCAGGTAGATCATATGCTAGACACCTGTATTATCAAAGAGATTACCTCACCAGTGGATATAAAGTCCTAGCCTTAACTAAAGTAGGGTTCCACCCTTTCCATATAAGTCCCTCATTACTGACAGAGTAGGGAGACCAGAATGAAGGTAGATCTTTGATAGTGAGGGCATACATAGGAATAAGGCCAGAGCTGTTTGTACTCTCCCTGGGGCTTTTGGGTATGGCTAGTCCAGAGCTCCGTGTACTGGCTGAACTCTCTGAGCCCTTTGCCTAGAGTCACTTCCTTTGAAACTCCCCTAGGAAACTTGGTGGATACTTCAAAAACATTGGAACCATCTCAGACACTTTTAATCAGGGACACAGGTTAGTACAGGCTTCCTCACATCTGGAGCAGGAAGAGTATGCTGGTAAGTACGCACAGTTCAGTAGGTCAGTTCTGTTATTGGGCGCACACTAACAGGTTTTTCCACCCTAGATCTCGTCGGTAAGTGCGACTAAGTCTGGCAGATCCTCTTTTGTGCCCACACACAAAGAGGCACTCATCACACATCCCTTATCTAGGAAGGGGATGCCCCAAACAGAGAAGGGAAGATCACAGAGAATGCTGGACATCCTTTTGTATGTTTTCTTACAGATGAGAAGTGCTTCGTCCACACCCCATGCAGATAGCCCTTTGGGCTGTATTCTTAAACATTGTGATTCTTTCAACCCTCAGATCCTTGAGAAAAAATGCCTGATTTTCTTTTGTACCCAGACCTGGCCTCAATATCAACTGGACTATAGAGAGACATAGCCTGCAAAGTAAAGTATTAACTACAATACCATCTTGCAATTAAATATTTTCTATATGAGGAAAAGGAAGTGGTTTAAGCTCTCATATATCCAGGCTTTATTTACTTTAAGAAACAATAAAAATTATGTCAACAATGCAAAAATTGAACCCTAGCTCTTGACAGTCTTGACTGAAAACAATACCAGAGAGTCAAAAACTCCTAAGAAGGTGACTGGGAATAGTGGCCCACAGAACACACCTAAGCCCTCGTGTCCTCCTTATAATACAAGACCTCTAGAAGGACAAGTCCCACCAAGACCCAAGGGGACTCAGCCACCCATGCCCCCTAGTATCATCTTCCCTCTCCAAGTAATATCAGGGGGATAGTTTTGACCCACCCTGGTCCAGGTATCATTTTTCATACAGGACTTAAAATAAATTAAAGAAATAATCTCATCTCTATGAAACTGGTTGGCCCCTCTTCTCAAACTTTTGCTTAACTATTTCTATTACTTATCTTTGACCCATGTTTATTAAATCTTCTAATATGTGTTGTTTCTTCTCACATAAAGGCTATAAAACTCCAAGTGCAGCCCCAGATGGAGATGACTGCCTTTTACAATGGACCCCTATTGGACCCATTCAACAGGAAGTAGCAAGAGCAGTCATCACCCCTGCTCCCAACAGCAATTGAGATCTCCTAATCAGAGGGGAGGGGGACTGAGAGAAGTTAACTTTAAATGCAGTAAGACAGGGCATGGGTCTAGTGGGAAACAAAGATAGGTAGAACATAGCCAGGGGCAGACATGGCAGTTTGAGCCAACCTAATCACAGGAATCAACCAAGAAGAAATAATAAAATGTTTCTGGAATCAAAGCAGGAGGCATGGGAAAATAAGGGAGGCTCTGCAACAATAAAGTGTACTGATACATAGAAACAGAGAAAGTTCAGCATAGGAACAGAGAAAGAACATATAGAAACAAGGAAAGTTCAGGTCAGTTGCTGGGCAAGAACAATTGAGGTAATCAATCAGGTGATGTCACAGATAGATATAGAGCAGACGTGTAGCAAATACATACTCCTGGACCACAAGGCTTTAACAGGAAGCCCATTATTGGGTCCCCCTCCCTGTGTGGGAAGTCTGAATCTGCTTGCAATAAATGTTCCACACTTTTGCTTAAATCTTCTGATTCGTGGAGCTCATTCTTTGGTGTCACAAGACATGACCCTGGGAAAAACCCTAGGTTCACCCTTTCAGTTATCAATATCAGTACTTCATTCCTTTCCGTTGTTAACTGAAAGACTTGTTTAGTATGTAGATTTGAATTATACTTATAATTCTTTATTAAATGGCTTAAAATGAAATCTGATAAGCACTTTATTATCTTGAAATTTAGTGGCTCTTCAGAAATATATTGCTTTTAAATTCATAACATTCTAAAATTTTCTCTATATTGCTAATTATTTCTTTTAAAAACTATAATTTGAGATTCAAGATGGCGGCGGTATAGGCAGACACGTCCCAAGTCTTGTCCCAGAGCAATTGGAGCGAGCAGCTGAAACTAATAACACCCACCCCGAATTGGTGAAATTACTCAGCTGGTGAGACAGTTTACAGCCGGGAAGGGCAGAGCTACCCTGGAAAGGTAAAAAACCAGGGATTTGGGCAGGAAAGTTTGCCAGACCTCTGAGCCCAGAGGGTCAGAGGGAGACCGTGTGGCGCACAACCCCTGACTGGGGAAAGGAGATCCGTGGGACTGTTGGCGCTGGGGGATTTGAGATCTGGGTTCTGTAATTACGGAGGACTGAGCCTAAAGGGAGCAGCCTGAAGCACTGACCAGACCATGCAGCGCCGGTAAGAGAGGAGCTTACAGAGACTCAGCCTTCCCTGTTTCTGGGGCCGGCATTTGTTTGTTTGTTTTCACTGAACCCTGCTCATAGGACATTTCGGATACAGACACTCACCTGTGCTGAAGAGAGGGAGAAGGTGTGGTCGAGTGGAATCTGGGGAGAGGCTGAGGAGAGAAGGGGGGCCAGAAGAGGTGGCAGCAAATTGAGTGCTGAGTCACCCCTGAGCCCAGGACTAGGGCAGCCATTTTCTCCTAAGGCTAACTCCTCCCTCCAGGCACCAGGCAAGGAGCACAGCCACACCCAGATACCACCCTGCATGGTATGAAGGATTAAACAAATCTGATTAGACCCTGGGAGTTAACAGGGTCTGGCCTATAGAGGGACTTTCAGTCCCAGCAACAACACAGAGCGGGGTAATAATTAAAGAACCAGCTCTGGGCAGGGGACTTCCCCAAACCAGTTTTAAGTGCAATAGAGAAAATAAACCCTAACTACTGGATAGAGAGGACTTATAGCCTTGGAGGTCAATCCAGAAACACTGCCCACCCAGAGGCTGAGCCACAAACTGACTCTTATGTAAACACAAATTAAGGCAGTCTGGGAAACAAATACGGCCTGCTTTAAAATCAGGACTGTGGTTTACAACACGGAGGAACAGTGTATCGCAGGGAAATTCAACATTCTCCTGAATACCTAGCAGGACTAAGGCATGCCAGACTGAAGGACCTTCACTACTGCAAATTATTATTTATTTATTTTTTAATTCTGTTTTCACCCTTTAAGAAACCAATTTTTTTTCTTTTTCCATCACCTGATTTTACCCTTTTAATTACTACATTTTTATTTTTAACTAGTATTATTACTGCTACCATTTTACCATTTTTTAAAGTGTCATTTTATTTTCTCTTTATTTTATTTTGGGAGTAGTGTTCTCCATTCTATTTTCATCGTTCCTTTAGCAGAGATGAGCAGTGGGGCAGAGAACAAGACACAGGTATATGGAAGGGAGAGGAAAGGCGTGCTGGATGCCCACTTGCTTTCCCATGATTTTTAAGACCTCACAAATTAAGTCTGTCTTGTGGGAGCTCCACTTCCCCAGCACCCACTTTCTCCAAGGGATTTAACTTTGATCCACAGCACTCCACTGGGGCTGCACTTAAATGCTCAGTCCTACTATCTTTCTGAGTCTAGTGCCCCATGCAGGGTTAGGCTCATTGAGCTCAATAAATCTTTGTGAAATTAAAATGTCTGTCTTCTCTTGTGGTCATCACTGTAACCAGGTGATCAAACTTAGCTCTGATAATAGTGGGATAGATTGTGGTAGCATAGTTAACCCTGTGACCTCTAAGCAACATAGAACTGTACACTTTATTTATTTATTTATTTATTTAGTTAAGGTTATTTTTATTTACAAGTTTTGAAAAATATAGATTTTTTACATGGGTTACTTGTGCAAAGTTAAATTTAGAAGAATGATAAATGCACTCCCCTCCTCCCAGTTCCCGCCCCACCCTCCGCCCTCACTCCCCACCCACTGTCCTCATCCATAGGTGCACGATTTTTGTCCAGTTTCTTCCCGCATCTCCCATTCCCCTTTCCCCCCCAAGAATAGTCAGTCCATTCCCTTTCTATGTCCCTGATTCATTATAATCACCAGTTCATTCTGTACATCAGATTATTTATTCACTTGGTTCTTAGATTCACTTGTTGATAGATGCATGTTTGTTGTTCACAATTTGTATCTTTACCTTTTTCTTCTTCCTCTTCTTAAAGGATACCTTTCAGCATTTCGTATAATACTGGTTTAGTGGTGATGAACTCCTTTAGCTTTTCCTTATCTGTGAAGCTCTTTATCTGACCTTCAATTCTGAATGATAGCTTTGCTGGATAAAGTATTCTTGGTTGTAGGTTCTTGGTATTCAGCACTTTGAATATTTCTTGCCATTCCCTTCTGGCCTGCCAAGTTTCTGTTGAGAAATCAGCTGACAGTCGTATGGGTATTCCCTTGTAGGTAATTGAGTCTCTTTCTCTTGCTGCTTTTAAGATTCTCTCTTTGTCTTTTGCTCTTGGCATTTTAATTATGATGTGTCTTGGTGTGGTCCTCTTTGGATTCCTTTTGTTTGGGGTTCTCTGCGCTTCTTGGACCTGTAAGTCCATTTCTTTCACCAGGTGGGGGAAGTTTTCTGCCATTATTTCTTCAAATAGGTTTTCAATATCTTGCTGTCTCTCATCTTCTGGCACCCCTATTATTCTGATGTTGGTACGCTTGAAGCTGTCCCAGAGGCTCCTTACACTATCTTCGTATTTTCGGATTCTTTTTTCATTTTGCTTTTCCGGTTGGGTGTTTTTTGCTTCTTCGCATTTCAAATCTTTGGCTTGATTCTTGCGCTCCTCTGGTCTGCTATTGGGTGTAATATTCTTTATTTCAGAGCGTGTATGCTTAATTTCTAGTTTCTTTATCATAGCATCGAGGGTCTCATTAGTTTTCGTGAGGCTCTCCAGAAGTTTATTGCAAGCCCTCAAAATTGCGTTTTTTAGCTCTATATCGTCCATTTCTGTCATGTTTTTTTGTCTCCGCATTTTTTATGCTTTCTTGGTGCACCCCCTAGTGGTCTTTGTGCGCAGTCTTGTTCTAGTTGAGCCTTGATTGTTGTAGTTAATACTAGAGGGATTTGACCACCAGGCCGACTGGCTGTGTGAATCAGCTGTGTCTGCCGCGGAAAACTTCTGTCCTCTGGGGAGGTGCTAATCTAGCCTTTGCCTGAGGCGATCCGGCAAATGGCTCTGCGCAGGGCTTGGGCGGGGCGGGCTCAACAGGGCGGGCGGAGGGAGCCGTTATGGTGCCCTCAGTCCTGTTCCCAGAGGCTCTGCTTCTCAGAACCCCCGGAACCGCTGCAAACCTCGGAGGGAAAGCTGCCTTCCAACTGATGCCAGACACTCCCGCTTCTCCCGTTTGGGTCCGAGTCCCCAGCGATTCGCCCGTATCTGGAGCTCAGAGTCTGAGACTCCCCCCTGACCGAAAACGACAACCGCGCTCTCAGCCACCAGCCCGCTTTGCGCGCGCACCTCCGCACCTGAGTTTTTTCCACACTGCGCCTCCTCTGAGCCTCGGTGTGCTGTTATTTTTCCTTCTAGTTGAAGAGTCTCTCCTCAGCCAGCCTTCCTGCTGGTTCTGGGGATGTCCGTTCCGTCTTTTAGTTGTATTTTTGAAGTGGTTGTTTGCGGCAGCAGTCTGCGGTGTTTACCTATGCCGCCATCTTGGTCCTAAAAACTAGTGTTCTACATTCTATTTTCATCGTTCTTTAACATCATTTTTCTCTACCTCAATTTTACCTCTATGCTAAAAGCCTCTTCCTCACTTTTCCCCTTTTGTTAACCTGTTTCTCTTACCCTATTCCTGCTTTAGATTTTCCCTAATCCTTCTTTTTACCCCCTGTCAAACTTTCACCCTAATTATATATCCTATTTCCAATCCCCTGCTCTAAATCCTTATACACCTCTCCCTTATCTATCTTCACTATCCAATTTTTTTTTCTTTTCTCTTTCTATTGTTTTGTTGTCGCATGCTTGATTGTTGAGTATATTGGTGTGTTTTTTTAGAATTGTTTGTGAGGTTGTTTTGCTTTTGCTTTTGCTTTTTCTGCTGGTTCCCCCCCCCCCCACCCCCCGGTTTTTTTTGTGCAGTGCCTGGTATGTTGTGCCTTGTTGTGTTGTATTTTGAGCCTTTAAACCAATGCAGAAAATCCAAGCAACAGCAGCCTCCTGATCACCACACCCTCTGCCTTAGGAACAGCAGCTGTATGTGAAGCCTCCACCAACCAGCCAGAAGAGCCACCACAGCTGTGAAGAGCACCCTTCTTTTCGCTTTTACTTTTTTTCTCTCCTTTTCCCCAATTTCATTTTTGCATTCCTTTTTTTTCTTTTTTCTCTTTTATATTTTTCTCTTCTTTCTTCCTTATCCCCTAATTCTCTTAGCTTGGGGGTCACCTTTATTTGGGGTTATTAATATCGTGAATACATTCGTATTCAGTGCCTGGTATGTTGTTCCTTGTTGTGTTGTATTTGAGCCTTTAAACCAATGCAGAAAATCCAAGCAACAGCAGCCTCCTGATCACCACACCCTCTGCCTTAGGAACAGCAGCTGTATGTGAAGCCTCCACCAACCAGCCAGAAGAGCCACCACAGCTGTGAAGAGCACCCACCAGAGGAGCTGCTGCCAACTGAGGAGCAGCAGCTACCACAAGCGCCCAAGGAGCAACCACAGCCCGAGGAGCCACTGCCATTTCTCTTTTATATTTTTCTCTTCTTTCTTCCTTATCCCCTAATTCTCTT
>NW_005358117.1:0-875 GCF_000412655.1 Myotis brandtii
AATTTGCATATCACCCTGATTAGCCAATGGGAATCGTGTCGGAGGTATGGTTAATTACCTGTTTGTCTATTATTAGATAAGATTGGTCTCCTCTTAAATCAGGGGTGGGGAACGTCGAACCTGAGAGACCCATGAGCTGTATAAGGCCTGAGAAACCATTTGGTCTGGCCCTGTCAAGGCATTTGGGGTGAGTTAATGAAATGTTTGACCAAATATAGTAGGCTAATTTTTAAGTTGATAGTTTTGAATGGCCCGCTAATGATGTTATAAATATTCAAATGGCCATTGCCAGAAAAATGCCCCCGCCACGAGACTTAATGCTTATCATCAAAATCTACATTATTTTCAATAGCACCCTTAGGCTTGAACTCCCCCACACTGTTTCACATAAAGTCAGTTCCTTTGGGGTAGATCTTCAGGGTTCTCTAATATTATAAACTTCCTATTTTCCTGGAAAATATCTCTGAGCCAGTGCTATAGGCACTGGGGGAGAGCAGTAGCCTCTAGCCTTTTTGGCTTGCCTTTCTGAGCATGGAACCTCTGCCCTACAAGGGAGCCAAGGCAAGGACAATGAGGTCCCAGTGTTTCCATCCTGCCATTGCTGTTGTAGGATTTCCACCCCAAGAGTAGGAATGGGAGGAAGAATGAGTCCCAGCCTCTCTGCAACACTCTCCTGCAATTTAGCCTCTGCAACACAGAGTTGATAGGGATGAGTGACTCTGGCTGCCTGACCCTCCCAGAAAGACACCTTATCCCTTGTCCGGGAGCTGAGGGGAAAGGAAGCAGGAACATAAGACTGGATATGCACTAATCCATTGTCTTGGGGACACATTCTTAGGATATGAGATTTAATGCATTGTCTAGAACAGTGATGG
>NW_005358117.1:1007-1439 GCF_000412655.1 Myotis brandtii
TCTTTGTTTTACTATGGTTGCAAATATCAAAAAATTTCTATATGTGACACGCCACCAGAGTTAAGTTAGGGTTTTTCAAAATGCTGACACGCCAAGCTCAAAAGTTTCGCCATCACTGGTCTAGAACATCAGAGGATTGGAAAAGTTCACTAAGGAAACTCACTAAAAGTAGGAAGGCTCATAGAAGCTTAGCGAGATCAAAATCCCACACTCAGCACAATATAAATACCTGAGTTTTTGGAATAAAAGAAAAATAAAAGGTGATAGTGTGATGGGCATGCTGGAACAGTTAAATGGTGTAAGGCCAGAAGATCCACACACAAAGGAAACAACATTCACCGAGGCATTAGGAATGTTCAGTGGTGGCTCTTGCTCATTAACACTTACGGAGATGGTGGAGCTCGAAAGTAACAGAAATCATATGCAAGCACT
>NW_005358118.1:0-862 GCF_000412655.1 Myotis brandtii
TTTTCTTCCCCACCCCATGTTGTATCTAATTATTTTATAAAAGGAATATATCTATATATATAAAAGCATAAGCGACTGTCTAACTGGTAGCTATGATGCGCATTGACCATCAGGGGGCAGACACTCAATGCAGAAGCTACTGAGTTGCTGTGACTTGGCAGCTGTGGTTCCCAGGTGATGCACCCAGAACCAGAGAGGAGGGAGCCGATTCTGGGGTGTGTAACCCGAGAACTGCCCTCTTTGGGGGATGTCGGAGAGCGGTTTCAGCCTGATCCCTGCAGGCCAGTCCAGGGGACCCCACCTGTGCACGAATCTGTACATCAGACCTCTAGTGTTATATAAGAAACTAGAGGCCCAGTGCACAACATTCGTGTACTGGGGTGAGGGGTGCCTCAGCCTGACCTGCACCCTTTCACAGTCCGGGAGCCCTGAGCTGGTTTTGGCCTGATCCCCGTAGGCCAGGCCGAGGGACCACATCTGTGCACAAATCCGTGCAACAGGCCTCTAGTATATAATAATAAAAGTGTGATATGCAAACCAACCAAACAACCGAACAGCAGAACGACCTTCCAGATGAACTTCGGATGACCATGCTATGACACACACTGGCGCAAGGCCTGCCAAGGTGGGTGCAATGTGATTGGTCAGGGGGCCCTGCCATCGCCCCACGATCGCCCTACAAAGGGAGGCCAAGGCCCCAAAGAGGGAGACCCATGCCTCTTGCTGGCGGGGCGATCGATCGGGGGGGTGGTGCTCCATGATTGCCCCAATGAGGGAGGCCCAGGCCATCCTCTGTGTGGTGATGGTTTGTGAAGACCCAGCAGTGTGGGCAGAGCCCCACGACTAATTGTCCTAAAGAGGA
>NW_005358119.1:0-912 GCF_000412655.1 Myotis brandtii
AATTTCTGGGTGTTAATTTTGTGTCCTGCTACATTGCAGAATTTATTTTTTAAATCTAATAGTTTTTTTGTGGAGTCTTTAGGGTTTTCTATGTACAATATCATGTCATCTGTGAATAATGACAGTTTTACTTACTCCTTTCCAATTTGATGGCTTTTATGTTTTCTTCTTGTCTGATTGCTGTGACTATGACTTCCAGTACTAACTATGTTGAATAAGAGTGATGAAAGCGGATATCCCTGTCCTATTCCTATTCTTAGGTGTAATGGTTTTAGTTTTTGCCCATGGAGTATGATGTTGACTGTACATTAGCTATATATGGCCTTTATTATATTGAGTTATGATTCCTCTATTTCCACTTTGCTGAGAGCTTTGATTAAAAATGGGTGTTGGATTTTGTCTAATGCTTTTTCTGTGTCTATTGATATGATAATGTGACTTTTGTCTTTCAATTTGTTTTTGTGATGTATCATGTTTATTGATGTGCAACTATTGTACCAGCCTTGCATCCATGGAATAAATCCCACTTGGTCATGGTGTATGATCTTTTTAATATATTGCTGGATATGATTTGCCAGAATTTTGTTGAGGATTTTAGCATCTATGTTCATCAGGGATATTGGCTTGTAATTCTCTTTCTTTGTAGTGTCTTTATCTGGTTTTAGAATTAGGATAATGCTGGCCTCAAAAAAAGATCTTGGACATATTCCTCCCTCTTGGATTTTTTGGGATAGTTTGAGGAGGATAGGTGTAAGTTCTTCTTGGAATGTTTGGTAAAACTCCCCCATAAAGCCATCTGGACTAAGGCTTTTGTTTGCTGAGAGTTTTCTTATTACTGCTTCAATTTCATCAGTTGTTATTGGCATATTCAGGTGTTTTTTTTTATTCTTCCTGGTTCATTTTTGGAATATT
>NW_005358120.1:0-346 GCF_000412655.1 Myotis brandtii
TGTGTGTGTGTGTGTGTGTGCGCGCGCGCGCGCGTGTCTGTCTGTCTGTCTGTCTGCTTTTATTCCTGAAATCTGGTGCTGTGGCTTCCTGACATTCCTGCTGACGTCCGGTGGCTGTTGTCCATAACCTCCCAGGTTTGTTCTCGAGGAATGACGCATCTGCTCCCCACTTCCTTGCGGGTATAGATGGACAAAGAGAGAAACAGCTGTTGCTGTGTGTCAGTTACTCTTATTGAGTTTTATTGATATCCCGAAGCTCTGTCCTCTGACAGGGCCTAGAAGCCCAAAAGGAATGAGCACACCCAGCACCAAGACCTTGGTTTCTAAACACCATTCCACGCAAACA
>NW_005358120.1:642-2282 GCF_000412655.1 Myotis brandtii
GTAGAGAATGGACAATCCCTTTGCAAGATTCTCGATAATAAAGGCGTTAGCCAATAATCATCAATAGAGGCCAGGTACAGGATATTGACCTGGTTTCAGAGTATCGCCCTCACATTGACTATTAATTACAAAAGTAAAAAGTAGGTTACAGTGGGTTAACCTTGCAAATACAACCATAACAAGTATCACATTTATATAGTCGCAATAATGGGACAGACGGACATCACATGCCTCCAGATATGATCCCCTAAGGAGGACATGCACGTGAAAGACCAAATGACCCTCCAAAGATGTCCCCATCCTGACACTCAGAATCTGGGAACATGTTATCTTACGTGTCAAAGATCTTTGCAGATGTGATTAAATTAAGGATCTTAAAAATGGGGAGGTTATTCTCGATTACCTGGGCGGGGGCATGTAATTGTACTTCTACCTCACACGTAGAGAGGGAGGCAAAGGTGTCTAAAGATCCCGCAGAGCTGACTTTGAAGATGAGGAAGGGGCCACGAGCCAAGCAATGTGGGCGCCTCTAAAAGGCAGGGAGGGGGTTCTCCCTAAGGGCTCCAGAAGGAAGGTGGCCCCACGGACACTGTGACTGTAACCCAGTGAGACCCGCTGCAGACTGCGACCTCCCACACTGCGACCCAGGAAACCTGTGGTTTTCTTAGCCACTTAGTGTGTGGTCATTTGTTCTAATGGCAACAGGAAACCAATGCACATCACTTCTGTAGAATTCTGGGCGAAGATGCATAACTTGAGAGAAATTATGAGGAAACATAATTTAAGGGATTAAATATACGGTTAAGACATTCTACTAAATAACTTGCCTGTACCCTTTTCTTTTCTTTCTTTTCTTTTCTTTTTTTGGTTAATCCTCAACCGAGGATATGTTTTCCATTAATTTTAAGAAAGAGGTGAAGGGAGAGGGGGAGAGAGGAAGAGAGAGAGCAAGAAAGGGAGAGAAACATCAATGTGAGAGAGACACATGGATTGGTTGTCTCCTGCAAGTGCCCTGACTGGGGCCAGGGGTCGAACCCGCAATCCACCTACCTGCCCTTGACCGGGAATCTAATCCACGACCCTTCAGTGTGAGGGCCAACGCTCTAACCACCTTAACACCCAGGCCAGGGCACTTGAAAAAAGTTAAGATCATGAAAGACAAAGGCAGTTTAGCCCTAGCCGGTTTGGCTCAGTGGATAGAGTGTTGGCCTGCAGACTGAAGGGTCCCAGGTTCAATTCTGGTCAAGGGCACATGCCCAGGTTGCAGGGCTCGATCCCCAGTAGGGGGCATGCAGGAGGCAGCCAATCAGTGATTCTCTCTCATCATTGATATTTCTCTCTCTCTCTCCCTCTCCCTTCCTCTCTGAAATCAATAAAAGTAAATATTAAAAAAGAAAGAAAGACAAGGGCAGTCTAAAGGAGACTAAAGGGACATGCCAACTTAGTGCAGTCCCTGGCTCTTGACTTGAACCTGGCCTGAAGGAACAATTGACAAAATTTATGTGTGAGCTGAGAATGAAACAGTAGCACTGTGTGGATGGTACACTTTCCAAGTTTGCAAAGTCCTTGTTCTTAGGAAAAACACTGAGATATTTAGGAGTAGAGAGACATGGTGTCCCAACCTAATTATTGCTCCAGAA
>NW_005358121.1:0-508 GCF_000412655.1 Myotis brandtii
GAACAAGACAGGGATGCCCACTTTCACCACTCTTGTTAGACATAGTACTAAAAGTGCTAGCCGTAGCAATCAGACAAGAAAAATAAATAAAAGGCATCCAAACTGGAAAAGAAGTAAAACTGTCATTATTCACAGATGACATGATACTGTACATAGAAAACCCTAAAGACTCCATCAAAAAACTACTTGACTTAATAAATGAATTCAGCAAGGTAGCAAGATACAAAATTAACACCCCGATCTATGGCTTTTTTATACACCAATAATGAACTCACAGAAAGAGAAACTAAAACAACAATTTCCATTACAATTGCACCAAAAAAATTACGATACCTACTGTAGCTGGACATTTGTAAACAAGGATCTGAACTCCTGCCAAGAAGAAGTGAATGTTCACCGCGTGACGTGCAAGTGAGTCACGCTGGGTCAAGATTGCACACTTTCTTGAGTTCCCAGAACATTTACCTCCCCGAGAAAAGATAAGATTAAAAAGTCGTGGGTAGAGCAG
>NW_005358122.1:0-2465 GCF_000412655.1 Myotis brandtii
GAAGATAATACAAAGAGATTAGTACTTCAAGAATTGTGGGGTCTTTTTTTATTTCAATATAGAACAGCCGAACGGGCCGAATCCGGCCCACGGGCCGTAGTTTGCCCACGGCTGGTCTAGTACATAGTAGGGGCTCAAAATAATTGTTAAATGAATAACTAGTGAAAAGTGCTACAAAGGAAATATTTAATTCTGACTCCTTTCTTCTCTTCTCTTACCCTATAACTGTTTTATCTTTCTAAAAGATGAGGAACTAAAATGATCATCTGAGAAGCTAAAATACATTTATAAAGTAAAGTGACATAAACATTTTATGTGTATTCAAAGCATATATTCTAGGTCTCAAAACTTACTTGTTGGCTTGGTCCACAAGTATAGAGATCCCATTTGGAATTAAATCAACATTATGTTGGTCCCATCGTAGCTGTAATATATTCAGGTAGCAAACATGAAAGAAAGTCTCAATAATCAACCATATTACCATTATTGCCAATTACCGGATATCCAAAAAATGCATACACACTTTAACAGCTAATAGCTCAATTGATGTTTCTTTCTTTTCAGATTTACTCCATTGGAATGAATAATTATTCAAAGTGTGTATACATTTTTTTGGGACATTCTGTGTTCTTCCCTAAGAAAATTTAAATAACTGGGAGCTAAATAATTATTTATGCAGTTCAGCCTTTTGAATACATAAAACATTTTAAAACCTACCCTAGTATATGTTGTAGACTGCTTTTAAGCATACATTGATCCATTTAGTTATTTACATAGATTGAATAATCACTTGTATTTGCACTTTATTTGTGAGTACACAGACATAAGGTAAAAAATGAGGAGCAGGTAGAGAGAAAGTCTTACAGTACAGAAGTAAAGTACCATTCAAAAAAGGCATCCCAAATTTGAGATATAATAAAACTAGAGGCCCGGTGCATGAAAATTCATGCACTGGAGGGGGTTTCCTCAGCCCAGCCTGCCCCCTTTCACTGTCTGGGAGCCCAAAGGGGTGCAAGATGACCTGGCAATGAAGGGGAAGACGATGCCCACATCACACTTCTGCTGCTGCCAGTGCCGAAAGCGCAAGCCAGAGCCGGCCCTGGTTACCTGAGCCTCCCTCGGGCGGTGAGTGGCTGGGGGGCTGAGGGGACAGGGGGGACTCTGGAGGTAGGCGCCCCAGCAGGGTTGAGGGGACTGGGTGCCGCCATCTAGTGGCTGTGGGTGCCTCCATTTTTGAGGGCGTGTAAGTCAATTAGCATATTCCCTTCTTATTGGCTGTGGGCAACACCATCTTTGAGGGTGTGACAGTGAATTAGCATATTCCCACCTTATTGGCTGTGAGCATCGCCACATTTGAGGGCGGGGCAGTCAATTAGCATATTCCCTCCTTATTGGCTGTGGGTAAAGATTAAAGCTAAAACATAATTTGTTGTTCACTAGTACTGTGAACCCTGAGAAAGAAGATGCCTACTAAGAAGGGCTCCTTGTGGCTAAATTAAAAACAACAACAGCCTAGCAGCTGTTTCTACACAGGGACCTGTCATGCAAACTGCACGTAAGGGAGAAGCTTGCACTGAACTACCTGCTTACACCGTGTTTCTGCCATCTGAGCCAGCCCTTCTAAAGGACTTCCTGGAATCCTATTTTATCCAAAAGGATTGAGGCTTTCTCCATCCAATAGGAGTTGCACAACTATATCCCCATCAACATCTTCACAGACCAATCAAGGCAATGCCTTTTGGACCAAGCAAACTGTAAGCATATGGAGTCCTCATTTGCATGAGGATGAATCAATCAGGGACCAGGGTTGGGGACTTCTGTATATATAAGCCAGCTCCTCTCTGACTGGGGGAGTGCACTTTCCATTTCCACTGAAGACAGGACTATGTTTCCCAGACCGAGCTGAACACCAAAGATGTCTCACTGGGGCGGAGCACAGCAGACCAGCACAGACAAAAGCAGACTGCTCAGAATGGAGCAGACCAGAGTGGAGCAAAGCAGAGTAGCCCAGCCCAAAGCAGACCCACAAGGAGCAGATCAGAGCAGAGCACAGGAGTGAGGAGGAGAGGAGAGCAGAGCAGAGCTGTCTAGCAGAGAGGGGCCTGACCCCAGGGCTGCCTCAAAGCCATGCTGTTTTCACAGCTGTGCTGTATCAATTGAGCTGATTTGCACTGAATAGTTCCCTTCATTGCAGACCAAATCGGGAATTCCTGTTGGCACTGAATTGGTGCCAATAACCATGGGTTGACAGTACTCACAGAAAAATATATGCAAAGTGCTTCTCCAATGTCATCAGCCTCATAATTTAGAACTTCTTGCAAATTCCTAATGAAAATTTTGGTTTAAAGTTTTTATTTATTGGTCTTAAAACATTTCAAAAGTAATAAATGTTCAATGGAATAATTGGGGGCACTACAGAAATGTATAGAATGCCATGTAAATTTCCTCTCCTGCACCATCCCACT
>NW_005358123.1:0-1510 GCF_000412655.1 Myotis brandtii
GCAGGATGGTCTGAAACTAAAACTGCCTAACTGAAAGCGAGTCATGGCAATTGGTCATGTCCTAGGCTGGTATCTTCCTTGACAAAGTTCAATCTTTACCTTAACTGAGCCTGTCTATTGTCTTTTAGAATCTATGATAACATACCATTGGAATAGCAGGGTAATTTCCTTTTTCCAGACCCCTCAAGGCACACTCCCACCAGAGCAGGAGACCACAGAACCCCTTATTATTATTGTTATCATGTTTATTGTTAACTATCCTATACCCACCAATGTAAAAGAAGTATGTGTTTATTCGTTTTACCTTTAATCCAGTCTCAGAAATGTTCCCGCTTTGCTTTCTCCTGCCTCCCTAATCACCAATGGGTTTCATGTAACCCTCTTAGTTCTTCTCTGATTCTAATGTATAAAATAAGGTGCAAAACTGCCATTCTCTGGAGCGTTTCTCAATCCATTGAGACGTTGCCTCCCGGCAACTGTCAACAATTTGGCTCAAACTATAAACATTCTTACAGGTTGAGACAGCATAAACACATGTTTATGTCGTGCTATTTGAAAAACAGAATTTAAAATTGAATGCATATAATGAACATCATTGACTAAATATACACGACCTTATTAAGTCCTCAGACTGTCTTTTAGATGATTTAGCTCCACAATTACTGAAGAAACAAAAACGTAACTAATTTCTACATGTTCATACTTTCAATAATAGGCCTCAAACGTGTTGCAGCACCCACCTATCTTCCTATTTGCAAAAGATCCAATTAATCATCTTTTTGTGCTTACATGCTTGCTCTTCCCACCACATCCAGCTTCATATATTCAGAGAATTGGCAGCACCACGCAAAAAAGGAATTAGCTTCTGAGAGCTTGTGGGATCACAGGTTTGTCTTTCTCACCTTTCACACTTGTATTTCAAACTTGTGTACTTATTTTACAATGTCCGAATCGAAAATGCAATAACGATAAAGGTTCGATTCCCTCTATCTTCACCCTGAAAGCCTGGGAAACTCCAGATCTGAGGACAGATGACAAGCCGGCCACCTGGAGAGGAGGCGGGTGTCGCAAAAACACGCCAGCCCGCCGCGCTGCTTTACGGCACTCGCTCCGCCCCCTCCGGGAGCCGGAGGCTGAAGCCGGCAAACATGGCTGCCACCTCCTATTTTAGCCGGGCTGTGGCTGCCCTGGCAGGGTTGCTGCTCTTGTCCTTCGGCAGCTTGGCCACTAGTCAGATCGAGGTAGGAGTCAGGCCCTCCGAGCGACCGGGCCCTGGGAGGACAGCGTGGTCGGGGCCGCGAGTGCCCAGCCGATGTCCGATACACAGAAGCCGAGGGAAGCCTCCCGGAGTTCTTCGCCTCTTACTGGGCTCCCTGGGATGTGGGAGGGTGTCACGGGGCAGGGCTTTCTCAGCCTCTTGCAGCCTTTTAAACCGACGAATTAAAAGAATCAAATTCTGGGAGAGGGGCGAGGACCCGATCCTCTGCGCCCGGTGTGCACGCCCTGCGGC
>NW_005358124.1:0-829 GCF_000412655.1 Myotis brandtii
CACTGGGATTAGAAGAAAAGATGGAGCTATGGCTGCAGATAGACCTCAAATGACATAGATCAATTTCTCATGGACTTCATGATTCTGCTTAGGGACTGTATCTCCCTCTGCCTCACTTTCCCTCAGTGAAGGAAAATGAATATTTGACTTCCAGGCTGACAATGTACTTAATATAAAAATATTCAAAGTATTAAATATTGGGAAGGAAAACTGCTCAAAAAGAGGCATTTGTTATTGATGGACTTCATGAGAGAATCCCCTGGGCTGATCCCTTGTGGATGAGCAGCTGCCAGGGGCATCTTTTCTCCTGCTCCTCCCTTGGGATGCTGACCTTGCCCTGGACTCTCCTAAGTTCCCCAGTAGAGTCAGATAATAATCTGTGGAGCTCGCCCAGTTGTGCTCTCCACACACAGTCTCAGGTGAAGGACCAGGCTCCATCTCTTCCCAGACGTGGCTCTTAGGGTTGAGCCCCAACTAATGACCAGATCAAGAGTCTTGTGACTCTGGCACATGGGAAACTGTTGCTCTCACTCAGCCCTTCCTGGAGGCAAAACCCAACCTCACACAGGCTCCCCAGGGACTCCGGAGTCAGGACATTGTGACAGAGACCTGGAGAGGGGCTGCCCAAACTGAGATTCTCTGTGAAGAACCCAGGGAGCCCCTCAGGCCAGGACCTTACAGAGCCCTGCAGGGTCTATCTTAGGGTCATGATCAGGGAAAGGGGGTCAGGGACCTGGACTGAGATGGGTCTCTCTCTGCTGACTCACTCATATCAAACTGGTCCTTCTCTCCGTGGTGAATGTCTGTGGGGCTGAAATCTGGGAAGGGA
>NW_005358125.1:0-792 GCF_000412655.1 Myotis brandtii
AAGGTATCACCTCACACTTGTCAGAATGGCTACTATCCACAAACGACAAGTGCTGGTGAGATGTGGAGAAAAGGGAACCCTAGTACACTGCTGGTGGGAATGCAGACTGGTGCAGCCACTAAGGAAAACAATATAGAGTTTCCTAAAAAAATTAAAAATCGAACTACCATTTGACCCAGTGATCCCACTTCTAGGAATATATATATCCTAAGAATCCAGAAGCACCAATCAGAAAGAATATATGCACCCCTATGTTTATAGGAGCTCAAGTGCCCATTGGTAAATGAGTGGATAAAAAAGCCATGGTACATTTAAACCATGGAATACTATGCAGCTGTAAAAAAGAAGGATCTCTTACCCTTTTAGACTACATGGAGGGACCTGGAGAGTATTATGCTAAGTGAAATAAGCCAGTCAGAGAAATTCAAGACTCACATGATCTCACTCATATGTGGAATCTAATGAACAAAATAAACTGATGAAGAAAATAGATCCAGAGACATAGAAACATGGAACAGACTGTGGAATCTCAGAGAAAAGGTGTGCATGGGGAGAGATTAACTAAAGAATTTATATGCATATATGCATAACCATGGACACAGACAACAGTGTGGTGAATGCAGGGAGGGGGGGAAGGAGAGATGAAGGGAAAGAAGGGGTACATCTGTAATACTGTCAACAATAAAGATACATTTAAAAAAATGATCTTAATCTGAAATGGGCATGAAAGGTATAATCTCTAGAATAGCTAAAGTAATATTGATAAAGTATAATAAAGTTGAAGAAATAACT
>NW_005358126.1:0-2239 GCF_000412655.1 Myotis brandtii
ATAGTCTTTCATAAAAGACCTATTGCAGTGAACTGGTTTATTTCCATGATCATATTAATTTACAGATTTTAAATCTTATTATTCCCTGTAATAATATTTGACACCTTCTTATAATACTTTACAATAAACTCTCTGAGTCTTTCTAAATTTAACAGATTCATTTCTCCTTGGCCAAGTTCTTAGCAGCAAAATACTATCTTTTTTATTAGTTATATATAGGGAATATATTTTTATCTCTTCTCTAAATATCTAAGTCAAAAGAATAATGGATAAAACATAAAAATTAAACTGATTTTTTCTACCTTATTTTGGACCCTGGTGTGTTACCTAATGACCACATAAGTAAACACCCATAAAAATATGTGTAGTAGTAGATATTATAAGAATTAAATCTCTAATTTAAGAAGTGACATTTTTCTTAGACCTACAATCATGGAAGTGTATATAAATAAAAAAAAATCTAATTTAGTTTTTGAAAAAATCCTTACTATTAGTAGCAATAAATGTTGAATATATGAAAACCCCTCAAGTGCTATGTGAGAACCAGTATGGGTCTCCTCAATAGCACTCACATTGTGTCCTATTAAATTGATCTGACTTTTCCCAATAAGGTAATTTTTCCCAGAAACAACATACCAAGAACCTCCATGAGTAGTTCCTCATAAGTGAATTAATATCACTAGCCAACGCAAGTATTTTCTTTTAATGATTTCAGCATTTTTTCTGAGTGGTTGAATTTCTCTCACATGTATTTTCCAAGTTCCATAAAATTATGTGAATTTGTCCCTGCAATTAGTTTTGCAATGTTTTTAACATCTGGATAAAAGTGCATGTGAAGAAAAGAGGCGATGACAGGTCAGAAATTCGCTTCTTTTGCATCTAGATGGAAACATATCCCTAGTTATAAAGGATGAGGTGGTCCCTACTGCTACTCCTGTAGATGCTTTGGATGCCCAAGCCCTTCCATACTACCATATTACTGATATCCAAAATGGCCAGCAGAGATAAAAATTACAACAGATCTCCACACAGTTAAATAAAATACTAATTATGCTCCAATATCCAGTTTTACTGTCGATTTTTACAGTGTCTGCAATAATTACACATGAACTGATTATTTTCAATGTAGGTCTTCTGCTTCCTTCAGCCACAGAAAGCCTTGCATTTATTTTTATCCCCCAGCAATTTCAAAAGGGACAACTACAATAGGAAGGTGTACACAGCCTACATAGGTAGGGGTAGGAATAAGGAGGGACAGCCCACCTGGAGAACTCAGGTCAGGTGCCTGGGTAGGCTGTGATACTATGTCTTACAAGACACCTACTGCATAGAGCCACTCTACCAAGATGGGGAGACATAGCAGCTCTGCCTAATACATAGAAACAAACAAAGGCAGGCAATCAAAATGAAAAGACAAAGAAACCTGTCTCAAATTAAAGAACAGGACATATCTCCAGAAAAAGAACTGAAAAAATGGAGACAAGCAATTTACTAGATGCAGAGTTCAAAACACTGCTTATAAGGCTTCTCAATGAACTTATGGGAAGAGTAGATGAACATCATGAGAACTTCAGCAAAGAGATAGGAAACATAAAAATGGAGATAGAGAACATAAAAAAAGAAGCAGTCTGAAATGAAGAATATAATAATGAAATGAAGACTACATTATAGGGAATCATGAGTAGAGTAGATGAAGCAGAGAGTCAAATCAGCAATTTGGAAGATAAGGAAACAAAAAGAAAATAATTTTTTTTAAAATGAGATGAGGATAGTTTAAGTAGACTCTGGGACAACTTCAAGCATATCAACATTTGTATCATGGGGGTACTGGAAGGATAAAAGAGAGAGCAAGGAATTAAAAACCTGCTTGAAAAACCTTCCCTAAACTGGTGAAGGAAACAGACATACAAATCTAAAGAGGCCCCCACCAAGACACATCAGAATTAAAATGCCAAAGGTTAAAGATAAAGAGAGAAATAATCTTAAAAGCAGCAAGACGAAAGAAATTAGTTATCTATAAGGGAACTAACATAAGACTTTCAACTGATTTCTCAACAGAAACTTTGCAGGCATGAAATATTTAAAGTGATGAAAAGCAAGGACATACACTCAAGATTACTCTACCCAGTAAGGCTATTATTTAATATTGAAAGAGAAATGAAGAGCTCCCTGGATAAGAAAAACCTAAAGGAGTCAATCACCACCAAACCATCTACACTAATAAAAGAGAAACATGGTA
>NW_005358127.1:0-795 GCF_000412655.1 Myotis brandtii
TTGATAAAAACACTCAGCAAGGTGGGAATAGAAGGATAATACCTCAAAATAATAAAAGCCATGTAGGACAAACCCACAACCAACATCATATTCAATTGGCAAAAACTAAAACCATTTCCCCTAAGAACAGGAACAAGACATGGATGCCCACTCTCACCACTTCTCTTCGACAGTACTGGAAGTATTAGCCATAGCGATTAGACAAGAAGAAGAAATAAAAGGCATCCAAATTGGAAAAGAAGAAGTAAGACTGTCCTTATTCTTAGATGACATGATATTGTACATAAAAACCTAAAGCCTCCATCATAAAACTATTAGACTTAATAAATGAATTCAGCAATGTAGCAGGATACAAAATTAATGCCAAGAAATCTATGAAATTTCTATACACCAATAGAGAACTTACAGAAAGAGAGACTAAAAAAGCAATCCCATTACCATCACACCAAAAAAATTAAGATACCTAGGAATAAACTTAAATAAGCAGGTAAAAGACCTAAATGCGGAAAAGTACAGGACACTGACAAAAGAGATAGAGGAAGACATAAACCGATGGAAGAACATACCATGTTCATGGATTGGTAGAATCAACATCATTAAAATGTCCATACTACCCAAAGCAATCTATAAATTTATCGCACTCCCCATTAAAATACCAATGGCATATTTCACAGACATAGAATGAATTCTCCAAAAATTCATCTGGAATAAAAAAAGACCCCAAATAGCTGCAGCAATCCTGAGAAAGAATAAGAAATAAGTGGGATCTTAATACCAGATATCAAGCTGTATTAC
>NW_005358128.1:0-1326 GCF_000412655.1 Myotis brandtii
AACAGAGAATCTAAGTAGACCTGTTACTAGTAAGGAGATTGAATTAGTAATCTATCTTCTAACAGATGAAAGCCCCGAAACGGATGGCTTCACAGGTTAAAATTAGAAAATATTTAAAGAATAGTTAACACCAATCTTCCTCAAATGCTTCCAAAAATTGAAAAGGCCAGAGAACATTTCCAAGCTGACCCCATGAGATCTGCATTATCCTGATAGCAAAGCCAGAAAAATAATACAAGAAAATAAAAGTGCAGAGGGGAAGATGGCTGCCGATAGAAAGGCAGACTACAAGATAGTGTGTAAGAGAACAAAAGAAGAGGGTGTGTACGTACGGGAGAGTGTAAATTTGTGGGTGAGCCATAGCTATACTCCAGGGAACTTGTGGAGACTGCTGGACCATGCGTCCCTAACTGGCAGCCTCCACTGCTGCTGAAATCTCTCCTGGAGTGGCTGGCTCTGCCATGGACACCACACCATCTTGAAGAGGAGAGAGGCTGTTATTAGAAGATCCAGGGAGCCTGCAACCATGGCACCCAGGGCCAGCTATGAACCCAGGAACACCAGACATCAAGCAGCGTGAATACATGGACTGAGATGAGCCCTGCTCCTCCTCACGGAAAGGAGAGAGAGCTTCATAATCAGACACCAAGAGAAGAGAGATCATGGGGAGATAAAGAAACAGCCTGCAAATGAAATAAAATGAGGCATCACCAGAAAAGGAAGTAAACAAAAAAGAGGCAAGCAATATGTCAGAGAAAGAATTCAGAAAAATAGTCTAAGGTGGCTGAAAAGAATGGAAGACAAATTCAACAATATGTGTACGAACCAAGAGGAAATGAAGAAAAAACAAGAAAAAATGAAAAATGACATCGCTGCTATAAAAAACTCAATGGAAAGCATCAACAGTAGACTAGAAAAAGCAGAGGACCACATCAGTGAGCTAAAAGACATGGTATGGAAAAATACATAAGCAGAGCAGCATCTAGGAAAAAAAAACTTAAAAAGCAGGAGGAGAGCCTAAGGAAACTTTGGGACAACACAAAATGAAACAGCATCCTCATAATAGGGGTGCCAGAGGAGAGGAAACTAAGCAAGGAATAGAAAACATGTTTGAAGAAATAATGACAGAAAACTTCCCTGATATAGGGAAGAAGAGGCTCACAGAGTCCCAAACAAAATGAACCCCAAAAGACCAATTTTAAGGCACATTATATTTAAATTTGCAAACACCAACGACAAAGTAAGAATCTTAAAATCGGACAGAGAGAGACAGAAAGTTACCTACAAATGATCCCCCATCAGATTAGTGACTGATTTCTCAACAGA
>NW_005358129.1:0-504 GCF_000412655.1 Myotis brandtii
TTTGGAATATAAGGAAGCAAAAAACACCCAATTAGAATAGCAAAAAGAAAAAAAGAATTACAAAAATGAAGATAGTGTGAAGAGTCTCTGAGACAACTTCAACTGTACCAACATTCACATCATGGGGGTGCTGGAAGAAGAAGAGAGAGAGCCAGAAAAAATGACAGAAAACTTCCCTAACCTGGTGAAGGAAATAGACATACAAGTCCAGGAAGCACAAAGAATTACAAAAAAGATGAACCCATAGAGGCCCTTATCAAGACACATCACAATGAAAACGCAAAAGGTTAATTACTAAGAGAGAATCTTAAAAGCAAAAAGAGCAGAGCAGTTCGTTAGCTACAAGGGAGCTCCCATAAGACAGTCAGCTGATTTCTCAACAGAAACTTTTCAGGCCAGAAGGGATTGGCAAGAAATATTTGGAGTTATGAAAAGCAAGAACCTACAACCAAGATTAGTCTATGCAGCAAAGCTATCATTTAGAATCTAAGGACATATAAAGAG
>NW_005358130.1:0-1102 GCF_000412655.1 Myotis brandtii
GTCTGCCCATCTCACGTACCTAAGGTGATAGCTCCGTGTTGTTTTAATTTGCACTTCTCTGAGTACTGGTGAGTTTGCACAGCTCTTCACATTCCTACTGACCCTTCAGGTTTCCTGTTTGTGAAGTAAATGGCAAGGTGTGGAGGACACACCCCTCTGATGTCACCAGGATACAGCAGCAATGAAGGATAGATGGCAGAGCAGAACTTGTAAGACATTGCTCAGAAGGACATAATCCCATAATACAGCTTTGGAGCTGGACTGTTTTGGCCCAAAGTATGAAACAGAGATTGTTCAGTCGAGTATAGCTATTGTCCCCCTGATCCTGGGAACTTTGACCCATGAGAATCTCCAGCAAGAACTGTCCCAGGAATCTGAGATCACAAGGCTTGAGGCCAAGGGAGAGTCAGACCCAAGGTATGGATCCTGGTGTCTGAGGGCAGTAACAGCTGGGGTCATAGGACAGGGATTTCTGTGGGCTGGAGAATGTTCTCCTGCCTCCAGCAGAGTGGCCATCCAAACATTCTAGCAAAAGCTCACTACTTCCTATGTTTTCTTCATGGAAGGAGAGCAAAACAGGGAAATACATGAACTGTCACCTAGCACTCTCCTCACCGTAGGAGGGACAGAGATACAGAGGTGGCTGGCAGTAGTAATGAGGATAACACGAAGGAAGGCTCCATCTTCACCCTTACACAGGCAATCTGAAAGAATGATGATTGTCTTTTTAAATAAATAAGCACTAGAATTAGTGTGTCTAGTGTAAAGATTCCACTATGAGTTAATTTTACTCACGTACTTTCTTTTTCCTTGCTGAAGAACATACTTTTATTTTTGTAAAGGCAGGAGGAAGGAATGCTTTCTTTTCTCTGACCTCATGTGAAAAAGGCATTCATGGTGGACACTGGCTCCAAGTAGAGATTTTATTACCGAGTAATTTTTTTGTCATATTTTCTGTTTTCCCCATATGTATACCTATGCCTTTGTATTACTGACATTTGGTTAAAATTGTTATTATTATTTTTAATAGTGTGCAGTAAGCCAGAATCTAGGAATAATTATCACCTTGAAACTGTGTTCCCCAAGTGGAAATTAAAAATAC
>NW_005358131.1:0-1033 GCF_000412655.1 Myotis brandtii
GGGCCTAAGCTGCAGTTGGACATCCCTCAAGGGCTCCATGACTGCTAAAGGGTGCAGGCCAGACTGAGGGGGACCCCCTTCCCCAGCGCTTGAATGTTGTGCACCAGGCCTCTAGTTTCCAAATAAAGTCAAATTCATAAATACTGGGGATTAGGATATATATTTGGGGAGGACACAATTTAACTCATAAAAGAGTATGTGAGCTTAGGTTTATCAAAAGTAGATATGGATTTAGAAGGTAAAAAATGTCAAAGCTAAAGGGTGGAGCTACCACAGTTGACTTTTAATAATAGGATCCCCTGAGCTGCTTCCTAACTTGCTGACATGCATCACAGGCTTTCAGCCCTCGCAATGGAACTTTTATTCCCCACTCACCCCCAAAAGTCAGCAAATCAGAGGATTCACATGTCTTACTGGGGAAGCCTCTACACTGTCGGTGTGTTTGGGCTCCCAACACAAGCAATACTCAAGAGTAATTGCCCACATAGTTTTCTTGAAAAACTAAGCTCATAGCTACAGTGTTAAAAAATATTAGCTTTATTAAAAAACCTGAATTATGCTAGCCTTCCTCCCTCCCCAACCCACATACAACACAGGCACACACACAGGAGCATGTGTGCATATACACAGAGCAAGGCTGAGTCTGCTGTGGAAGACTTTCCCCAAAGGAGACAGTAAGGCACAGGCTGGCCTGGGTCCCACAGAGGTGTTCTTGGCTAGGCTAAACGCCTGGCGCTGGGCTGCAGAGAGGATCCAGGCCGAATAGAAAAGACGCTTCATACACTCTAACATGACCTACTTCCTCTCCAGCGTCATCTACGGCCTTCTTCTCTCTTGAATTCCTTCTCTTGACTGTGTGGAGAGTTGGTTCGCTCTTGTTAGTTCCTCATGTAACTTGCTGTTCATTACCTTCACAGCATTTACTTTTCCATTTTTAATTATAATTTTTAACTTGTTTACCTGTTTAGTGGTAAAATTTCCCCAGCTAAACTGTGAGATAGTGGCTAGCCTGTCCTGTTCAGCATCTGGCACA
>NW_005358132.1:0-8064 GCF_000412655.1 Myotis brandtii
CTTGAGCCCCAAGTCCCAAGAGTTACTTGGGAGGAGGGGTGGGGGGCATTTCATGAAGGAAAAACAAAGGGTTTGAGGCCTCTGTGTGAATGAACACAGGATGCACACTGTGACGTGGGGGAAGGAAACTGGGAAATGATTGTATGAGGGCATATGGGCTGGTCTAGCCGTTATTCTGCTCCAACATGTCACCCATGCCGCTCACAGCTCCACACAGAGGATGCCCTGTTCCTCCTTCACGCTTCCATCAGGACCACCACCAGTTTCCTATCCATTCTGAGATGACAACACACAGTCAACCTTCCACTGGCCAATGTGAGGCCTGCAAAAGCCATGATGTGTCTGAGTCCATCCCATCAGATCTCTATGAACCTGCACATGCATCTCATGACCTGAAAGGTCTGGTGGAAAGTCCTCCTTTGAACTTGCCCCTGAGTGTGTTCCCGGGAAATTCCCTGAACAGCCCTGTGAGTCCCAGTAACCAGAGGAAGGTGTCCCTGGTCTGTGACGTCGGACATGAGGGTCACTGTGCACTGACTTTTGCACCATCTTCACTGGAGGGGAGACCTAATCAATCTGTCCTTTGTGTCCATGATGGCTCCTCCCACAGACGGGACTCCTCCTGGGAGTGAGGCGCTGCAGGGAGGCTCCAGTGCATCAGAGTCACAGGACCTGGGACCAGGCCAGGATGTGTGGCCAGAGACAGTCCCCTCTGAGCTGCAGGTGCAGCTGGGCCCTCAGGGCTTTGGGCCAAGGGCAGGTGTGTGCTGCCACCAGCAGGGGGCGCTGTGGGACCGCCCTGTGGTCCCAATGCAGCTGCACATTAAGGACCTTAACTAATAGGAGCCTGGGCCTGTGGCTGGGCCCTGTGCTCAGTGATGTGCTGTCTCAGCAGGTGCTTCCTCCCAGGGCCCCCAAGGGGTGAGCCCACCTCCATGCCCCTCAGTCTGGGGTGTGAGCTGAGCTCCAGCCCCAGGGCTCAGGGAGGGGCTAGGCAGTCCCTGGAGGGACCCCCATTTGCATGGCAGCCCCTCCTCTGGCAGAGGGTGGGGGAGAAAAGGAGGCCTGGGCAGCCCAGCCCCACTGTGGGCTCAGGGCTGTGAGCACCATGGCCTGGACTCCTCTGCTCCTCGCGCTCCTCTCTCACTGCACAGGTAGGGACAGGCCTGGGACCAGGCTTCTTCCCTTCCTGCTCAGTCTCCTGGGAAAGGTCCCCTGGTCCCTGCCCATCACTGACAAGTGTCTGTGTCTGCAGGGTCCCTCTCCCAGCCTGTGCTGACTCAGCTGCCCTCCCTCTCTGCATCTCCTGGAGCCACAGCAACACTCACCTGTACCCTGAGCAGTGGCTCCAATGTTGGCAGCTACTGGATATCCTGGTTCCAGCAGAAGCCAGGGAGCCCTCCCCAATTTCTCCTGGATTATAAATCAGACTCAGATAAGAACCAGGGCTCTGGGGTCCCCAGCCGCTTCTCTGGATCCAAAGATGTCTCGGCCAATGCGGGGCTCCTGACCATCTCGGGGCTGCAGCCTGAGGACGAGGCCGACTATTACTGCGCTACACCTCATGGCAGTGGGAGCAGCTTTCATTACACACAGTGTCTCATATGATGAGGAAGTGAGAACAAAACCCCTGAGCCCAGAAGTGAGGGCTGCCTGCACTTGGGGTGTCAATCCCAGGAGCCCACCCAGCGTCCCCTCATCAGCAGAAGGCCAACCTGTCCTCCAGGGAGTGACAAGGGCTTCCTGAGCCCTGAGCCAGGGACAGGGGCCGAGACCAGCATATGTTTCCTATCAGCTCACATCCTGTGTCTGCAACTGCACGTGGGCACCCAACAGCCATGCTCCCCCACAGATTAATGTCATACGTGTGAACCCTGTGTCACTACTGACTCATCATGTCTGATATGTCAGTGTCCACCCTGGTCATGGACACAACCTTCTCCTTCTCTGATCAAACCCACAGAAGGTTGGTCACAACCAGCACAGACTCTCAGTGACACCCTCCCTCCCCCTCTTCCCTCCTCTGCTGCTGCCTCCCTCACCCCCTCCTCTCCCTCGGGCTCTTCAGGTTTCAACTCCATCCTCACGTGAGGGTTTCAGAGAAAAGTGACAAATTCCTCCTGTCATTGAAAAATTAAGAAATATTCAAGGTAAAACAGAAAAGAAGGAGATGTAACGTTGCCTGGAATAATTTGCTCTTTTAACTCCCTGTCCATCCTGAATGGAAGGTTTCTCAGGCAACAAAGAGCTCACTTCTCCAGCATCGTTTCACTTGCTTCGTATTTATTTACTGAATTATTTTCCTTAAGATATCAGTGTCTACAAAACACTGAATATATTAACATTAGTCACATTAGCCCCTGGCCGGTGTTGATCAGTGGATAGAGTGTCGGCCCGTGGACCAAATGTTCCTTGGTTAGATTCTGGTCAAGGGCAGGTACATCCGTTGCAGGCTCCTCCTTGGCCCAGATTCTGGTTGGCACCTGCAGGAGGAAACCAATCAATGTATTTCTCTCACCTCGATGTTTCTCTGTCTCTCCCTCTCCCTTCCACTCTCCGTAAACATCAATGGGAACATACCCTCGGGTGAGGATTAACAAACACACAGAAATCTGAGTCCCATTGGAAGTGGTGGCAGCTCTGGCTCCACAGGCTTTTAAATCCCTGTGATCAGCCAGCGTCCAGGGGAGAGGACAGGAAGTCAGAGCCATGGGACAGGCCAGAGCGTGACCGCGGCAGGAGGGGCAGGAGCCGAGGGGCCATCTGGGGGCTGAGGGAGGCCCCGTGCGGGAAGGTCAGGCACCGCCCAGCCCAGGACTGAGCTCTGTGCTCACAGAGGGACATGCGGGCCCAGAGGCTTCTGAGCAGAAGCTCCTGCCTCCACATCCCGACAGGGGCTGCCCAGCAGCGGCCTCTCCCAGGCTGCTCACAGGGGACAGCAGGACCAGCTGACGGCCTCTTCCAACCACAGATGGGAGCCCAGGGCCTTATTACTGCGCAGGGAGAGGGGCGGCCAGAAGGAAGTCGGGGCCAGACCTCCACAACCAGCCCTTTCCTAGGCAAGGCTGCCAGGGGGGCGCAGGGCTGCCCGAGTCCACTCTGGGCCCAGCTGTGTGCCCCTGGCCTGCACCCTCTCCTCCTCATGCTACCCTTTCAATCCCCAAGGGCTGACCTGCGCCCTGTGTCCCCCAGGGGCGCTGTGGTAGAAGCCCCTGCTGGCTGCTCTCCAGTAGCTCAGCTGTGCCCCCTCCCCGCCCAGCCCCCAGCCCCAGGCAGGTCTTCTGTGGGAATAAGGACCCATCTCAGGCTTTTCTCTCTGGTGGGACCAAGGCCAAGTGTGAAGGAGGAGCTGAGCAGCCTGCAGACAGGGGGAGATTTGCATGGAGCCTCCCCCTGGGGATCAGGGCTCATAAGAAGGTGAGGGCTCAGCCTGGCTGTGCGGCTCAGGGAGCAGAGTGTGGGGGCCTGTGCACCATGGATGGGGCTCCCCTTCTCCTCGCCCTCCTGGCTCACTGCACAGGTGCTGCCTGAGGGGGGTCTGGGGGGGCACCTGACTGTCACCCAGGAACATCCCCTCGCCTCCCTCCCTGGGCCAGGGGTCTGTGCTGTCCCCTCTGATGTCTGTGTCGCCCCCTCCTTGCAGGGTCCTGGGCGGAGGTTGTGTTTACTCAGCCCCCGTCTGTGTCGGGGTCTCCGGGACAGAAGGCCGTCATCTCCTGCACCCGCAGCAGCGGCAGCATTGGAAGCAACTATGTGCACTGGTACCAGCAGCGCCCGGGCAGGGCCCCCACCATGGTGATCTACCAAGATAACCAAAGACCCTCGGGGGTCCCAGATCGGTTCTCTGGCTCCATCGACAGCTCCTCCAATGCCGCCCACCTGACCATCTCGGGGCTGCAGCCCGAGGATGAGGCTGACTACTATGGTTATGGCAACTATTAGCACAGTGATTCAGGCCCCTGGGGAAGTGAGACAAAAACTCCCCAGAGCCTGCTGTCCTGGGCTGCACTCCTCCCACACCCACCAGGAGCGGGCTCTTTCCTGTCTCTGCTGCAATGCTAGAGTGAAATTTCATGAGTTCCTCTATTTTAGTTCCATAATGTGAACATGTCCTTCCATGTGTTGACGGACGGTCTCCTGCTGGCTTTGGGCTCACTTCACCGAGGCCAGTTAGTGAGAACCGGGTTTCTGAGCCCTCACTCCTGCGGGGGAAGCTGTCATGTGCTTGTGGAGCCTCTAGGAGCATCCTTTGTGCTCCCCCCCTCAGGAGCCAGTAGCGCCCTCTTCTCTAAGTCATGGCTGACACGTACCCCTGCAGACATATCCCAGTGTCCCCCGGGGCAGGGGAACCACCGGGTCTGGAACCGCCAAGTGAACAGGAAATGTGCTCAGGGACTCGGAGGCCGGTGGCTTTGACTCCTGTTCATGCCATTGAGCTGGACAAAGGGGACGAGGCGGGATCTCTCTGTTCCTCTGCCCTCCCATCTGTCAGACAAACAACCACATCAAACTCGCGTGAGGTCAGAGAACCCGGGACCCCACTACACGGACTCTCCTCTGACCAGAGTGTGGAGCACACTTTCTGTCCAGACCAGGTGTGCAGTTAATATGTTTAACCTTTATCAAAGCCCACGAACCTATAAGAGACCTCCCTTCATTGCTTCCCTCTGTGAGGGGTTGTTCAAACCTGGGATGCAAAGAGGAAGAAAACCATGACAAAGTTCTACACTCGCTCTGTTCCCATTGCAGACGGGTGTGAGGCCCAAAGAACAGCAGCACGGGTGAGTGCAGACCAACGTACCACCCCTTGAGCCTGGAACAGCCTGACTCCATCCCGTCTCCTTCTTCTATGCAGGACGGGGGCAAATTCCCACTCAGGGCAGGTTCTGTGGCTCATCCCACAGCCTGTGAACAGATAGAGTTGCTGCCCGGAAGCTTGCCTGCTCAGGGAATAGCACTTTGAAGGATGGGCTAAGGCAGTGGTTCTCAGCCTTCTGGCCCTTTAAATACAGGTCCTCATGTTGTGACCCAACCATAAAATTATTTTCGTTGCTACTTCATAACTGTAATTTGCTACTGTTATGAATCGTCATGTCAATATCTGATATGCAGGAGGGTCTTAGGCGACCTCTGTGAAAGGGTCGTTCGACCGCCAAAGGGGTCGCGACCCACAGGTTGAGAACCGCTGGGCTGAGGTGTGGCAATGAGGAGGCAGCATAGAGATGAGGAGTTGATTGGTTCCCCTTGCTGGGGTCGGGCTGGGGTCTCTGTGGACCAGGTGTGAGGAAGGCTGGTTCCTCTCTGGGCTCCTGGCCTCTCCTCTCTCACCTGGAGGAATCCCCGCCTGGGGCAGCAGGGGGCGCTGCAGGACAGGTCTGGAGAGGATCTGCTGGGTATTCTCTCAGCTGCAAACCCAGCCACCTGTTCCTAGTCTGGGTTCCTCTGCCAGGCGCCCCCTGTGGACCTCAGGGCGTCCCAGACCAGGTCGGTCTCAGCCGCCTCCCTTCACAGGACCCCAAATAGCCGATGCCATCGGGATAAACAAAGAACAAAGCCAGAGCTGTCATTCACAAATTACACTGACTTCAAATTACACCACACGGCGACGATCATCAGAACAACATGGTATTGACCAAAAGAGAAAAGAAAAGAAACAGACACACAGACCAAGGGAACAGAGCGGAGAGCCCAGAATAATAAATGCACATGTTTACGGGCAAATGCTTCTTGACAAAGGAGCGAAACACATACAACACGGAAAAGAAAGCCTCTCCCACCAATGGTGCTGGGAAAACGGGAAAGCCACAGGCCAGAGGATGAAGCCAGATTACCGCTGTCCTCATGTTCAAAGATGACCTCACACAGACCTAAAATAAAGCCCGAAACAATAAATTACATAGAACAAAACATAGATGCTAAGCTAATGGATCTCAGAGAAGATTTTATTAATTCAACCCATAGGCAGGAGAAGGAAAGGCAAAAATATTAGACTGGGCTACATCAAACTAAAAAGCTTCCGCACAGGAAGAGACACCCCCAAAAGAGCTGACTGCAGCTTTAAAAAACAAAACAACACCATCCATAGGTATATAACTGAGAAATGCTATAGGGTGCGTCTGAGAAAAATGAAGTGTTAAACATGGGAAGCTATAAAACATTGCAAGAGAAAGTAAAGAAAACTCGAATAAATAAACAGGTATTCCTAATTTGTGGATAGAAACACTGAATTTCGTTACAATATTGATTCTTCTTAAATGTATTGATCAAGAGCTGGTGCCCACCAGTTCCTGATACAAAAACATGAAAATAACAAGATATTATTCACAAATAAAGACATAAAATCTCTGAAGATACTATTAGAAAACAGAGTTCAGTAATACATAAGAAGAAGTATACACTGACAATGTATTAAAATCAAAGTACCTGGAAATCAAACCATGGCTGTGTGAATAGAGACAATGACCTGGAGCTGAAGGCTCCAGCTGGGCTCTCAGGGCTTTGGTCCATGAGGAGCTGTGCGTCCTGTGACCAGCAGGAGGCGCTGTGGGCCTTCCACCAGCTGCTCAATGAGGACCATTCACTAGCCTGGGCCTGGCAGTTGGGCCCTGAGCTCACTGATGGGGAATCAGCAGCTGTGTCTTCTGTTGCTTGAAAAAGTCAGCTGAGTGGGGACCTGTGTGTGTGGTCTCAGCAGGTGCTTCCTCCCAGGGCCCCCCAAGGGGTGAGCCCACCTCCATGCCCCTCAGTCTGGGGTGTGAGCTGAGCTCCAGCCCCAGGGCCCAGGGAGGGACTGGGCAGTCCCTGGAGGGACCCCCATTTGCATGGCAGCCCCTCCTCTGGCAGAGGGTGGGGGAGAAAAGGAGGCCTGGGCAGCCCAGCCCCACTGTGGGCTCAGGGCTGTGAGCACCATGGCCTGGACTCCTCTGCTCCTCGTGCTCCTCTCTCACTGCACAGGTAGGGACAGGCCTGGGACCAGGCTTCTTCCCTTCCTGCTCAGTCTCCTGGGAAACATCCCCTGGTCCCTGCCCATCACTGACAAGTGTCTGTGTCTGCAGGTTCCTTCTCCCAGTTTGCTGTTACTCAGCCACCCTCCCTCTCTGCATCTCCGGGAGCCACAGCCAGACTCACCTGCACCCTGAGTGGTACTACTTATCCTATTACTGATTACTGGATAAACTGGTACCAGCAGAAGCCAGGGAGCCGTCCCCGGTACCTCCTCTACTATAAATCAGACTCAGAAAAGGGCCAGGGCTCCGGGGTCCCCAGCCGCTTCTCTGGATCCAATGACGCCTCGGCCAAAGCGGGGATCCTGACCATCTCAGGGCTGCAGCCTGAGGATGAGGCCGAATATTACTGTGGTACACCCGTTGGCAGTGGGAGCAACTACCGTTACCCACAGTGTCCCATATGACAAGGAAGTGAGACCAAAACCCCTGGGCACAGAGGTGGTGCCTCTGAGCCTCCCTTCAGCGAGGAGTGACTGTTGTGGCCTCTGCTGGAGACGGTGTTGGATCCACAGTTAAAGGGCCAGTCCCACAAGGTGCAAATCACAGGTGAGGGGTCCAAAATATCACACAACCTCTTGGCGATACAGCAAAGGTTCCCAGGATCCCTCCCTTGTGTTCAGTGAATTTGCAAACTCCCCCTGAGCCCTCTCCCCTTCAAGCGAATGGGGGGCGGGTGTGAGGCTTCCAAGCTTCTAATCCTCCCCGGCCTCTCCAGTGGCCCGTCCTCACCCAGGAGCCCACCCAGCGTCCCCTCATCAGCAAAGGCCGCCCATCCCCCAGGGAGTGACAAGGGTTCAGGAGCCTGTGCCGGGGCCAGGGGCCGAGACCAGCCTATGTTTCCTATCAGCTCACATCCTGTGTCTGCAACTGCACATGGTCACCCAGACAGCCATGCTCCCCCACAGATTAATGTCATATGTGTGAACCCTGTGTCACTACTGACCCCTCATGTCTGATATGTTAGTGTCCACCCTGGTCATGGACACAACCTTCTCCTTCTCTGATCAAACCACAGAAGGTTGGTCACAACCAGCACAGACTCTCAGTGACACCCTCC
>NW_005358132.1:11900-13064 GCF_000412655.1 Myotis brandtii
AGCCGATGCCATCGGGATAAACAAAGAACAAAGCCAGAGCTGTCATTCACAAATTACACTGACTTCAAATTACACCACACGGCGACGATCATCAGAACAACATGGTATTGACCAAAAGAGAAAAGAAAAGAAACAGACACACAGACCAAGGGAACAGAGCGGAGAGCCCAGAATAATAAATGCACATGTTTACGGGCAAATGCTTCTTGACAAAGGAGCGAAACACATACAACACGGAAAAGAAAGCCTCTCCCACCAATGGTGCTGGGAAAACGGGAAAGCCACAGGCCAGAGGATGAAGCCAGATTACCGCTGTCCTCATGTTCAAAGATGACCTCACACAGACCTAAAATAAAGCCCGAAACAATAAATTACATAGAACAAAACATAGATGCTAAGCTAATGGATCTCAGAGAAGATTTTATTAATTCAACCCATAGGCAGGAGAAGGAAAGGCAAAAATATTAGACTGGGCTACATCAAACTAAAAAGCTTCCGCACAGGAAGAGACACCCCCAAAAGAGCTGACTGCAGCTTTAAAAAACAAAACAAAAGCCGATGCCATCGGGATAAACAAAGAACAAAGCCAGAGCTGTCATTCACAAATTACACTGACTTCAAATTACACCACAAGGCAACGATCATCAGAACAACATGGTATTGACCAAAAAAGAAAAGAAAAGAAACAGACACACAGACCAATGGAACAGAGCGGAGAGCCCAGAATAATCAACGCACATGTTTACGGGCAAATGCTTCTTGACAAAGGAGCAAAACACATACAACGCGGAAAAGAAAGCCTCTCCCACGAATGGTGCTGGGAAAACGGGAAAGCCACAGGCCAGAGGATGAAGCCAGATTACCGCTGTCCTCATGTTCAAAGATGACCTCACACAGACCTAAAATAAAGCCCGAAACAATAAATTACATAGAACAAAACATAGATGCTAAGCTAATGGATCTCAGAGAAGATTTTATTAATTCAACCCATAGGCAGGAGAAGGAAAGGCAAAAATATTAGACTGGGCTACATCAAACTAAAAAGCTTCCGCACAGGAAGAGACACCCCCAAAAGAGCTGACTGCAGCTTTAAAAAACAAAACACCATTCATCTACACTAATAAAAGAGAAACATGGTAATTAGCGTACGACTGCTACCCTTTT
>NW_005358132.1:13734-15725 GCF_000412655.1 Myotis brandtii
ATTTGCATGGCAGCCCCTCCTCTGGCAGAGGGTGGGGGAGAAAAGGAGGCCTGGGCAGCCCAGCCCCACTGTGGGCTCAGGGCTGTGAGCACCATGGCCTGGACTCCTCTGCTCCTCGCGCTCCTCTCTCACTGCACAGGTAGGGACAGGCCTTGGACCAGGCTTCTTCCCTTCCTGCTCAGTCTCCTGGGAATCGTCCCCTGGTCCCTGCCCATCACTGACAAGTGTCTGTGTCCGCAGGGTCCCTCTCCCAGCTGCCTGAGGTGACTCAGGCGCCCTCCCTCTCTGCATCTCTGGGAGCCACAGCCAGACTCACCTGCACCCTGAGCAGTGGCTTCAATGTTGTTGATATCAGGATACACTGGTACCAGCAGAAGCCAGGGAGCCGTCCCCGGTACCTCCTGGCCTACTACTCAGACTCAAATAAGGACCAGGGCCCCGGGGTCCCCAGCCGCTTCTCTGGATCCAAAGACGCCTCGGCCAATGCGGGGCTCCTGACCATCTCGGGGCTGCAGCCTGAGGACGAGGCTGTCTATTACTGTGCTGTACCCATTGGCAGTGGGAGCAGCTACAGTTATACACAGTGTCTCAGATGACGAGGAAGTGAGACCAAAACCCCTGGGCCCAGAGGTGCTGGCTCTGAGCCTCCCTTCAGCGAGGAGAGTCTATGGGGGCCTCTTCCTGGAGATTGTGTCCAACCCACAGTTAAAGGGCCAGTTCCACAAGGTGCCAATCACAGGTGTGGGGGTGGTCCCAACTATCACACAACTTCTTGGCGATACAGCAAAGTTTCCCACAATTCTTCCCTTGGGTTCGTTGAATTTGCTAACTGACCTGAGCCCTCTCCCCTTTAAGCCAATGGGGGCAGGTGTGAGGCTTCCAAGCCTCTAATCCTCCCCGGCCTCTCCAGTGGCCCGTCCTCACCCTGGAGCCCACCCACTATACACTCATCAGCAAAGGCCCGTCCGTCCCCCAGGGAGTGACAAGGGCATCAGGAGCCTGTGCCGGGGCCCGGGGCCGAGACCAGCATATGTTTCCTATCAGCTCACATCCTGTGTCTGCAACTGCACATGGTCACCCAGACAGTCATGCTCCCCAACACATTAATTACATGTGTGTGAACCTTGTGTTACTAATGATTCATCATATATGATTTGTTAGTGTTCATTCTGGTCATGGACACAACCTCTCCTTCTCTGAACAAACCCACAGAAGGTTGGTCACAACCAGCACAGACTCTCAGCGACACCCTCCCTCCTCCTCTTCCCTCCTCTGCTGCTGCCTCCCTCACCTCCTCATCTCTCCCTTGGGCTCTTCTGGTCTTAACTCCTTAACTCCATTACGCGGTTTCATGGCAAAGAGACAAGTTCCTGCTCTGGTTTCTATTCACTGAGGATGTGAGGGTTTCTGGGTTTCTGGGCCCAGACGTCCACCACATTTGCACACACAGCACAATCTCACATTTGTCAGTAAAACAGGACAATGAGTCAGAAAGTACAGTAGGTAAAGTTTTATTTAAAATTAGAGGCCCGGTGCACGAAATTTGTGCACTGGAGGGGTGTCCCTCATCCCAGCTTGTCCCCTCTCACAGTCCAGGAGCACTCAGGGAATGTCCTACTGACAGCCACAGTCTGGCCTCCCTCTGTGGGAGGTGACTGGCTGATCAGGGGAAGGTGCCACCCGCATCACCCCGCTGCCGCTGCTACTTCCGGCTGCCACAGCCGCTGAGGTGCTTTCATCAACACAGACTCCAGTCCCTTCACCATGAAAAAATGACAACTTTCTTTAGACATTGTCAAGATTTCTCTTTCATAGAATATGACATTTCTTTCCTCCTTTATTTTTTTAATCCTCATCTGAGGATATTTTCTCATTGATTTTTAGAGAGTATATAAGAGAGAGGGAAAGACAGAGAAAAACATCAATGTGAGAGGGACACTTCGATTGGTTGCCTCCTGCATGAGCCCTGACCTGGGCCCCGGCCAGGGAGG
>NW_005358132.1:18064-19750 GCF_000412655.1 Myotis brandtii
GGGGGGGGGGGTCCCAACTATCACATAACCTCTTGGCGATACAACAAAGTTTCCCACAATCCCTCCCTTGGGTTTGTTGAATTTGCTAACTGACCTGAGCCCTCTGTCCTTCAAGAGAATGGGGGCAGGTGTGAGGCTTTCAAGCTTCTAATCCTCCCAGGCCTCTCCAGTGGCCCATCCTCACCCAGGAGCCCACCCAGTGTCCCCTCATCAGCAAAGGCCCGTCCGTCCCCCAGGGAGTGACAAGGGCATCAGGAGCCTGTGCCGGGGCCCGGGGCCGAGACCAGCATATGTTTCCTATCAGCTCACATCCTGTGTCTGCAACTGCACATGGTCACCCAGATAGTCATGCTCACCCACAAATTAATTACATGTGTGTGAACCTTGTGTTACTAATGATTCATCATATATGATTTGTTAGTGTTCATTCTGGTCATGGACACAACCTCTCCTTCTCTGAACAAACCCACAGAAGGTTGGTCACAACCAGCACAGACTCTCAGCGACACCCTCCCTCCTCCTCTTCCCTCCTCTGCTGCTGCCTCCCTCACCTCCTCATCTCTCCCTTGGGCTCTACTGGTCTTAACTCCATGTTCACCTTACGCGGTTTCATGGCAAAGAGACAAGTTCCTGCTGTGTTTCCCATTCAGTGAGGATGTGATGGTTTCTGCGTTCAACTGCCCAGATGTCCACCACATCTGCACACACAGCACAATCTCACATTTGTCAGTAAAACAGGACAATGAGTCAGAAAGTACAGTAGGTAAAGTTTTATTTAAAACTAGAGGCCCGGGGCACGAAATTTGTGCACTGGAGGGGTGTCCCTCATCCCAGCTTGTCCCCTCTTATAGTCCGGGAGTGCACAGGGAATGTCCAACTGAGGGCTTAAGCCAGAGTCTGGCCTTCCTCTGTGGGAGGTGACCGACTGATCAGGGGAAGGTGCCACCCTCATCACCCTGCTGCCGCTGCCACTTCCGGCTGCCACAGCCGCCAAGGTGTTTTCATCAACACAGACTCCAGTCCCTTCACCACGAAAAAATAACAATTTTCTTTAGACATTTTCAAGATTTCTCTTTCGTAGGATATGACATTTCTTTCCTTCTTTTTTTTTTATCCTCATCTGAGGATATTTTGCCATTGATTTTTAGAGAGCGTGGAAGAGAGAGGGAAAGACAGAGAAAAACATCAATGTGAGAGGGACACTTCGATTGGTTGCCTCCTGCATGAGCCCTGACCTGGGCTCCGGCCAGGGGCCCTGGCCAGGGAGGAGTCTGCAACCTAGGTACATGCCCTTGATCAGAATCGAACCCGGACCCTGTGGTCCACAGGCCGAGGCTTTATCCACTGAGCCAAAAAGGCAATGTCAGGATATGACATTTCTTAGCCCCTCCAGCAGCGGACCTTCGTTTTTTCCTCCAGGAGTGGGGTGGAAAAACCCTAGATCACCTTCTTGGATTGTTATCACCCAAGTTACGAAGACACTGCGAGTGGTGTACAGGGAGCTTACCAATGAGCGTTCAAAATAGGTGTTTCCTCTACAACTAATGCCCAGAGGCCGGACTGCTGGTGCCCGCGGCTGGAGCAGCCCAGGCCCATGTCAGTGTCCACTCTGGGCCTCTCCTGCACATGCAGCCTTTTCATGACCTGTCGTGACTGTCAAGGACTCTGGGCTAATTAGCATATTAC
>NW_005358133.1:0-1330 GCF_000412655.1 Myotis brandtii
ATCTGAGAAAGAAGGCATGAGAGACAAAGTGACTTCTGAGCTGTGCCTTCAATAAAATGTTGAATTTCAATGGAGGAAAAAGGGGTTAGAAAAGATGATCAGGTCATGAGTAAAGAAGTCATGTTGGGATGACAATGCAAGGCACATGGAGGGATAGAAATCCATGAGAGGAGAGATTACTTTGGCTGCAGGTGTAGGGTGCGGAGGGAATGGAATTCACAGAGGCTCAGTATGAATAGATGTTAACAAATAAGTTTTTAGATAAACATTTACATTGATAGCTGTTATCTTAGATACAGAGACAGCTGATGAAAATGGACTACATGTCCCTTCTTAAATATAGTAGAGAACACATAATTTACAACTTTATGGATATCAATTATTATATATTGTTACCAAATACACACTTGCTTTTTAAAAAATTCTTTATTGTTTAAAATATTTCATATGTTTTCTTTTTCCCCCATTAACCTCTCCCCAGCTGTTCTCACACCCCAGCACATGCCCTCACCCCTCTACTGTCTGTGTCCATGGGTCATGCTTATATGCATGCATACAAGTCCTTCAGTTACTCTCCCCCGACCCCACTCCCTCCTCCAACTTCTCTCTGAGGTTTGAGGGTCTGTTCGATGCTTCTATGACTCTGAATCAATTTTTGTTGATCAGTTTATGTTGTTCATTATATTCCACAAATGACTGAGATCGTGTGATACTTATCTTTCACCGACTGCTTTATTTTGCTTAGCATAGTGCTTTCCAGGTCTGTCCATGCTGCTCCAAATGGTAAAAGTTCCTTCTTTTTACCACAGCGTAGTAATCCATTGTATAGATGTACCACAGTTTTTTAATCCACTCATCGGCTGATGGGCACTTAGGCTGTTTCCAGATCTTCTCTACAATAAATTGTGCTGCTATGAACATAGGAGTGCATATATCCTTTCTGACTGGTGTTTCTGATTTCTTGGGATAAGTTCCTGGAAGTAGGATTACTGGGTCAAATGGGAGTTCCATTTTTAATTTTTTGAGGAAACTCCATACTATCTTCCATAATGGCTGCACCAGTCTGCATTCCCACCAGCAGTGCACGAGTGTTCCTTTTTCTCCACATCCTCGCCAGCACCTGTTGTTTGTTGATTTGTTGAGGATAGCCATTCTGACAGGTGTGAGATGGTACCTCATTGTTGTTTTGATTTGCATCTCTCAGATGATTCGTGACTTTGAGCATGTTTTCATATGTCTCTTGGCCTTCTGTATGTCCTCTTTCCAAAAGTGTCTATTTAGGTTCTTTGCCCATTTTTTGATTGGATTGTTTATCTTCCATTCTTCCATT
>NW_005358133.1:2391-3550 GCF_000412655.1 Myotis brandtii
CATCAGGAAATGCTGATATTTCCCAGAAGTCTATTCAGGTCTGAGTTCCAATTCCTCAGGTTTTTGTGTTTGTATTTAGCCATACCAAGAAAAATACTTTGGTTATTATAAGTTTTGAGTTCTATATTTTCTCAAATTAAGTTATTAATTAAAATCAAAACTAAGTATGTAACAGAAATCCATGGCCATTCTTCAGATATGGCCAAATTAAGTAGTAAAATAGTAGTGAAGTAGCAGATTTTTTTTTCTTTTTCTTCTTACATAAAGTTTGGTTAAGGAATAACATTAAAATGTTAAATTTTGCCATAGTTGGTTTGGTTCAGTGGACAGAGCGTCAGCCTGCGGACTGAAGGGTCCTGGGTTCGATTCCGGTCAAGGGCACATACAGCTGATCAATGATTCTCTCATCATTGATGTTTCTTTCTCTCCTTCTCCCTTCCTCTCTGAAATCAATAAAAATATATTTTTTTAAATGTTAAATTTTTCATAAAATATAGACTTTGCCCAATAATATAGCATCCATTTTTCTATGAATACATAAAAATATATCATAGTTTCAAGATTTCTCTCACCTTTCACTGCTGTGAAATAAATTTAGGTTAGGTGAATGAATTCAAGAACCTGGATTAGAAATGGAAGGAAAGTATCTTGGAAAGAAATTTATCTGAAGAAAGGGAATGAATAATCATTACAGATCCAAAAAATTAGGGTTTCCTTTATGTCTTCAACCACTCTTTTCACTGGCTTTCTATTTTATTCATCTCTCTTCTGAACCCAACTCATTTTTTCACCTGTGCTTTAATAACACCCTTATTTTCTGTTACTTAGATTCAAAAACTTTGACTAAACTTTGATTCTTCAATCATGTCCAATATAAAATGTCAACACAGACTATTTCCTTGAAAGTATTTTTTTACAAAATTCTGTTTTTATCCCTATCCATTCCCACCAAATCTACATCATGTCACCTTATGTGAAAACTTGTCTTCCATCTTCCAGTTCATTAGGTCTATGCCTATATTAAAACTTGACATGATCACCTAAACAAACCTATTTTCCTCTGGTCTCCAACAGTGAAGAGCAAATAAATTATAGGATGCAGGATTAGGATTGTATGTGCAGATTGATGTTGAGATCTGGTTTGTAGCTTCACCTTGCA
>NW_005358134.1:0-293 GCF_000412655.1 Myotis brandtii
TTTTAATTTTTGCTTTATGTAGTTTGAAGGTATAATTGTTGGGTGCACATCTATTTAGCACTAAAGGCCCGGTACACGAAATTCATGCACTCAGGGAGTGGGGGGGGGGGGGCCCCCCTAAGCCAGCTGTCAGACATCCTTAGCACTGCTGCGGAGGCAAGAGAGGCTCTCACCACCGCTGCTGTGCTCACCAGCCATGAGCCCGGCTCAGGGCTTCTGGCTGAGCGGCGCTCCCCCTATGGGAGCACACTGACCATCAGGGAGCATCTCCTGCGTTGAGCATCTGCCCCCTG
>NW_005358135.1:0-1348 GCF_000412655.1 Myotis brandtii
TACCAGATTTCTGATTTATTATAGAAGAATATAACAGTCAGATGGAATAGATAGGGCAAAGTACGGGGAAAGGGAGGTAGAGGCCCCATGCCTTCTTCACAAGCACCATCCTCCCAGCATCTCCACAGGTTCATCAACAAGCCTTTTTCTGGGTATTTTATGAAGGCTTCATTACATAGGCGTGATGGATTAATTCCCTGGCCTTGGTGATTAATTGGACCTCCAGCCCCTCTCCACTCCCTGGAAGTGAGGGGGTGGGGCTGAAGGTTCCAGCCTTCTAATCTTGATTTGTTCCCCTGGCAACCAGCCCCCATCCCTGGGGCTTTCCAAAGTCATCTCATTAACAAGCACTGGTGTGGTTGAAAGGGGTTTGTTATGGATAACAAAAGGAACCTTTATTATTCTTATCACTTAGGAAATTCCATGGGTCTTAGAAATTAGCAAAAAATAGGTGAAGACCAAAATATATATATTGACAATACTTGACAATATCTTGGAGGGTCAGAGGGGTAGTCTGTGGCCAAGGAAGAGAGAAAGCAGCACAAGCTAAGCCCATGATCTTGAATACATTTGTCTCATTAGCTTATTCGCCAAGCTAAGCAGTCTGAAAAGACAAAATTAAAACAAAACTACACGCCCAGGTCAGGTAGCTCAGTTGGTTGCAGCATCATCCTCACACAAAAGGTTGTAGGTTCGATCCCCAGGGCACATGCAGGAAGCAACCAATGAGTGCTAAAGAAGTAAAACAACAAATCAATCTTTTTCTCTTTCCCGTTTTCTCTCTTTCTAAAAAACAAAAAGGATAAAAATAAAAAACTACAAACTGTTTCAAGCTTTGGAAGCTGAAGAATTATTCAAAGCAATCAAAATCCTATATAATAAAAGCCCAGCGACCATAACAGCATAACGACTGGAACGACCACTCAACCAGTCGCTATGAGGTGCATTGACCACCTCTCAGCCCCTCCCTCTGGCCCGCAGGCTCCAATTGCAGCACGGTGAACGGGGAACCACGGGGAACCGGGTGGTTGGCGGCAGGGTGGGGTGGGACTGGGGACTGGCAAGCGGTGGAACAGCTGACCTCTTGGTCCCTCTCCCTGGCCCGCAGGCTCTGATCGCAGCGTGGCGAATGGGAAACCATGGGGAACCAGGTGGGTGGTGGCAGGGTGGGACTGGGGACTGGTGAGCAGGCGGAAGATGGCCCTGATCGCAGGCTAGGCGTAGGGACCCTACCTGCTCATGATTTTGTGAGCTGGGCCTCTAGTACAGTAATAAAACGGACAGTGTGATGTCAATATAGGGAGGGGTACAATTAAAATTCATTAAGACACAATAGGAAACACTAGTC
>NW_005358136.1:0-769 GCF_000412655.1 Myotis brandtii
TCTGTACTTGTGTAACTTTTTTCTTTCCCATATCTGGAAAGTTTTCTGTCATTATTTCTTCCAATAGATTTTCTAATTTTTGCTGCTCTTCTTGTCCTTCTGGCAACCCTATTATGCATATGTTACTTTGTTTCATGTTGTCCCAAAGCTCCCTGAGGCTCTCCTCTTGCTTTTTAATTTTTTTCTCCAGTTGCTGTTCAGATTGAGCTTGTTTCTCTACCTTATCTTCTAACTCACTAATTCGGTACTCTGCTTTTTCTAGTCTACTGTAGAAACCTTCTATGGTGTTTTTGATTGTAGCTATATCACTTTTCATTTCTTCCTGATTCTTGCATAGTTTTTTGATTTTCTCATCCATCTGGTGAATGAATTGTACAACCATTACTCTGAATTTTTTTTCTGTCATGTTGCATGCTTCAATTTCACTAATTTTCTTTCTTAGCGACTCCTCATTTTCTTTCCTCTGGGGATTGTGTCATCTCCCCATTTTGACTATCATCAGAAGGTTCAAAAGTAGAGTTCTGTGGGCATGGCCCTGGGCCATGTGCAGTGGGAGCTTCGCACCACCCTAGTGTCACTGAAGAGCTCTGACACTAAGATGTGTGAATGTTGTGGGTTGGTGGGAACCAGGCTCGCTCAGAGTCAGCATTACCAGCACTCAGTGTGGCCTGGTCTGCACACTTAGAATCAGGGATCCTGCCTGCACCATGCTGAAACAGAGACCCTCCTGGAATGTGTTGAAAATCAGAGCCCCCTAGCATGTGCCAGG
>NW_005358137.1:0-1977 GCF_000412655.1 Myotis brandtii
GAATATACTTAGTCATAGAAAAGATGAAATTTGTGACAATGTGAATGGATCTTGAGAGTATTCTGCGAGGTGAAATGCCAAATGGAAAAGGACAAGAACCATATAATTTCACTCGTATGTGGATTATAAACCAAGAAGCAACAAATGAACAACCCAAACAATCAAGCAAGCAAACTCATAGATGCAGACAGCAGATGATTACCTGAGGAGAACAGGGATAGGAGGAGAACGAAAAAGGGTTAAGGGGGTTAAATAGAGTATACACATGTCATATTATAAAATTGTATGCCTGAAATATATATAATGTTATTAACTAATGTTACCCTAATAAATTTAATTTAAAAAATGATGATTGCCCTAACCGGTTTGGCTCTGTGGATAGAGCGTCAGCCTGTGGACTGAAGGGTCCCAGGTTCGATTCCAGTCAAGGGCATGTACCTTGGTTGCTGGCACATCCCCAGTAGGGGGTGTGCAGGAGGCAGCTGATTGATGTTTCTCTCTCATCAATGTTTCTAACTCTCTATCCTTCTTCCTTCCTCTCTGTAAAAAATCAATAAGAATATATTTTAAAAAATGATGATTGGCTTTTTGTTGCTGATGAAAGGTAGAGCCCTCACCCACTGCACTGATAAAGCAAGATTGTGAGGGTGGTGTGTTGTTTTGTTTTTACTTACACAATGCACCTGTTATCAACATGGTTAACAAAAACTCTAAAATCCAAATAGTCTCTAGAAAAGTGTAAGCTTTAAGGGAGTAACGAAGCAGTGACACAAATGTAATTAAGCCAGGTCCTGTCCACCCAGGAGTCTCTCCGCGAAAAAGAACATCTGTTCTCTTTCCCCTTCCTTTTCCCTCTTTGGTAGCTGTGATTGTGACGTTACCACCCATACATGATACTTTCACTCATTCAGAGGCATCCATCGGTTTTGTTTTCCCCAAATGGAAATATCTAATTAATTTTTACTTATACAAATAATAAATGCCCACATTCTCTCTGTAAACCTTTAAATATTGGACACAGACCATTCCTCTTTGGAACCAACCTAATCGAAACCACCCTCCCTAATCCAGAGTGAGCATTCCCTTCCAGACTTTTCTGTTTACCTTTACCTCTACCTGTATCTCTAGCTACATACAGGTTAGATTTCAGAACAACATATACAGTATAAAAAATAAAGCACTTGAACAAGGTGCCTATATACACGTAGAATGTATCCATATTCTCTTACTGAGGAGTCTGTCACCCCATGGGTCTCAGGGTCTTTCTATGTCTCTCTATCAAAATCCCCCTGCCCTCCCCCCCCACCCCCGCTCATTTTTACTGCTTCCTCATAGTGCCTGGAATGACTCCACAATTGACTCAGCACTTCTCCTACCGTTGAGCATTGAGTATTTCCAGATTTTCACTGTAAATGTTGCCGGGAACCCCAGGAGCACACTGCATCCTAGAGTGATGACTTCCTCAGTGATATTTCCCCCTCACAAGAACTTAGGCTCCTTATCTTCAGAGACCTGCGCATCCTGACTCTATTGTGGTAAGCCCTGGCCATGGGGTCCTCAACAAAGACTTGTGAAACAGAACAATGATGAGCAATGAGCTACACACATGGTTGCTGTATAAATTCATGTAAGCAATAGAAGGTTCTGGACAGCTTTCTTACATATTTTTTGGAGTAGTAAAGAATAAGGTGAAATTAGATTCATGAGGATAGCCCTAAAGAAACAGCATTTAGAAAAAAAATTACTAAATCAATGGCAGTTTCATTGCCTACTGAATCGACAGAATTTTTTTAAAAGATAAAGTGACTCATTGGTTTTAACCATTAGTTGTTTGCAGGAAGCTAATTCCAGCAGATCATAAATGCAAGAAGTTCATCAAAAGGTTGGTGGACCTTGAGCCTTCAGCAAGGGCTGGAAAACACATATTATTGCCTGTTGGAAATGGCTAAGGGCATTTCCCCAAACCTGAAAAGGATG